>NW_006159906.1:1100447-1120945 GCF_000334495.1 Tupaia belangeri chinensis | reverse complement strand
GGTGTGAGTTTTAAGCCACCGGGTCCAGGACGCAAACCGCGGTCGACTACGTGGGAGTCCAGCGACATAGCCATTACGCTAACTGCTGGTTTCCTTGTGCTGTAGTTTTGCCAACACCTTACTATTGGGGAAAACTGGGAAGGTACACAGCCTTTCTACATTATCTCTTACAATTGTACGTGACTCCACAATGATCTCAAAGTAAGGCAGTCTAATAACAATGCACACGTTCAGAGCAGCATTACTCCCAATAGCCATGTCCATCCACAGATGAAGGATAAAGAAAATGTGGTCCATCCACTCGATGGCACGCCATCCAGCCGTAAGGAGGAAATTCGGACGCCTGCTCCAACGTGACTGATTGTGCTAGGTGGGGTAATGAGCCCTCTCAGAAACGGCACTTAGCGTAGTCAAACGCGTGGAGACAGCCAGGCGAGTGATGGCTGCCAGGGTCTGGGGCGGGGCCGAGGAATGGGTTGTTGCTTGAAGGGAATGCGGTTTCAGTTCTGCAAGATCAAGAGTCCTGCACGTGATGGCGGTGAGGGCTGGGCCGCACGAAGGTCCTCCGGGCACCGACCATACACACACTCACTAAGAAGGTGAATCGGGCCAGCCTGTGGCACGGTCAGCAGCAAGCTCACCTGCAGTGCTGGAGGCCACATGTGGACGTCGTTCGGATCCCCGAGGCGGCCTGAAAACACTGCATGGGCGCATGCGTGACCGAGATCCCCACGAGCTGATGGGCGGGGAAAGCGACCTTGGTGCTGTGAGACTCGACCCAGAGCAATTTCTCTTTCTCTCTTTCGTGCCTGGAAACACGCTCTCTACCGGGAATAAAGAAAGACACTTTCTGAAAACTGGCAAATTCTATGTGATGTTTATGTTACCATGTTTTCATAATTAAGTTGAATAATTTGCAAAACAGCCTACCCAAAAGGAAAAATGGAAGAGATTCTCTGTCTCCCATTGGCAAGGGTCTGTGTTCAGGTGAGGCTGGCTCACGGGACGTCATCAGGGCCTGTCCCCTCCATCTGTGGGACCTGCCACCGTCATCTCAGGTTGGCTACCTCCCAGAGAGATGGCAATTCCAGGCTCACATTGCTCCTCAGGACATCCAGAGGGGAGAGCAAGACCGTCTTCCCGGTAGCCACCTCGGTCCCCGCAAAGGACTCAGCTCGGCCAGCCGGGGCCGGCGGTGCAGGGACGAAGGGCACGCGTGACTGAGCCCCTCCCCGGTGTTACCTGGCATGGCCGGGGCCCCATCTGCAGCGGGAAGGTCAGCAAGTGGCCGTCCACCACCACGAGGACCGAGGACTCAGACTTCGACATCATGGCACTTCGGTGGCAAGTGAATTTTCACAGCTTCTAATCGGTGGCGACTGGAGCGCTTAGACATAGAAGCAAATGAAATCATGCACGCACCAAGGAACACTTGTCTAGGGATGACTAAGTCACGGAAATTGTGGGTATTACGCTTTTGTGTCAGGAAGAAAATGAGAACGTGTCATCAGTGGAGATGAAGAAGGTGGCTCAGAATTAGAGCAGAAGTTTTCTGTGCCTAGTCGCACCTCTTTCCGCCGCACTGGGCAGGACGCGTCCATGCTAGTGGGGCCTACTCTAGCAGGCCTAGGAGTCGCCCTGAAGCAACCTGTGGGGTGCGGGGGGCACAGTACGGTTCCATTTCTAACTACTTCCAAGTGCGACACAAGGCACTTAGGTTTCTAAGTGATCAGTGATCAGGACTTGGGCCGAGTAGGCATTGATGGGCTTATAAAAAGAGGGTGAGGGTTGTGGCCTCGGCCAGCTCTGAGATAGCTCAGAGGAGTCGCCCATGTGGGCAAGGCGAGGCTGGTGTGTCTGGGGAGGTGAGACGGGAGTGCAGGTCTGCTCCCTGCACCCGGAGCCCCCAGGCAGGGCCCGTGATGCTGCTGGGTGGTCCCCCAGCTGTGCTGTGCCTTGCTGGGTAGCAGAGGACCACGGCCCACCGTGCCTCCCAAGAACTCCACCTACTGCCCAATCCCCGGATCTACAGCAGCTGGAGCGGACTCAGCACAAAGCAGAAGAGCCTCAAGGATCAGGGTGTATAACTTGGTTGACCCAGAAGGCGGCAAAAACCCAGCTGACGCTGGGTGCCGAGTGCATGTATGCCAACTAGGGTCACTCGCAAGCACCCGGCCCGCTCAGGCCCCAGTGACTGTCCTTCCAGAGGAGGGTCACGACTGCTGTTCTGAGGTGGCACGAGAGCCCTAATCCCTGCCTGAGCTGACATGCCTTCCCTGACTTCAAGCCGTGACTTCTAGACGCAGTCCCCCCTGGCGCCCTGCCGGTCACTCTGTTCCCATGCCCATCTGCCCTGGCCGTTTGTGTGTGCACGAAGGCCAGGGTCACTTCAGACCAAAGATGGTTTGTCAACAGCTGCTTCTCTTTTCCCCTTCGTTTTATACTTTCCCTTCACATTTATCAATACCCAGCTCTATAGCACACGACATGGCTTTTCTAAGCGTGTATGTCGCACATGACAGTCACGTCGAGGCCATTTCTACACACGTCATTTTCAGAGGAGAACTTCACGCTCTGTGTCTGTTACATCTTCCTTCCCTGAGCCCGCCCACCCCGCCTGTCGTCCCTGGTGGCTAACCCTGTCCTCCCGTTACGTCCTCACACCTCGCCATTTCTGCCGTGGCGTGCGGACAGTGAGGCCCTGTCATTTAATACCCAGTGGACGAATACTGGAGATGTAACCCATTACGTTACAGACCTAACGTAGGGGAAGCAGCACTGGAGTTAGGCACACACGGCAGCACACGAAGGGGCCTCGGAGCGCGGCGCGGTGCTCTGAGAGGAAGGCAGGACGCTCCACCCTCAGGTCCCTCTCCGCCCCCGTGAGAAAACTCTGGCTCCCCTTTTTTCTTTCTCCTTTTCCATCTGGTCAGAAAACATTTTTAAATTTACTTCTTTATCTCTGCCATGAACAAGAGAAACAGAGAGAGAGAGACGGTACCTAACAGGGCTCCAACACCACCAGGGTTTCTGCCTGGCCCCAGCCATCCTGGGGTCACGAGCATACACACACCTGCTGCTCTCAGAGTCTCCAGACTTGGACCAGGTGACACTGCCTTGCAGTGTGTCCTGTTTTACCACTGCACCACTCTCCAGTCCCCAGAAAACCTTTCAAGAAATTCAAAGGATGATAAAATACTAAACGCCAACTAGTAAAAACTAATATAGCAAGTATCTCCATAGACCCTGTTCTATCCACACAAAGAAACAAACAACTGGGCCAGCGCCATGGCCTAGAGGTGCAGGGAGCCAGATCCCACATGGCGAAGCACACAGGTGCAACACCAGCCCTGGTAGTTTGAAAAGCACACCAGGTGTGAGTGTGCGTGCAGGCCCAAAGTCCCGCTAGGATAGAGAGATGGAGATGAGATTGTGGCATGACTACAACCCACTGGGGAGTGCTTTCTCCTTCTTGTCTCTCTCTCTCTCTCTGACAAGTGCATGCCCCTTCTGAAATTAGAAAGAAAGAAATAGACAATGTTATCACTGGAACCTGACATGGGGAGGTAAAAAGTGCCTACAAAATAAGTAATAGTATAGTAGGAGAAAGTAATTCCACAGTCTCAAAACATCAGTCTAACGCCTTTTAACAAAAGTGATGTCAATGTCCAGGACCAGCAGATGACATAATGGTTACACTGCTGGACTCCCGTGTAGTCGACCGCAGTTCAAGTCTCAGACCCGGCAGCTTGAAACTCACAACAGGTGCATATGCATGCGTGCCCAAAATCGCAGGAGGAGAATGGAGAAGGGATTGCAGCATGGCCATCAGCCCTGTGGGGTGATTGCTTGCTTTCTGTCTCTTTGTCTCTCTCTCTGTCTCTCTGGCAAGCACATGCACCCTACAGCAAAAATCTCTCTCTAAAAAAAAAGACGAGAGATGTCAGCGTCCATTACTGTGCACTGCTTTGGTTCACTGCACATCTTTAATAGCACATGCATATTCCTAGACCTACAGAATTTGCTAAGTTGTGCTACTGCTCACAGCTAGAGAAACCGTTTCACGACGTAAGCACAAGTTTGACGGTTTAAAAGCAAGAAAGGAGCTGGCACCTCCACCCAGCAAGTGAGCTGGAATAGGCGTGTGGGTGACTCATGGCTTTTCACAGTCTCCAAGCTGCACCAGGGCAGTGAACCCCTGGGTTAGCTGCGCCAAGGCCTGTGGAAGGACTACCAAGTGCATGATCCATCCAAAGGTGAGGTCATTGTTAAATAAGAAAGCATCGATAGGGCCGGCAGCTGGCGTGGTGGTTAAGGTGCTGGACCGTGGGAGCAGCAGATGGTGTAATGGTTACAT
Organism: Tupaia belangeri chinensis; assembly: GCF_000334495.1. Lineage (NCBI taxonomy): Eukaryota > Metazoa > Chordata > Mammalia > Scandentia > Tupaiidae > Tupaia > Tupaia belangeri. The sequence continues at coordinate 1,116,588 of NW_006159906.1, read as the reverse complement.
CGCTGGACTCCCACGTCTGACCACAGTTTGAGTCTCTGATCCAGAGGCTTGAAACTCATGCCAGGTGCATGTACGTGCATGTCCAAAATCCTGAGAGGAAAATGGAAGAGAAAGGATTGTGGCATGGCCATCCCCCACTGGGGGGAGTGATTTCTCACTTTGTGTCTGCCTCTCTTTCCAGTGAGCGCACATGCCCTATAGCTAAAATTACTCTTAAAAAAAAAAAGTAAAAAGAAAGAAAAGAAAAAGGTGTGGATCCCACATGGCTGACAGCATGGTCTGAGTCCTGGACCCAGTGGCTTGAAAATCATGCCAGGTGTGTGTATGTGCATGCCCAAAGTCCTGTGAGGAAAATGAAGGAGAAAGGATTGTATTGTCCAGGGAGTGATTTTCCACTTTTTCTTTTTCTCTCTATCTCTCTGTCTCTTTCTCTCTCTAGGAACCACATGCACCTTATAGCCAAAAAAGACAAAGAACAAAACAGAAGGGGAAAGAAGCATCCATGTCCCTTTTCAAAGCATAAGAAAGCAGACTTTATTTTGGGGCCTGTCATGACAGGTACAGAGTACTGCAATGGGTTTTATAACAGGAGAGAGGCCCTGAATCATAACTCCATCCAACACAGGGATGCAGAGTCAAAGCTGGAAAGGACAGTGGGGTCAGTGGGTGGGAAACAACTAAGAAGGAACTTCAGGACTAAGGAGTAGGGATCAGACATTTTCCAGGGTGGTAGAGGAGAAACCAGACCAGGTGTCGAGGGTGGGCAAACGTGGGGGCTGGGGAATTTTGTCTAAACCAACTTGACAGGAGATTCTTGCTAAAACTGGACAATGCAAAGAAGAACAGGGAGTCCAAAAGTTGAGGCCTAGCTGGGAGGAGGGTTCGGAGGAGCCTGATAGAGTTTGATCAGAGAGAGGCTCGGTCACTAAGTGACATGGTCCAAGGAAGGACATTGCTTTCCTAGGTTCACTCCCCCAGCCTCCCAGGTGCTGAGTAAGCTGGCCACTCCTCTGGCCGCCTTCTCCTAGGACTGGCACAGCCTGCCTGGGTTGCCTGGGAGAACCAGAAGCAATCATTTTCTTGCTCCCTCTAGTAAATTGGACCCCTCAGACAAGGCCCCCAGTCTCCATCACAGATTTCCAACTGTGGCTCATTTTTTAAACCCGGGTTTTCTCCTATGTCTGCATCTCTTAACTCTCTCAGTCCAGGGACTTTGCTTGCCACATGTCCAGCATCTTTGAGGGAGGACAGTTCTCTCCAGAAGTTACCTGCATCCAGGAGTATCACCCCCCCACACCTCGTAATTTCCACACATTCCACAGCGTTTCTTTCTTTCTTTCTTTCTTTCTTTCTTTCTTTCTTTCTTTCTTTCTTTCTTTCTTTCTTTCTTTCTTTTTTTTTTAAGGATTTTTGACATAGAGCACATGCACTCATCAGAGAAAAAGAGACAGAGAGAGGAAAACCGAGAAACCTCCCCCAGTGGGGGATGGGCACACTGCAATCCCCCCTCCTCCATTCTCCTCCTGGGATCTTGGGTATGCATGCACACGCGCTGAACATGGGTCTCAACCTGTCGGGTCTGGAACTCGAACCATGGTCTACCATGTGGGAGTCCAACGCCTCAACCACCATGCCATCTGCTGGCCCTCTACCATGTCTATATTCTATCGTACCCCCAAGCACTCCCTCAGAATATAGCTCATAAAATACAACAAATCACTTCCTTGGGATGCGATGACAAAAGGCTCAAAATGAAATTACATTTTGGCAGATTCCGTCAGGAAAAAGAAATGTTTTTCGTTTTCACTTCCTGTCACTAGTTACCTCCCTCTTAGTGCTTTAAGCGTTCCTCATTCTGCAGCTACATCATTCATGTCACTGAATTACTTCCCTCATTCTTCTTCTAAATTAGACCTATCCTAAATTCTCTTCCTGTCTCCAGAATAAAAGAGAAAGAAACACAATACAGCGATGCTTCCAATGAAAAGTCTGAATCCCACTGCACATTTCATCAGCAGAAATCTTTTTCCCAGAATAGAAAATATCACAGGCAGGGAACATATTCCAAGTGAAATCCTGCCCTGAAATACCCCAGGGCCAGGGATGGTAACATCCAAAAGACTCCCTGGCTCTCTGGCCTTTGAAGCAGGACCACTCATTGCCCGGGCCAAGTCCAGAGGCTAGCCTGGACGTGTCCCTCCTCCTTGGTCCCCAGCCCTTGAGGAGATACCCGTGTTATTCCATGCACCATACTTTCCTAGAAATACCTACACAAGGCAAATGTCAACGCCAGCCACAGCACATTCTAGAGCCCACACGGACCGTAGAGCAGGTACAGACGCGCTTGCTCATGGGACAGTGTCATTGTTCTCCTGTGACCATGACGGTGTTTCCTTCCTTCCCACTGGAACACATGTTCAGCTGTTTAAGCCTCAGATAAGCAACGGGCCCCATTGGACCTGACAGTTCTCCCTCCCCCATTTTTTTTTTAGTTTTTGCTACAGGGCATGGGCACTCACCAGAGAGAGATAGGGACAGAGACAGAGAGAGGAAAAATTAAAATGAGACAGGCAGAGGAGGAGAGGGCCATACCGAATCCTTTCTTCTCCATTCTCCTCTCAGGATTTTGAACACACACACACACACACATGCGTGCACACACATACACACGCACACCTGAACTGATTTCCAAGCCACTCGATCCAGGACTTGAACCATAGTCAGTCATATGGGATCCAGTGCCTTAACCTTACACCACCAGGGTTCCTATTTTTAAATCTAAAAGTTTTGTGTCCCAGGTACCCCCAATTCTGGGCAATTGGAGACATCTGGTCACTCTTCTAAATCCAGAAGACATCTAATTGAAGCTAATCATCTGAGACCCTCAGAAGGCACACATAAGATAGAACACGCCATACAGTCTACTGGCACCTACTAAGTGTTGAAACCAACAGAAAAAATCGCTGTGAGAACTTGGAGCATGTTTTTTTTTTTTTTTTTTTGGGGGGGTTTTTGTGTTCGGGCGGAGACAGAAAGAGAAATCACCCCCCAGGGGGGATGGTCACGACGCAATCCCTTCTCCTCTCGGGATCTTGGGCTCACACGCACACGCGCCCAGCGTGAGTTTTAAGCCACCGGGTCCGGGACGCGAACCGCGGTCGACTACGTGGGAGTCCAGCGACATAGCCATTATGCTAGCTGCTGGTTCCCAGAACTTGGAGCATTTTGACTCAAGGAAAGGAACAACTGAAAAGTGGCTCTCAGCGTTTCTGCTGGAGTTCTAGCTCTTCACCTGGTGCCAGTTGCATGGGAGGTTCGGCTGGTAGAAATTCTACAACCTGCTCACGTTTGCTATGTGGACATAGGAATCTAGAGTTGACGAAAGACATGAAGGCTGGCCTGCACATTTATAGTGGTCAGCATTTCCGTGGTACTGAAAGGCAAGGCACGAGTGTGGGCAGAGAAGAGAACAAAACCTAATCCCGAGTTTGGAGGTGGGGACACTCCAACAGTGAGAGTTTGAGGAGAGGAGGAAGAGTGGCCCTGGAGGGAGGAGGAAACTGAGGATCGCGTAGTCTGCTCTGTTGGACGCTGCTGGGAACGGGACCTTGAGTGACAAATGTGGCAATGAGTTCCTTGGTGACCCAGATAAGGGCAGTGGCTGCAGGTTTCATCATGTCTCTTAATGTGAAACTAAGAAGCGATATGGAGTATGGTGGGAACAGAACTGGGGTTAGGAAACGGATCCAGTGGAAGAGGAGGTAAGAGATCTCTTCCTTGGTTCTGCTAGTCTCTTACTTGGGAATATGTATGAGAAATAGTGATGACAGATAATAGACAAATATACGATAGACAGAGAGATGATAGATTAGATAGATAGATAGAGATAGATAACTTTGTAGCATAATCTACTCAGTCATTAACTAAAACCTATCTGCTACATAACTAATGTGGAACCACACCACACTGACACCAGAAATCAGAGAAGTGCAACAGAGCCCTGTCTTCAATGGTGCTTGGAAGGGCTTGGAAGGATCATAAGTGGAAGGCACTGAAAGCTTTGAGCAGGGAGTGACATGGTCACTGTGCACTATGTGGATCCAAGACAGACAAAAGTGGGTGCAAGAGGCCTGGAGGAAGTGAGTGCCCGGACCAGAGCATGAACCTGGAAATGGAGCAGGGGTGGGGAGCCATGCTAGGAAGTGGGAAGGACTTGTGGTTGAGGTGGAGTCGGAGTAACAGCTGGATTTCTGGCCTGCGTCCTCACATGAATGGCCACACCCTGAATCAGCTGAGAGCCCTGGAAAGGACCAGTCCAGGGCAAGGTCTTGCATTCGATTCTGGATATGTAAGCAAAGGTTCTGCTGAGCCACAGAAGGAGGCGAATGTCCATAGGCGCCATTAAATCAGAGTTTCCTCTTCCTAATATGGCTCCATTATACACAGGTCCGTCGTGTAAGCCCAGACAGAACAACTGCCTGACCCGTAAGTACGTGAGTTCCTGCTTCCAACGCAGCTCTCACGCCTGTGCTGCATTTTAAGGGCAGACCCTGAGAACGTACACACTGAAAGGGGCCTGAGCTCCATCACTGACCCTGAAAACAGGGACACCAAACATATGTTTCTGTGAGAACTTCTTAACTACAACAACTGTTCCTTATTGAATTTTTTTAAAAGAATTTGCCATATTTAGACTTAGCTCCTCTGCAACTGACAACCAAACTTCAGGGAGACTCTACGTATTCTAGGTCAAAGTTGATTTATTCCACAGACAGGCCAAGCCCAAATGCTTTAATAGCACACACTTTCCAGAAAGCAAGAGGGAGAAATGAATAAAGAAGATGGCAAAGGATGCAGGTTGCTGGATCGTAAAGGAAGCTCCAAGGAAGCAAAATACTCTGCAGGCATTGTGACATTAGTCACATGACCATGTGTAGCTGCAAGGGAAGCTGGGAAATGCAGTCTTTATTCTGAATAGCCTGGCACTCATCTAAAATGATCTAACCCTGGGGAAAACAGATTCTGAATAACAACAAACCACTGATTCAAATTTTCAACTTGTAATCTCCCGTGGTTAAAGTACTCTACAGAGAGGGTCAGCAGGTGGTGCAGTAGTTCAATTCTGGACTACCACATGGCTAATCATGGTTCGAGTCCTAAACCTGGCAGCTTGCTTTCTCACTTTCCCTATCTCTCTCCCTGTCTCTCTGGTAAGTACACATGCCTCATTGCAAATTTTAAAATAATAATAATAACAAATTAAATAAATCATTCTTTTTAAGAAATAGTCATTGAAGTTCTGGTGATGATTTAGACTATCTTTGTTATTCACTTCAGCATTTTCAAAATGTTTCAATAGTTTACAATCCTCCACAGTGAATTCCAAATAAGCTCCTGGATTTCATCTACTGCTACCCAACATTCTGCAAGTTTAAAAATATTACTGGCTAAAATAAAGCATGTTGTAAATTGATCTTAGGTATTAAATGTGTTCATTTTTATGAGATATATATTAAGAATGTTTACCATGATCATTAACACACCACCTTACTGTGAGCAATCATTCATTGTCATTCTAAATGGTAGAACTTTTCGTAAAATGTTTATTTTAGCCTTAATTCGGCTCCAAATTTCTACACCAATAAGACACTTTCCTCTCCATAGCTCCATCTGCTAATTGAAATTTTGTTTGAAGAAACCATGGTAACACATGTTTTGCCATAACACAATGTGAAGGAATTGATTTCAATTCCTTGGGCAAAGTCAACCCTTCTGAAAAGCCTTCCCAAGGCAATTGGAAGAGGCATTTCTTAACAAAACCATACATATACTTTATGATGGTGACCCACCACGAAACAGTAGCTAGAACCTTTAGAAACTGCACGGTTGAACCTCTGGTAAGCAGAGTCACTGCTCGCGCTTCTCGGTTTGCAGGATATAATTAGCACCAGTCGTGCCGGAAGCAAGCGTCTCTTCTTTCGTGTTGCTCTCTCCTTCAGAGCTACTCACTCCCCACCTCCTTCCCCTTCCCCACCACCGGAAGTGTCATGTCTTCAGCTGGATGTGCTGCCCTGTAATAGTGTTGTGTGTGCTTACATAAACGGTTCATGGGTGTGTGCTTCCTCCTTCCAGTTTGTCCCTTCTGGCACCGTGTTTTTAGAGTGATCCGGGAATTTCAGAGCAAACACCCACGCCACTTTAATTATGCACCCTATCCAAGACCAACACATTGGCATGTGGCTGTCCTAGCTCCCTGCTGCACCCAAGTGCTGTGAGAGTGTTGTGTGTGTCTCTTTCTCTGCCTGCGTGAGGGACCCTCCAGACGTGACACACAGCCCATCATGGTCTCAGACAGAGCCACCCACTTCAGTCATTTGTGTCAGAGTCCCAGCAGAGAGTGGATGAGACGTCCTCCATGAGGGTGACTGAGGGGAGATCAAGGAAGAATTATGCGAAAACATGGCCAGGAGACCTCAGGGCTGCTGCAGGACCCTGGGGCTGGTAACTGTGCCACAGGGCCACTCTAGGCCTTTTAGTGCAGGGGAGGGGTCCTGCAGAGAGGCCACCCCAGCAGGAGCAGCAGCTGCCAGCAGAGGGACTCGCCCACCTGGAGCAGCCAGATGTCCCACCTCCTCTCACCCCTCAGTGTCCCGTGTGAGTGAGCTCCCAGAGGGTGGTCACTGGAGACCACATCTGGGGCGGGGGGAGGTCCCAGCACAGCCATGTTCCTAGCTGCAACTAATCCTATTACTATGAACCCAATTCACCAAAACTCACATCATGCACACTATCAAGTGGGCTCCTTGGGAGGCTGCCACCCCAAAAACAAACTCTTGCGAGTTGTAGGATTCTGCTGCAAATAAAATGCTTCCCTGTCAATCAATTCTGAAAAACATCTGTGAACAGTGTGAAGTGTTGCTTTTCACTCTGCATTTCAGAGTACCTGTCAGGAATTTATGCTCAGGGCTTTAAGGAGTGTGCGTGTGTGTGTGTGTGTGTGTGTGTGTGTGGTGTGTTTGTGTTTAGTTTTTTGTTCACGGCTTTTGTTCGGTTTTGTTTTGATAAGAGCCACGCAGCAGCACAGTGGTAAAACACAAAGCTCTGCATGGCATCCCGTATGGAGAGGCTCCCAGAGACCTCCCTGAGTACACCGCGTGCACCACTGCCCATGATCTGAGGCTGGCTGAGGCTGCAGGTGAGTCACACTCAAGACCCCTGTTGGGGACATTGTCTCTCTCTCTATTTTTCTTCCTCACTCATGAAGGTCATAAATGAATAAACCTGGGAGAAAAAATAATAATAATAATAACCCAGGCACCCCTCCAACCAATTACATGAGAATCTCTAGGACTGAAGCCTGGCATTGCTGTTTGTGGGCACATGTGCCTGTGGGATGGTGCATGTGTGAACATGTGCATGGTGAGTGGGTGTGTACACACACAGGTGTGAGTGTGCATGTGCATGTGTGAGTATGTGTGTAGGTGTGTGCGCACGTGAGTGTCTGTGTGTGTGTGTGTGTGTGTGTGTGTGTGTGAATTCACATGAGCATTTGCATAATCGTTAAATCTCAAAAGAAAAAGATATGAAATTTCTAGATATGGTCTGTGGCACCAAATTGCCACTGGAGGCTGCCTGGAAGAGGATGAGGACAGAGGAAGGGAGACCACAGCAGCCCAGCCCCAGGTGTGAGACTTTTCTCTGTCCAGTCCTCTTATGCTGAGGGGATCAGCAGTCTCCAGAGAGAAGCAACCAGCTGGCTCCATGGCCAGTGTGTGGCCTGAGAGCCCAGGTGGCATCGTGCAGCTGCCAGGTGACTTCCACAAAGGGCCGCCTCCTACAGAGGGGTCTCTGGGCGGCGCCTCTCACTGACTGTTCAACGAGGTGCCCGTTAGCAACGTGGCCAGCACCAAATCACACTGTGCTTTCTCCCTCCAGGATCACTGGCCACCTATGGAGGTAACAGACCAGAGAAAAGCTGAAATTCCTTATTTAGACCCAGTTTTAAGGAGGTTTCTAAAGCAAGATTATTCACTTGATGTTTTTATTTAACTCTACATTTCAACTAAATCAAACCATTTGTAAAACAAACATCCTCCTGCAAGTCCTAAATCGGGACTTTTCTCTATCATCAGGCCAGTCCACGCACACCGTAGCACTCAGGCTGGTCTGTGTTTGCAGTGCTCAGAGGGCTCAATCGCGCTATCCATGCAGGTTCGAGACACATTTATGAAGTACTGCCTGCGCATGTGCTGCCTGGGTGCCTTCCGAGATGCCGTCTTTTCAATTATTCCAGCCACGCGGAGTCGTAGACGCTGTTACCAGGTACCATCCTAAAGGTACGTGAAGGCGGAGAGTGAATGTAGTGCCTGGGACTGAGGTCCCATCATGTGCCGGGGCTAGACAGAATTCAAGAACGTCCAAGTGTTTCAAGTGCATCCCCTGTTCTCCCCCCAATTTCTGAAGCTGGCTGAATAGCAGCTCCCCCAAAGGCATCCATGACTTAACCCCCAGACTGTGAAAATGGGATCACGATCCAAGGAATGCAGGTAGACATAGATGCTGGAAACGGTGAGCAATGAAGGAGCCTAAATGAAAATCAAGAAAACCATGAGGGACAGATGGTGGTGCTGCTGTAACAGGATAGACCCCCACAGGAGGAGCCTGGGGTCACGGCCCAGGACCTCCTTCTATATGGGGGACATGCACATGTTCCCACGAGCCTCTTTCCGAGGCCTCTGTGGGAACACAGATGCACACGCTGCCATTTCTCCCTGGCCCTGGCTCTCACCCAGGAGCTGAGCTCCCAGAGTCCTCATTGGCACATACCCTGACCATCCGGAAGACCCACAGACCTGCTACCACTCCTGCAGAACCAAGGCTCACCTTCCAAGCCGAGGCTGCTCATATGAGATTCACTCCCATGGGCCAGCCTCCAGGAGCTGCCATCAGGCACTCAGCCCTGACATTCCTGTCCTTCATGCCTCATGGGCCCACTCCTCCCTGAGAATGCCATCCCCCCTCTGCAAGGGTCAAGCCCTTCTTCAGGATAAACATTTCCACCTGGATGGCCCCAACTCCTGCCCTCTCCTGCCTCACTCTGTGAACTGAATCCACATGTGCAAGTCTTGGCTGTTTCTCAAGTAGACCACCATGTCAGCCTCGACTCAGATTCTTAGACGTTCACATGGCACTAACACCATATAGAAACGGGACCAAGTAAAATAGGGAAAAGCAAACACAGCAGAACTTCCAGGCACAGGTATGCAAATAAAAAATAGGTGTGCAATTAGTCTGTTTTGGCCGCCATAATAAAGATCACAGATTGGGTGGCTTAAACAACAGATATTAACTTTCCTCCAGTTCCAGAGACTGGAAGTTAGAGGTCAAGGTATCATCTGGTCAGTTTCTGGTGAGGACTCTCTTCCTGACTTGCAGCCTTCTCATTTGTCCTCACATGGCCTTCCTTCGTGTGTGTGTGTGTGTGTGTGTGCGTGTGTGCGTGTGTGGAGAGAACACACGCTGCTATCTCTGCCTCTGCTATAAGGACACTTGCCCTATCAGAGAAGGCTCTGTCCATATGACCTCATTTAACCTTTATTATGTGCTTACAGGGCCTTTTTCAGATACAAAGGGGTTGGGGCTTCGGTGTACAAATTTTGGAGAGACACGATTCAGTCCATAAGAAGGGGTTACCCTTTTTCTCCTAAAAAAAAAATGGAAGAAAAAATCTTTTCATAGTATTAACTTTAGAAAGTGTAAGAGTGCTGAGAACCCAGCAGTCTCACACTCGGCTGATGACGATATAAATTAGCCCAACAGTACGGAGGGCGATTTGTCACTTGACATCAAAAGTCTTAATAGCTATTCTATTTCCATTCATTTATTCTAAAAAATAAACTAATCAGGGATGTACTTAAAGATCTAGATGCAAGAATATTCAAAGTTATATTTTTCAGAATTAAAACTTAAAATAACACAAAATGGGGGGAATTGTCTAATTATGGATCATGCATATACTGAAATCCTACATAACCTTAAAAATTACGCCATGAAAGAGCATTTAACATCCTGAAAAGCTGCTAAGTGAATAAGTAGGCCGGTACTCTCACTTCGATTTAAAAAGTGTGAATAGTATGTGGTTTGTGGTGTGTGTGGCATGGTGTATTTGTGAGTGTGTGTGGCATGTGTGAAAGCATGTGTGTGTAATGTGCAGTGTGTGTGTTTGTATGTGTAATATGAGTGTGTGCTGTATGTATTCAGATGGAGGGATGAAAAGCTAAATGAGCCTAGATTTTCTGTGTCTTACAATGAGATATACTACAGATTATTTTTAAGTCTTGAAAACATTAATGTAGCCAACCCTGAGAACCATCGTATGTCTTCATTTCTTTTGACCTTATAAACCATTTCCTCCCACAGCCCTTCTAGCAAGACCGTCAGACTAGAGGACTTTAAACTTCCCACACATTCAGAATCTCTCACAATCTGCACCAACAAACCTGTCGTCTTAGCTAATCTGCAGCAAGAACCAACCATGTGCTTCTAATCCTGGCCAGTAACATGGGAAACTCTGAGCCCTGGTCCTCTATCACCAGCCACAGTCTCAGGCTCTGCTTCATATCCTGTTTTTTTTTGTTTGTTTGGATTTTTTTGGAGAGGTTTTTGCTATAGGGCGCGTGTGCTCGCCAGACAGACAGAGAGAGACAGAGAGACAGAAAGTGAGAAATCACCCCCCAGAGGGGGATGGTCACGCCGCAATCCCTTCTCCTCCATTCTCCTCTCGGGATCTTGGGCACGCACGCACACGCGCCCAGCCTGAGTTTAAGCCACCGGGTCCGGGATGCGAACCATAGTCGACGACATGGGAGTCCAGCGACATAGCCATTACGCTAACTGCTGGTCCTCTGCTTCATATCCTGTTTTTAAGGAGCCCAACCTCAGAGCAGTCATTGCTTCATTCACTTCTGGGAGCCCAGCTTTGCTTTGGTTGTAAGTCCTAGATGGGTATCGGACCTAAACCCATGCTCTGCTAGGGTGGCGTCCTGCACCTTCGCTCTTAGCCCGGACTAAGCCATCCCTGTCCCCACCACTTTTGCAGCAACCAGAATGCAGAAGTTGAATGTTAAGAGAATTCAAAGGTATAACCAGCAGGCTGTGCTTGGAGTTTTCCAAATGCCAGGAGGAGAGAGCGAAGGAGGAGAACACTAGCACCCTGTGCCGTCTTACTGTGCTCCCAGTCGAAATGATCTCGTTTCGGCTTCAGCAACAGTGATGTTATTACCATCTCCATTTTAAAATGACGAAGTGGGGGCAGCTGGTGGTATGACGGTTATGGCAGCTGGATCCCACATGGCTCACCGTGCAACTTGAGTCCCCGACCTAGCAGCTTAAAAAACACACCAGGTGCGTGTGCATGAATGCCCAAAACCTCCAGCGAAGAGAAGGGATTGCAACATAGCTATCTCCCCTGGGGGGGGGTGGGGGGGCTGATTTCTCACTTTCTCTCTCTCTATCTCTGTCTCTCCAGCAAGTATACATGCTCTATACCTTTTTTATTTTTCAGAAGTTTTTGCACTCCCTGGAGAAAGAGAGAGACCAAGACAGTGAGAGGGAAAACAAGAAATCATCCCCCCCCCCCACCCCTGAAGGAAAGGCCACACCAAAATCCCTACTCCTCCATTCTCCTCCCAGGAACTTGGGCACACACACACATGCACAAGGTGTGATATTGAAGCCACACAGTCCAGAACCCGAACAGTGGTTGACCATGTGGGAGCCCAGCAACGCAACCACGATCATTTTGCTGGCCCCAAGTCTGTGCCAAAATTTTAAAAATAAAGAAATAACAAAGAAATTGAGGCTCAGAGAGGGTAAATGATTTACCCAACACACTGGAGAGTAAATCCCAGGGACTCCACGCCCTCGCTCCTGCTGCTGTTAGTGCAACTGCCCCACTGTTCATTGTTGTCATGTACAAACTCCTAAGCATTGTAAGTGATACAAGATTGAAGCAAAGATCCAGCAAAAACAGCACTAGCTGATAGTAAGAGCACTTTTAATGTAGCCCAAGATTAAACCAGATCAGGTCTGAAGATTCTTGAGTGAGGGAACCAAATTAACACTTCACATGTAAAAGCTGGCACTGGGGACAATCCAAAGATAGACACCAAGACTCTGAACCAAGGAAGTCAAGAAAGGAGTAACCCAGGGCAGAAAACTAAGAACATGACAATGTTGGATTAATTCTCAGAAGGGGAAATGTGTTCAAATGAGGGGGTTCAAATAACGTGGTTACCTGCTCACCCCCTCATTTGAAGATATGGTTAAGGACGCTGGACTCCCACATGGCCAATCACGGTTTATGTCCCAGACCTGGTGGCTTGCTTTCTCGTTCTCTCTTTCTCTGTCTCTCTCTGATCAATTAACTAATTAATCAAGCAATCAATTCTTTTTTAAAAAAAGGCAAATGAGTCGGAACTTTTTTTTTTAAATTTTGCTATGGGGGCATGCACTTACAGAGAGATAGAAAGAGACAGAGTAAGTGACAAATTATCACTGAGGGGAGATGGCTACTTTGCAACCTCTTCTCCTCCATTCTCCTCTTGTGATTTTGGGCACACATACACACATGTCTGGCATGTTCTTCAAGTTCCTGTGCCCATAACTTGAACTATGCAATCAGCCATTGTGGTATCCAGCTGCCTTCACCACTGCACCACTGGCTAGCCCTGGAACAATGGTATTGATTGTGTTCGTAGGGTTGGAGAAGTTGAGACAAAGAAAGGATGGCCTAGAGTGAGGGGAATCAGAAAGAGAGACAAAGTTCCCTTTTTGGGGAACATTTTCTATTGAAACCTAGCCACCATGAAGCAGGGAAGCCCAAGCAGCATCATGGAGGACCACAAGAAAAGGAACCAAAGCTCCACATAAGCTCCAGTTGAGCTACAACCACCAGTCAACCAAGATTTCCAACCAACTAAGTGCACTCAACCATCCTGTCCCAGTTATATAAATAAGATATGGCCAAGTTCTGCTCAACTCCATATTTGGGAGCAAAATAGATGATAGACCCCCTTAAAGAAAAATTTAAATGCCTCCCTGGAACTTTAGGAGATAGTTTATAATATTCATTTCATAGATAAAGAAACTAAGACTCAAAAAAATTAAATACCATTTCTAAGGTCAATACATGAGGGGACTTCAAAAAGTTTATGAAAAAGTAGAATTAAATTAATGAATTTATTTTGGTGCAAAAAAATTGAAATCTATATATATTTTTTCAGATTATGAAAACCTTTTTAAGATCTCATAATTTTTATTTTATTACCAATCAGCACATGCATTTGCCAGAGAGAGACAGAGTGATAGACAGAGATGAGGAGAAAGTATATGGCATGACCACACCACAATTCCTTCTCCTTCATTTTTTCTATTCAGTCAGGATTTGGGGCATGCACACATATGTGCCTGGCATATTTTTAAAGCCTTACGGTAGTACTCCAGCCAGGGTAGTCATGTGGATTCCTGCCACCAAGGCTATGAAGCCAGCCCAATAAATGAAAATTTTAAAAGAAACTCATAGTTAGAATATGACAGTTTTTACTAAAGGTTCTTGTCATATATGAGTGACATACTGTTTATATAGTGAGTTATTTGCTTATTATGTTGAACATCTCTTGGATTATATTTCCAACTCCTTCCCTCTGAAGCTACCCTTCTCATTCCCATGACAATTACAATAAAAGATCCCCAAAGGGAAGGACATTGCTTCATATACTCCCGTGTCCTGGTGTCCAGAATACTACTATGATCCTGAGAAGTACCTCATAAATATTTGTTGAGTTAATGACTTTAGCCAGGGGTCCCAACAGTCAAATGGCCTCACTTGTCTGAATACTATAAGTGACCCATCAACATAGAAATATTTGAAATTGGAAAAAGAAAGTAAGTTAATCTCTGTCCAATTGACTAGAGCAATAATATATACCTTCAGGAGTTCTCTCTTCCATCATATGGGCCCAATATGCAAAGGAAGCTTGTCTTTCAGGAAGGGAAAAGTCATAGGAAAAGAATAATCTTCCCAACAAATGGTGGTATAGAAACTGGATATCCACATGCAAAAAAAGCAAAGTGGGACTTTTCCCTTATCTTACACCTTCTACAGAAAAAAAAAAGCTATTGAAAACCTAAACATAGGTGTCAAAACTACAAAACTCTTAGAGTAAACTGTAGGAGGAAAGCTTTATGACATTAGATTTGGAAAATTTCTTACATATGACTCTGAAAATATAGGTGATAAGAGAAAAAACAGACTAATTGAACTTCATAAAAATGTTAAACTTTCATGGATCAAAGGACACTGTCAACAGAGTAATAAGGCAACCCACAGGATGGGGGAAAATTTGAAAGTCATATCTAATAAAGGATTAATATCTAGACTATATAGAGAATTCCTACAATTCAATGCCAAAACCAAAAAGAACAAATAACATTCAAAATGAGCAAAGACCTTGAATAGACATTTCTCCAAAGAAGATAAATAAATGGCAATAAGCACATGGAAAGATGTCCAGCATCACCAATAAGTAGGAAAGTATAAATCCAAACCACCACAGTACAATGCCACTTCAATGAAAGAGTATTAAGTCTTTCAAAGGAAGGAAATTCTGACATGCTACAACATAGATATACCTTGAACACAACATGCTATAAAATATGCCAATCACAAAAGGGTAAATACGGTATGATTCCACTTATATTATGTAACTGGAGTGGTCAAGTTCACAAAAACATAAAGTGAAATGGGCATTGTCAGGTGCTGGGGAAAGAACAAATGGGAAGTTATTTAAAGGATAAAGAGTTTTGGAGACAAGGGGCAGGCCTTCAGAAGAAGACACCTTCATGGCTCCTGAGAACTAGTGATTTCAGGGGAAAAAAAAGAAATGAAGATTTTCTACTGATAATTCAGCCTCCAGCCCACAAACTTGAGTGGTAGGAAGCCCCTAGCATCCTCTCTGTCTCTGTCTTGACTCTGTCTCTGTCTCTGCCTGTCTCTGTCTTCTCCTTTTTAGTAATTTTCCTTTTTAAAAAATTTTAAGGTGAAGTATTTTCTCAGCTTTTAGCCCCTCTTTTCCCTTTATCTTGTTAATAATCCCCTCTCCCCCTCCCACCCAGGAGAGGCAAGGGGCAGGCCTTCAGAAGAAGACACGTTCATGGCTCCTGAGAAGTAGTGAGGGGAGCCACAAGGTTTACTAATTTTTGCATTTAAAAAAAATTAATAATTTTAGTTGGTTTTTTTCTTCTTTTTTTCTCTGCTTCTTGGTTGTTTTCTCATTTTTGCTTTTAAAAAAATATTTTTTAAATTTTTTCCCTTTATTTTTTCTGTTTCTTGGTTGTTATTGTTTTCTCTCTGTGTTTCCTTTTCTTTTTCTATTTTTTTTGAGAGGTTTTCGCTATACAGCGCGTGCGCTCGCCAGACAGACAGAGAGAGACATAGAGACAGAAAGCGAAAAATCACCCCCCAGGGGGGATGGTCACGCCGCAATCCCTTCTCCTCCATTCTCCTCTTGGGATCTTGGGCACGCACGCACACGCACCCGGCGTGAGTTTTAAGCCACTGGGTTCGGGACGCGAACCGCGGTCAACTACGTGGGAGTCCAGCAACATAGCCATTACACTAACTGCTGGTTCCCTCCTTTTCTTTTTCTTTTATCTCATCTCTCTGCTCTTCAATCTCCATTCACTGTGTTTCTAGATGGATTTAAGGAAACTATAAGCAAACATCCAAATACTATTAGGGTTAACATGTTCCTCAATATCTACTGAATCTGCTGAGCAAAGGGATCAAAATGGAACGGCAAAGAGATTCTTGATCAACTCTTTCTGCATGCTCCTGAAGGCTCAGATTGAACTTCAAGTTTAGAAAGAAACAGGGAACCAGCAGTTAGCATAATGGCTATGTCGCTGGATTCCCACATGGTAGACCGCGGTTCACATCCCAGACCCAGTGGCTTAGAACTCATGCCGGGCACGTGTGCGTGCGTGCCCAAGATCCCGAGAGGAGAATGGAGGAGAAGGGATTGCGGCGTGACCATCCCCCCTGGGGGGTGATTTCTCGCTTTCTGTCTCTATGTCTCTCTCT
>NW_006159906.1:1089916-1099711 GCF_000334495.1 Tupaia belangeri chinensis | reverse complement strand
TATCCTTCATAAGGGAAGAAAAGACAAGAACATTCTCAGATAAACAAAACCTGAAAAAAGTTACCAGCACCAGATCAGATCTCCAGAAAGTTCTGAAGGGAGTGCTATATCAGGAAAATTAAATGCAGACACACAGAAATAAGAGTTCAAAAACTAAAACGGCCAACTTAATCATAGAGACAAGTCTGGAGTTGAATATTATATCCCAGAATTTAATCAGGAAAATTGAACCACAATAGAAGATAGATTAAGTACATGAGACTGAACTGGTGAAATAGCATTTTATGACTTTTGACTAAAATAGTGATGATTTTGTTTGAGGCTTTTTTGGTCTGGTTTTAAGAGTTTTTGTCCTGTCTTGAGCTGTCGATAGGTTCATGTACCTACTATTTGAACAGAATCCTAACCTATTTCCTGACTTTAAGTTTTAAGTAAATTTCCTTAGCATTTCAAAACTGCTTTTCTTGAAATTACCAGCTGAAGTTGCTATTGAAAGTACTTAGATGATTTAAGAAATTGTGTGATCAATAAAATGTGTGTGTGTGGGGGGGAAGGAATGGAAGACAACTGTAGACACCAGAGGTAGTGTGAGAAGATGGTGGGAAAGGGCAGAGGGTCAGAAATAGAAATGGAAAATTATTGATGATAACATGCATGATTAAATCACTATGCAGTATATTCTGGATGGGAAATTACATTTGGTATGCTGTGACAATGCTTAGGGGATGAATGTAAATTAATTAATTTAAATAATGTTTCAGAAAAAAACATGAAAACTATTTTTCTTGAAATTAAAAATAAACGCATTAAAAATACCTATTGGATAACTGAAATAAGCTATTTAGCACCAGCTAGGTCTACTTTATAGGATGTTCATTCTACTCACTGAGGTTTATGCCTAAAGTCAGACTTGTGTTCGTGGATATTTATATATCAGCTGCACTTGCTATCGAAAATATTTAGATTTATTAAGATCTTTAGTGAATCAATAAAATGTGGAGGGAGGAAGTATAGAAAGCAACCATGGATACCAGAGACAGTGTGGGAGGAGGGTGGGACATGGTTGAGGGCGAGAGATAGGGAATCAAGGATAGGGAAAAAAGGCAAAATATACAGGAAACAAGAAAATGGAAAATTATTTGTTGATGATAACACGTATGTTGATGTTCTTGATTGAGCCCATATACAGTGTATTCTGGATGGAAAATCTCATTTTGTATGTTGTAATGATGTACAGTGACTGTAAATAAGTAAATTTAAATTAAAAAATAAAGAATAAAGAGTTTTAGTTTTGGAAGATGACGAAGGATGGTGAAGATGATTGCAGAACAACATGAATGTATTCAACGCCACTGAACTATATATATACTACAGGTGATTTTAAAATCACTGGGATTAATGAAGAGAAGACATAGCTCTGACACATTCACATCCTTGGTTCTAGTTGCATTCCTGTCCTAAGTTTCATGAAACACTGACTTCTCCAGTTGATTTCTGTTGCTTGCAACTGAAGTAATAGTAAGACCCTCATTGAGATTATAAAAACAGAGATGTGAAATGAGGTGATGACTGAAGAAAAATAATCATATCAAAAGAGAGAAAAGAAAGATTGTCATTCTTGGAAGTTCTGTGTTGGTCATTTTGATCTCCCTACTGCATATATAGCAGTGTTTTTGTGCAGTGAGTTGAATTAAGGGTGTGAAATAGGAAATGACAAGCTCCACAAATTAACTTAAAAAGGAAGAAAAAAAAAAAAGAACTTCCCCAGAAAACTAGCTCCTGTAATGTTGTAGCAACTGAGAGACTGAGCCAGGGAAAATGTATTAGCACATCTGCAAGTTGGCACCACCTGAGCATTTCTCAGTAACCATGGTAACTACTGATATGTGGGTTAAAATGAAACAAAAGCATTAACTTTTAATGCCTATATAGCTAGTTTAATCAGTCTTTGCCTGAGCATCAGACATTTTCACAAACATAAAATAAAAAAGAAAGGACTGAATCATAGAATTTTAATAAGGGCATTATGAATTACAACAAAAATCAGAAGCTGTGAATAATTAAAACTAATGTGTTTCAACCTTGAAACAAACCAATCGTGGACTCTGAAGTTTACAAAACTAAACTTTCTTAAGGAAGGACTGACTCATACAGAATATTCAGCACATGCAGATAAGGATGCTATAAATGAGAACACAAATTTGAAGTTATGCATTGAATCAAAGCTATGTTTCAATATTGAAATGGTTTATGTCTAATACTGTAGACTCTGAAGTAATAAAATGTAAATAAACAAAGATTTTATAAAATAATATCTCACTGCCCAGTTCCCTCTACCCTAAAAACTAATTGCTTCAAGATGCAATAGAAAAATACAGGTAGCATACTAATTCCAAAATTAGGTGTTAGGAGCATGAGTATTGATTTTCCTCTTCTATTAATTTGTCTTCATGGTATCAAAAGTTTTATTTAGGATGATCATGATAAGCTTTTCTTTTTTTATTATTACTATTATTTATACATTCAACCGCTATACATCATTTAGATTGTGAAGAGACTTTACCCACCATGGTATACACTTCAGACCAGCCCAGTTGAGAATATTATACACGTCATCAACAGGTAATAAACCATATCTGTGTCCCACAAATGTCTTACCTCTCTATTTTCCCCCCAACTTTCCTATGTGCTTTCCCTCTCACGCTCTCTTTTCCACGCTTTCCTTCTCCCACTCTCCTTCCACTTTGTGCCTAATGTCCATAACAATTTTCAATACCTTTATGTCCTGCAGTCTTTTCATCTCTACCATAGAGTGTGGACAGTCGGTATATGTTAAGTGGAGACATACTATGTCTCTATTTCGTAGCCTGACTTGCTTCACTCAGCAATAAATCTTCCATAGCTGTCCACTTTCTTTCAAATGCCAGAGTGTTGTTGTTTTTTATGGCTGAATTGTATTCCATGGAGTATATGTGCCCCACTTTTTCAATCCATTCATCTGTTTGTGGACATTTGGGTTGATTCCATGTCTTAGCAATGGTCAATAATTCCAGCACTCATCACTTTTTTTAAAAAAATCTTCACCATTCCAATTGGGGTTAGGCGGTATCTCATTTTAGTTTTGATCTGCATCTCCCTTATGACACTGGATGTTGAACATTTTTTCATATGCTTTTTGACTGTTCATATGTCTTCCTCAGAGAGTTGTTTATTCAGTTCATGTTCCCATGATTCAATTGGGTTAATCATTTTCTTCTGGGTAAGCCATTTGTGTTCCCTGTGTATTTGGTTATCAGTCCCTTATATGAAGCATAGTTTACAAAAATTTCCTCCCATTCCAAGGGTTGTCAATTCACACTAATTGCGGTGTCCTTTGCTGTGCAGAAACTTTTTAATCTGATGTAATCCCACTTGTCTATTTGGGGGGTTATTGTCTGTGCTTTGGGAGTCTTACTTAAGAAGTCTTCTCCTACCCCAATGTCTTCCAGAGTTTCCACAGTGTTTTCCACCAGTAATTTTATAGTTTGAGGTCTTAGGTTTACATGGCTGATCTACTCTAAGTTGATTTTTGTTAATGGTGACAGGTAGAGGTTAAGATCATCTTTGTGTAAATGGATACCCAGTTTTTCCAACACCATTTGCTAAAGGTGTTTTCCTTTTCCCACTGGATTGACTGGTACCCTTTGTCAAAGATCAGTCAGCTGTATGTTTTGGGGTTTATTTCTGGGGTCTCTACTTTGTCCCATTAGTTCTCATGTCTGTTTTTGGGCCTATACCTTGCTGTTTTGGTTATTGCACCTTTGTAATATATTTTGGGGTCAGAAAGTGAGATGCCAATCATTCCACTCTTTTTCTTTTTTCTTCTTTTTTTTTTTTTTTGAGATGTTTTTGTTATAGGGCACGTGCGCTCGCTAGACAGACAGAGAGAGACAGAGAGCTAAAAAATGAGATATCACCCACCTGGGCGATGGCCATGCTGCAATCCTTTCTCTTCCATTCTCCTCTTGGGATCTTGGGCACGCACGCACACACACCCAGCATGAGTCTCAAGCCACCAGGTCCAGGACGCGAACCGTGGTCGCCTACATGGGAGTCCAGCGACATAGACATTACGCTAACTGCTGGTCCCCCAACCATTCCACTCTTTTGCATAGGATAACTTTGGCAAAATGGGGTCTTTTATGTTTCCAGACAAATTCATTCTATGACTATCTTTTCTAGGTCTGTGAAGAGTGTCTCTTGTTATTTTATAGGGATTGCAATAAATATGTAGATTAATTTGAGTAGGATTGCTATTTTGATTATGTTAATTTTCCCAATTCAGGAATATGGGATATCCTTCCACTTTTTTGTGTCATTTTCTATTTCTTTTTTTAAGATTTTCATAGTTTCCCTTATAGAAGTCTTTGACTCCCTTGATAAGTTTTGTTTCTAGATATATCATACTTTTAGTGGCTATGGTAAATGAGATTACTTTCTTCAATTCTGCTTTGGTCTGCTTATTGTTTGTATATAGAAATGCTATAGATTTTTGTAAATTAATTTTGTATCCTGCCACTTTCCTCTATCCATTTATTACTTTGAGAAGTTTTTTCATGGATACTATTGGGTCTTCTATGTATACAATCATGTCATCTGCAAATAGCGATGCATACAATCATGTCATCTGCAAGTTTCAACTCTTCTTTCTCTATTGGAATGCCTTTTATTTCATTCTCTTGTCTGATCACATTGGCTAGGACTTCCAGTACAGGAGTGAAAAGAGTGGGCAGCCTTGTCTAGTACCAGTTTTTAGTGGAAAAGCTTTCAGCCTTTTCTCATTCAGTATAATGTTACCTATAAGTTTTCCATAGATGGCTTTTATCATGCTGAGAAATGATCCTTCTATACTAATTTTACTGAGAGTCTTAATCATGAAGGAATGTTGTATTTTGTCAAATGCTTTTTCTGCATCTATTGAAATTATTATTTTTATCTTTCTTTCTGTTAATATGGTGTTTTGCATTTATGGTTTTGAGTATGTTGAATTACCCTTGCATCCCTGGAATAAACCTACCTGATTGTGATGAATAATATTTCTTATATGATGTTGGACATGGTTTGCAAGTATCTTGTTGAGAATTTTTATATCTATATTCATCAGAAATATAGGTCTGTAGTTTTCCTTTTTTGTCATATCCTTATCTGTTTGGGGAATGAGAGTGATGGAGGCTTCATAGAATAAATTTGGAAGAGTTCCTTCATTTTGGATATCTTAAAATAGTTTGAGTAGAATGGGGGTTACTTCTTTAAAAGTTTTGTAAAATTCAGAAATGAAGCCATCAGGACCTGGACTTTTCTTTGTTGAGAGGTTATTTATTACTGACTCAATCTCATTGCTCTTTATGGGTCTGACAAGCTTCATCCTCCCAAGTCAGTTTTGGTAGATTATATGTGTCCAGGAATTTGTCCATCTCATCCAGATTTTATTTTTTGTTGATATAGCCACTCATAGTATCCTCTAATGATGTTTTGTATTTCTATTATGTCTGTTGTACTATTTCCTGTTTTACCACAAATTTGATTTATCTGGTACATTTCTCTCTTCTTCTTAATTAATCTAGCTAATGGTGTGTCAATATTGTATATCTTTTCAAAGAACCAGATTTTGCTTTCATTTATTTTCTGTATAGTTCATTTATTTTCTATTTCATTTATTTCTGCTCAAATCTTTAATATTTCTTTTCTCCTGGTATTTTTTGGATTTTTGTTGTTGTTCTCCCAATTCCCTGAGGCATCATGTTAGATTGTCTTTTTGCCATCTTTCCATTTTTTTCTTATGCACACTAAGTGCTATGAACCTGCCTCTTATGGCTGCCTTTGCAGTGTCCCATAGATTATGGAAACTCGTGCACTCATTATCATTTATTTCCATGAATATTTCTATTTCAGTCTTAATCTCTTCTGTAGTCATGAAGTCATTCAGAAGTACGTTATTTAGTTTCCATATATGTGTGTATTTTCAAGGGCTTTTCCTGAAATTAATATCAAGTTTAATTCCATCATTGTCAGAGAAGATGCTGGATATAATTCCGATGCCTTTGAATCTATAAAGGCTGGTTTTATGCCCTATCATGTAGTTAGTCTTTGAGAAGGTACCATGCAGGGCTGAGGAAAATTTATATTTTGTGGTTTTTAGGTGGAAAGTTCTATAGATGACTGTCAAATCCATTTTATTTGTGGTATCATTTAGGTCCTATTTGGTTATTTTTTGTCTTGTTGATCTGTCTAAAGCAGATAATGGGGTGTTGAGATCTCCAACAATCAGAGTGTTCCAGTCTATCTCTCCTTTTAGATCAAGCAGTCTTTCCTTTACATATTTGGGTGCTCCCAAATTGGGAGCATAGATAAGTATAAGCATTATATCTTTTTGATGAATTCGCTCTTTTAGTGCTGTATAATGCCCTTCTTTATCTCTTCTTACCATTTTTGTCTTAAAGTCTATTTTGTCTGAAATCAGTATAGTGACTCCTACTCTTTTTTGGTTTCCATTTGTATGGAATACGTTTTTCCAGCTCTTCACTTTTTTTTTTTTTTTTTTTTTAGAGGTGTTTGCTATAGGGCACATGCACTCACCAGGCAGACAAGAGACCGAGAGATAGAAAGCGAGAAATCACCCCTCAGGGGGGATGGCCACACTGCAATCCCTTCTCCTCCATTCTCCTCTTGGGATCTTGGGCATGCACACACATGCACCCAGCGAGAGTTTAAGCCACCGGATCTGGGACTCGAACCACGGTTGGCTACATGGGAGTCCAGTGACATAGTCATTATGCTAACTGCTGGTCCCCCAGCCCTTCACTTTTAATCTATGTATGGTTTTATACATGAAATGGGTTTCTTGTAGGCAGCAGATAGAGAATTTCTGATTTTATTTTGGCGGAGGGGGGAGGTTTTTGCTATAGGGCATCTGCACTCGCCAGAAAGAGACAGAGAGACAGAAAGCAAGAAGTCACCCCCCAGGGGGGATGGCCACGCTGCAATCCCTTCTCCTCCATTCTCCTCTTGGGATCTTGGGCACGCACGCATATGCGCCAGGCGTGAGTTTAAGCCACTGGGTCTGGGACTCAAACCGTGGTTGATTACATGGGAGTCCAGCGAAATAGCCATTACGCTAACTGCTGGCCCAGCAAGGGTTTCTGATTTTTTTATTCGTTCAGCCACTCTGTGTCTCATGACAGGCAAATTTAATCCATTAACATTCACCATTATTATCGATATTTCCAGACTTGTCCTTACTATTAAGTTGGCTGTATTCTTGGTTGTTTTTTTATTGTCTTATTTCTGTCTGTCTTTAGTTTTCTTGGCATAGTACTCCTTTCAGAATTTCATGAAGAGCTGGTCTGGAGTTGGTAAATTTTTTTTGAGAGTTTTTGGTTTGTTTTTGTTTTTGTTTTTGTTTGTTTGTTTGTTTTTTGCTATAGGGCACATACTCTCGCCAGAAAGACAGAAAGAGACAGAGAGATAGAAAGTAAGAAATCACACACACACCCCCCAGGGGGGATGGCCATGCCGCAACCCCTGGTCCTCCATTCTCCTCTCAGGATCTTGGGCATGCCTGGCGTGAGTTTAAGACACCAGGTCTGTGACTCAAACCATGGTCAGCTACATGGGAGTTCAGCAACATAGCCATTACGCTAACTGCTGGTTTCTGGAGCTGGTAAATTTTTTCAGGTTTTTTTATCTTAGAACATTTTTATCTTTCTTTCCCATATGAAGGATAATCTTGCTGGGTATAGTATTCTTGGTTGAAATTGTTTTTCATTTAACACTTTGAATATATTTTCCCGTTCTTTCCTTGCTTGTACTATATATTATGAGAGGTTCATTGTTAGCCTGATAGGATAACCTTTGTAAGTTGATATTTCTCTTTTGCCAATTTAAGTATCTTGTCTTTGTCTGTGCTCCTGGCCATTCTGGTTATGATTTGCCATGGAAAGGATCTTCTCAGATTGATCCTGTTTGGAGTTCTTCATATTTCTTGGGTCTGAATGTTTGAGTGCTTCTCTAGACTTTGAAAGTTTTCTTCCAGGATTTCATGAAATAGATTATCAATGCCTTATTACTTTCTTCACCTTCTGGGAAACCAGTTATTTGGATGTTTGGGTGTTTAATAGTGTCTATTATTTCCTGTATATTATCCTCATTTTTCTTGGTTATTTTCTCAATATTGCTGATAATTTTTTCTAAGTCAGAGGTTCTGTCTTCTACCTCTGAGATTTGATCTTCTCCATGATCTAACCTGCTTTTAATACTTTTGAGGATGGTTTTGATCTCCTGTATTACAGTCTTCATATCTAACAGTTCTGTTTGACTTTTTTATGGTGTACAATTCTTCTTTCATATCATGAAAGGATTTCCACATCTCTTGGAACTCAACCTCTCTTTTCTCTTACATCTCATAAAGATTTGTCATAATGAATATTCTAAATTCTTTTTCTGACATGTCGGTAATATTCTCTAATTCTTCCATACTTGGAGACGAGTTACCTTATTACCTTGCTGAAGATATATTACTTGGTTCTCTCATCCTTGAGGTCAGCCATGTGTAAGTCCAGTACCTTAACCACTATGCCACCTGCAAGCCCCTCTTCTTTTAATTTTACATGCACTTTAAATACTGTCTTTTGCATCTAAGGTTTACTTCATAATGAAATTGTCTTTAGAAAATGAATAGATAGAATAAGCTCCCTTTCACAACATAAACCTCAGTTAGGCCAATAGAGAGCAGGGGAGAATAAAAGTTTAATGTCGTAAGAAAAGAAATTCCACAGGACTTTGTGAGTTTCAGAGTCACAGTAACATGGTAGCTAAAGCAGCTGGGTCCTACATGGACAACTTTGCAGTTTGAGTCCCAGACCCTGTGGCTTGAAAAACATGCCAGGCACATGTGTATGTGTGTCCAAAATCCCAAAAGGAGAAATGGAGAAGAGATTGTGGCATGACCATCTTCCACTAAGGTGCTTTCTCACTTTCCCTCTTTCTCTCTCCCTCGGATTCCGAGTACGCATGTCCTCTAGCAAATTAAAAACAAAAACAGGGACCAGCAGTTAGCGTAATGGCTATGCCACTGGACTCCCACGTAGTCAACAACGGTTCAAGTCCCAGATCCGGTGGCTTAAACTCACACCGGGCGCGTGTGTATGCGTGCCCAAGATCCCGAGAGGAGAATGGAGGAGAAGGGATTGCAGCGTGGCCATCCCCCCTGGGGGGCGATTTCTCGCTTTTTGTCTCTCTGTCTCTCTCTGTCTGACTGGCGAGCACACACACCCTATAGCAAAAAACTCTCCAAAAAAATTAAAAATGTAAAAAAAGACCCATGCTGCTGGGGCCAACCTCAGAGTTTCTGAACCAGTGAGCGGAGAGTGAACCTGAAAATATACAAGTCTAACAATTTGCAGGTGATAGTCTTGCCCTGGAAAACATACCTTGAGAACCTGTGTTCTGAGTCATTCATTCTAAATTAAACCTGTTCCACCGTCTCCGTTTATTCCACTCTTGCATTATGCTAGGTCACACTGACTGCCACAAATGGCTGCCTTTTACTTTCAAAGATAGTATTTTTCCTCAGTTTTGTTGAGGTGCAATTGACAAAATTTGTATAAATTTAAGATGTATATATTTCATGTTTTGATGTGTGTATACATTGTGAAATCATTACTACATTCAAGCTAATTAATATGTTCATCATATCATATTGTTTTATTTTAACATTCATTTATTACTTTTATGAGAGTGGAAAACAGAGAGTTAGGG
>NW_006159906.1:1076443-1089897 GCF_000334495.1 Tupaia belangeri chinensis | reverse complement strand
GGGAAAGAAAACCACCCTCAACAGGGCTACATGGTGCGATTTTCCCACCCCGCCCCCGCCAGCATTCCCAGACAGCCAGAATCATGGGCTTGGCCACATGGAGTGTGCAAGACAACAGGGGAACCAAACCCACAATCCTCCATATGGATCAAGATTTGCTTGAGCAACATGTCCCTGCTGGGCCACCAAGTCAGCCCTCAGACGGTTGTTTCTTAGTGTGTGGTCAGAATACTCAAGATCTCCTCTCTTAGCAATTGCAAGTACGCAATACGGTATTGTTAACTATGGTCACTCCGCTGTATGTTAGAGCTCCAGAACTTACTCATTCTGCACCACTGAGCATTTGTACTTTTTGACAGTGTCTCCCCATTCTCTACCCCTAACCCCGGGTTCTGGCAGCTATCATTCTGCGCTCTACTTCTATGAGCTCAATTTTCTTTTCACTTCACGTATAAGTGAGTTCATACAGTGCTTGTCTTTCTGCGTCTGGCTTGTTTCACAAATGGCAGGATTTCCCTTTTTTTTTCTTTTCCCCTGAGAAAGAGATTTTTGCTATAGGGAGTGTGTGTGCTCTCCAGAGAGACAGAAAGTGAGAAATCGCCCCCAGAAGTATCGCCTAGGTCTTGAGGCAGAGGGACATGGACTCTGAGTGGAAGTCTCAGTGGACTTAGAAAGGCAAGACAGACGGGCAGACAAGTAGAGAGAAGCAGGGATTGGGCAGACTGGGCATCTCTGATGGAGATTGCTGGGACTCTGAGCCATTCCCAGGTTTATTCTTCTATAAAGCAATGGAGGAGGGAGAAGGGAAAAGCAGGTATTTTCTATTGTCAACTGCAACTGTGGAGTATCTTGTACCCTGTGGCTCTAAACAAGTCTCCCCTGGGCTTCTCTGACTGACACTCAAGCTTTCCTTAATTTACACGGCCCTGCAGTGCAAAAGATAGATCATGTCCTTGTTAGAGTTTTTGCTTGCCCTGCATCATCAATAGAAAGACCGTATCTACTTTTAAAGGTCGTTAGTGCTTTGTCCAGATCTGACTGCTCCCTACAGAGAATGACCACACCACAATCCTTCCCCTTCAATCTCCTCTTGGGACACACATCCAGCCTGACTTTTTAAGCTGCCAGGTCTGGGATTCGAGGTCTAGTGGCTGACTACGTGGGAGTCCAGGACATAACCGTTATGCCATCAGGTGATCCCAGAATTTCCTTTTTATGAGACTGAATCGCTGAATAATATTCCTTGTTATATTCATCCATTTACCTGTTGACTGACACTTAGATTGATTCCATATCTTAGCTAATGTATAAAAAATGCTGCAATATGGGACCAGCAGATGGTGTAATAGTTACATCACTAGACTCCCATGTAGTCTACCACGGTTCAAGTCCCAGACCCAGTGACTTAAACCTCACGTAGGGTATGTGTGCATGCATGCCCCAAATGCTAAGAGTGGAGGAGAAGGGATTGCAGCATGGTCATCCCCCCGGGGGGGTGATTTCCCACTTTCTATCTCTCTGTCTCTATCTCACACATGCCCTATACCAAATGTCTCCCTCTGGAAAAAAAAAAAAAAGGATGCTGCAATAAATATGAGAGTGCATACATCTCTTTGACATACCCACCTCATTTCCTTTGACTACACCCAGAAGTGAAATTTCTGGGTCATATGGCACTTCTGTTTTTAATGTCTTTAGAAACTGCTACTTAACTTTCCATGATGGCTGTGCCAGTCTACATTCCCAGCAACAGCACACAGGCATCCCATTTTTTTAAGGATGCTGCAATAAATATGAGAGTGCATACATCTCTTTGACATACCCACCTCATTTCCTTTGACTACACCCAGAAGTGAAATTTCTGGGTCATATGGCACTTCTGTTTTTAATGTCTTTAGAAACTGCTACTTAACTTTCCATGATGGCTGTGCCAGTCTACATTCCCAGCAACAGCACACAGGCATCCCATTTTTTTCCATACTCTCTCTAACTCCATATACTGGATTTTGGGCATGCATGCATATGCATCTGGCATGTTTTTCAAGCCACCAGGGCCAGGACTCAAACTGCATAGTCGGCCAGGTGAGATCTAGTGCTTAACCCCACGCCACCTGCTGGCCCTCTTGTTTTTCTGATTGTAGCCACTCTCACATGTTTGAAATGATACCTCTGTGATTTGATTTGCATGCCTCTGATGAGTATTGATTTTGAGCATATTTTCATATACCTTTTAGTTATTTCTATGTCTTTTTAAAAAGTCTATTTAGGTTCTTTGCTTTTTTTTTTTTTTTTTTTTTTTTTTTTTTTTTTTTCCCACGGCTTAGGGCTAGGTGCACTCACCAGAGAGAGACAGAAAGAGAGAAAGTGAGAAATCATCCGGGGTGGTGGTGGGGGAGATGGCCATGCCATAATCCCTTCTCCATTCTCTTAGGATTTTGGGCATGCACACACATGCACCCAGTGTGATTTTCCAGCCACCAGGTCTAGTATTCGAACCGAGGTCAGTCATGTGTGAATCCAGCGCCTTAACTACCATGCCACCTGCTACCCCACTTTGCCATTTTTTAACCATATTTTTGGTTTTGTTTTGCTGTTAAATTGTTCACATGCCTTATATATTTGGATATTACTCCTTATCAAATGAATGGTTTGCAAATATTTTCTCTCATTTCATAGGTCATCTCTTCATGCTGTTGATTGCTTTCCTTTGTTGTGCAGAAACTTATAGTTTAGTGCAACCTCACTTGTATATTTTTGGTTTTGTTGCTTGTGACTGAGGGTCTTGAAAAAAGAGAAAAATCCAAGGACCAGCAGTTAGCGTAATGGCTATGTTGCTGGACTCCCATGTAGTCGACTGTGGTTCGAGTCCTGGACCCGGTGGCTTAAACTCATACTGGGCATGTGTGCATGCATGCTCAAGATCCCAGAAGGAGAATGGAGGAGAAGGGATTGCGGCATGGTCATCCCCCCTCGGGGGGGGATTTCTCGCTTTCTATCTCTCTGTCTTTTTGGCGAGTCCACGTGCCCTATAGCAAAAACCTCTCCAAAAAAAGAAGAAAAAAATCCAGAGACCAGCAGATGGCAATATGGTTACATCACTGAACTCCTGTGCAGTCAACTGCAATTCAATTCTCAGACCTGGTGGCTTAAAACTCACACCAGATGTGTTTGTGTATGCCCAAGATTCCAACAGGAGAATGGAGGAGAAGGTATTGCAGCATAACCATCCACCCTGGGGGGTGATTTCTTCATATAAGACCCTTATTATGGAACAAAGTACAATCCTTCTCTACCTAACATGTAAAGTGTTTTTAACCATTAAAGGTAGTCAATTTTGCCAAAAAAAAATTTCTACATCCATTGATATGAGCATATGATTTTTATCCTTCTTTCTGTTAATGTGGCATATCATGTTTCTTTGATTCTTGTATGTTAAACTATCCTTGTGTCAAAGGAATAAATCCCACTTGATCTTGGTGTATGGTCTTTTTAATGTGCTGTTGAATTCAGTTTGCTACCAATTTGCCGAGATTTTTGCACCTATAATTTTCTTTTCTTGTACTGTCTTTATCTGGCTTTAGTATCAAAATAATGCTGGCCTCAAAAAATGAGCACGAAAATGTTCTTTCCTTTTTGATACTTTTTTTTTTTTCTTTTGAGAGGTTTTCACTATAGGGCACGTGCGCTCGCCAGACAGAGAAAGACACAGAGACAGAAAGCGAGAAATCACCCCCCGAGGGGGGATGGTCACGCCGCAATCCCTTCTCCTCCATTCTCCTCTTGGGATCTTGGGCACGCACGCACACGCGCCTAGCGTGAGTTTTAAGCCACTGGGTCCGGGACAGGAACCGCGGTAGACTATGTGGGAGTCCAGCGGCATAGCCATTACGCTAACTGCTGGTTCCCCCTTTTTGATACTTTTTGGAACTATTTTGGAAGGATTGGTACTAGCTCTTCTCTAAATGTTTGATAGAATTCACTGGTGAAGCCATCTAGTCCAGAGCTTTTCTTTGTTGAGAGGTTTATATTATTATTACTGATTCAGGCTCCTTGCTCTTTTTTTTTTTTCTTTCTATTGTTTAGGTCTTTGCTATATAGAGTGTGTGTGTCTGATGGAGAGAAAGAGAGAAATCTTCCCCCTGGGGGTGGCCATGCTACAATCCCTCCTCCTCCCTTCTTTTCCTGAAATTCTGGACACACATGTACAGGCTCCTGGTGTATTTTTCAAGCCACCAGGTCTCAGACTCAACTGTAAAATTATCTATGTGAGAGCCAGCCACCATAACCTCCACACCACCTGCTGGCCTGTAATGTCTCCTTTTTAGTTTAAAATTTTATTTACTGAGTCCTTTCTCTTTTTTCTTTGTTTAGTTGAAGGATGTGTCAATTTTATCTTTTCAGAAATTGGTTCATTTTTGTTGATTTTTTCCTATTGTTTTTCCAGTCACTATTTCATTGATTTATGTTCTAATCTTAATTATTTCCTTTCTTCCACTAATTTGGGGCTTATTTCGCTCTTCTTTTCCTAGTTCCTTGAGGTGTCAAGTAAAATTGTTTGTTTGAAATCTTTAGTTTTTCTTAATGTAGGCATTTATCACTATTATCTCCCCTCTTAGAACTGTTTTGTTTTGTTTATTTTTGCAGCATTCCATAAGTTTTGGTATGTTGTGGTTCCATTTTCGTTTGAGATACTTTTTTATTTTTCTTTTGATTGTTTTCTTTGACCCAAGAGTTGTTCAGGAGTGTCCTGTTTAATTTCCACATATTTGTAAAATTTTCAATTTTCCTCCTGTTACTGATTTCTAGTTTCATGTTATTGTGATCAGAAAAGACACTTGGTATGGTTTAAATCCTTAAATCTGTTAACAACAACAATCTATTGTTTTGAGACTCAACATATGACCTATCCGGGAGAATTTTCTGTGTGCTTGAGAAGAAAGACTATTCTGGTGCTGTTAAATGGAATATACTTTATATATCTGTTAGGACTATTTGGCCTATAGTAGTTAATCAAGTCCAATTTCCTTACTGATTTTTCATGTGGATGACCGTGAAAGTGGGGTGTTAAAGTCCGTACTTTTATTGTATTGCTATTTCTCCCTTCAGTTCTGTTAATATCGGCTTTCTGTATTTAGGTACCTGATGTTGGGTGCATATGTATTTACAGTGTTACATCCTCTTGATGAATTGTTCCCTTTATCATACCCCTATATCCGTCCTTTGTGCCTTATAGCAGTTTTTGACTGAAAGTCTTTTCCATGATGTAAGAATAGCCAACTCTGCTCTCTTTTGATTTCCATTTGCAAGAAATATCATTTTTCTTTTTCTTTTTTTTTAAACCAGAGGACACATGAGAGAGAGAGAGAGAGGGAGAGAGAGAGAGAGATCACTTCCCCATGGAACATGGACATGACACAATTCCTTTTACCTCCATTCCTCTATCCCCTCAGGATTTGGTGTATGCACACACATGCACCCAACATTTTTTTTCAAGTCTTCAGGGCCAAGATTTAAACATGGTTGGCCATGTGGGATCTGCCTCCTTATGCACTGTGCTCTGGGTCCAGCTCATGCATGGAATATCTTTTGCAGTTCTTTCAGTTTTAGCCTATGTATGCCCTTAAAGCTAAAGTAAGTCTCTTCTTGAAAGCATACTGGGTTTTGTCTTTTAATCCATTCAGCCACTCCATGTCTTTTGATTGGAGAATTTAATCTAGTTACATTTGAAATAATTATTGATAAGACTTACTAGTACCATTGGTTAATTACTTTCTGACTGTTTGCAGTTCCTTTGCTTCTTTCTTTCTCTCTTGATGTCTTCTTTTGTAATTTTTTTTCTAGACTTTCTTTGCCGTAGGGCAGGTGTGCTTAACTGGAAAGAGAGTGGAGAAACAGAGAGTGAGAGAGAAAGTGAGAAATCACCCCCTGGGGGGATGGCCAAGCCACCATCCCTTTTTCTCCATTCTCCTCCTAGGACCTTGGGCATGCACGCTCAGGTACCTGATTTCCAAACCACTAGGTCCAGGATTCAAACCACAGTAGGCCATGTGGGAGTTCAGTGACATAACTGCTATGCCATCTGCTGGCCTCCCTTTGTAATTTTTTTATGTTGTCACCAAGAAGGTTACATAAAACATCTTACAATTATAACAGTCTATTTGAGGTTGATAACAACTTAATTTCGTTTGCATATAAAACCTATACATTTTTCTTCTCTCACTCCCTATGTTTTATGTTATTGATGTCATAATTTACATATTCTCATTTTGCATATCCATTTATAAGTTATTTTAAATATTTTAATCTTTTAAGTTTCATACTAAAGTTAAAAGTGACTTATGCACCACAATTACAGTAGTAGAGTATTCTGAATTTTACTGTTCTATATACTTACCTTTACCAGTGAGCTTAATAATGCACTTTTTAAATTTTATTTTTATATTTTTTGTATTTCTAGTTTGCATTTTTTTGTTTCAAATTGAAAAATTTAATAGTTCTCATAAGGCAGTAGTGGTGATGAACTGCTTCAGCTTTTGTTTGGTAAAATCTCTTCTTCATTTCTGGAGAACAGCTTTTTTGGGTATAGCATTCTTGGTTGGAAGCTTTTTGTCTTTCTGTGTTTTGAATATATCATCTCACTCCTTGTAACTCCTAGTCTGCAAGGTTTCTACAAAGAAATCTACTAGTCAGCTTATGGAAGGTCTCTTGTATGTGAGGAGTCACTTTTCTCTTGTTGCTTTCAAAATTCTTTCTCTTTTACTTTGAAATTTTCATTTTAACGTGTCTCATTGACATAGTCTGGGTTGATTTTATTCAGAGAGCTTTCAGCTTCATGAACTTGCCCATATTTCTCCCAAGATTTGGGATTTTCAGCCATCAGTTCTTTAAATAAGATTTCCTCCATTTTCTCTTTCTCTTCATGGCGGGCTCCCAATAATGCATATATAGGTGTCCCCCTGCCCCATAATGCATATATTGGTTTACTTAGTGGTGTTCCATAAATCTCATAGGCTTTCTTCATTCTTTTCATTCTGTTTTCTTTTTCTCCTCTGACTGGATAACTCCAAGTATCCTATATTTAAGTTCACAGGTTTTTTGTTTGTTTGTTTTAACTCGATTAAGTCTGCTGTTGAAGCTTTCTAATGCATTTTTTAAATTTTATTTTCTTCTTCAGTTCCAGAATTTCTGTTGGCTCTTTTTAAAAGTCTGCTATCTTTGGGGACCAGCAGGTGGTGTGGCGGTTAAGGCGCTGGACACTCCTCCATGACCGACCAGGGTTCGAGTCCTGAATCCGATGGCTTGCTTTCTCACTTCCTCTCTCTCTCACCCTCTGTCTCTCTCTGGTCAAATTAAAAAATAATGAATGCATAAATACAAAATAAAATAAATAATTTTAACAAGTCTGCTATCTTTTTATTGAACTTCTAGTTTTGTTCATGTATTATTTTTCCAATTTCATTGTACTTCATACTTGTGTTCTCTTGCAGCTTACTGAGCTTCTTTAAAATAATTATTCTGAATTCTTTGAATTTCATAGACCTTCATTGCTTTGGGGGTCAGTTACTGGAAAATTATTGTTTCTTTGGTGGTGTCTTGTTTCCTTAATATTTTTGTGTTTCTTGAAGTCTTGCATTATTTTTATATTTGAAGAAGTAGTCGTTTTTTCAGTTTTTACCAACTGGTTTA
Source organism: Tupaia belangeri chinensis (assembly GCF_000334495.1). Lineage (NCBI taxonomy): Eukaryota > Metazoa > Chordata > Mammalia > Scandentia > Tupaiidae > Tupaia > Tupaia belangeri. Next base: position 1,082,211 of record NW_006159906.1, on the reverse strand, counting down.
GAGAGAAAGAAAGAGAGAGAGAGAGAGAACTCCTCAAAATGGAGCTAACTAGCTAGGACTCTTAGCTGGGAGTCCCTTGGATCTTTCCTATGAATCCACTCACTCTACACTTTCTGTTCCTTCTTGTCTTATGAGAGAGTATCTCCTCTTGATCCCAACAAAAGCATAAAGACAAGCCATGAGCTAAGAGTTTCCTATTTATTTTCCATAGGGCAGTGCCCTGAAGTGTTCAAGGTTAAACACCTTCTCCCCGTTCTGCAGAGTTGAGCTGACTGCAAGTGCTCATGCATGATCTGCAGAGCTTGTGAACACTATCAGCAGATATGTGAGTGGGAAGCATCAGGTACCGGGAGGTACACAGAATTCTAAGGGCATGTGTGGGTTAGTTGAGGGGGGGATCAGTATGGGACATATTCTACAAAGATTATGTGTGGGCCTCTTGATGAAGTTTGCAAAGCAGTTAGTAGAAACCATGGCCCTTGGTTGAGTTCTGTGCCCCACTTGTTAATCCAATATACTGTAGTCTATTTATTTATGCTAATACCCTCAGTGTTTTCAGTAGGATAATAAAGAAGTGAGAAGCATCCACGTGGCTAGGTGTGATGATTAATTTGTGATGTCAGCTGGATTGAATTGAGAGATGCCTAAATGGCTTGAAACACATTGTTCATGGCTATGATAGTGTTGCCAGACAAAGTTGGCAAGTGAATCAATGGACAGACAGAGCAAAAACCACCTTCACTGTAAGTGGGCATCATTCAATCAGTTAAGAGTGTTGGGACAGAGGAAGTGAGAGATACCACTTCCCTTTCTCCCAGTAACCCCTCTTCCAGCGTATGTCATGTGTTCTATTTCTGCCATCTACACATTTGCCTGTTCCATCTGCTGCTTTACTTGGCTTTTTAGCTACAATTGTTCCCACCAGCTCTTAGTCTCCTTTGTTCCTCCAGCCAGACAGACTCCAAGTATTTTTTTTTCTTTAATTCATGATAGGGAGTGCATGCGTGCATCAGAGAGGGGGAGAGAGAGGAAGGGGAAGAGGGGAAGAGAGAGAGAGAGAAGCACATTTAACAAAGATCTCATCACACCATAGCATCCTTCCGCCAGTCTTCCAACTCATGTAGATCTTAGGCATATACATGCACACCTTGTATGTTCCAGGTCAAGTAGGCCACATATCTGAACCTGCAGTTGCCTATGTGGCTCCCAGGCCTCCAGCACTGCAGTTCAGTATACTACCAACTATGCCATGGAGAACGCTCAGACTCCAACTTCTTTGTTTTATTTTTAGAGAATTATTTATTTTATTTTATTTTGTTCGTCTGTTTTTTCTTTATTTGCTACATAGCATGTCCACTCACCAGAGAGAGAGAGAGAAAGTGAGAAAGCAAGCTGCCAGATCCAGGACTTGAACCATGGTCAGCCATGTGAAAGTCCAGTGCCTCAACCACCATGCCACCTGCTGGCCCAACTCCAACGTCTTTAACTTTTCGACTTTGAACTGGTACCAGTGGCCACTTGAGGGTGCTCACTCAGACCAATGGCCTCCCAAGGATCTCCTTCAGCTTTGGACATGGGAGTTGTACCAGCTGGTTTCCCTGCTTGAGTTTTTTGGCTGTTTCTCCAGATAAACTATTATGAAACTTCTCTGCCTTGTGACTATGTGAAATAATTTCTGTAGCAAATCCCTTCTTATAAATGAGTATCCATCCTGTTGCTTCTGTCTCTTTGGAAAACCCTGACCCATACACTGGGGAAGCCAGGTAGTCACTACATCCTCACTTTCCCTCATAGGAGCAATCACAGACTGAGGGTGTCTCTTATCACTGAGCTGTGCCATTGGGGGAGGGTTGCTGTGGATAAAGTGAAACTGTTCTTCTTACCCTCCCTAGTGTGTCTATTCTCAGAATATTTTCTTCGGTGAAGTGGTAGCACCTCTCTGTTACATTCCCAGGCTACACAAAGCTACCATTGCCCATGGGGGTGGTTGTTAAAATCCGTGTGTCCACCAGCGATTGAGGGCTGAAAACTCCTAGTCTGCCACCTTGCTGACATCAGTACTCAGCATGTTGGTTTGTGAGTGATGAAGTTTATAACTCCTTTTTTGCTTTTCCCCTGATATTCTGCTCCTACTTTTCATTTTTCATCTCATTTTTTGAGTTTCACATGTACCTACCTACAGAACAAAACTGTTAGAAAATCAGGTAATTAAAAGATTTTGGAGGCCAGTCCATGCCTGGTGATTGAGGTGGCTGGATCCCACATGACCAACTGCATGGTTCAGATTCTGAACCTGGAGAATGAAGTGTGTGTGCCTAAGACCCTAAGGGGAAAGAGAGAGGAGAGTGGACTATGGAATGACCCTTCCTTATAGGGGCCGTTTTGTTGCTCCCTGCCCCTCTTGTGTCCCTCTCTGGCAAGTGCACACATCCTTTGGCAAATTAAAAAAGCAAAAATAAAGAAAAAACATTTTATTTTCATTCAGTATACTGAAGACTTTGTATTTATATTGAAATAACAAATATATTAATATGCTAAAATAAACGGAAACTCCATTTTCTGAAGTTCTTCCATAGGTTCAACTACTTATTGAGTCACTAACACAAAATATAAAATAAGTTTCATTAGAACAAGTTAAAACAATTATTGGGCCAATCTAGGGCAGTCCACAGTGGGGCAATCCACAATGTACTGAACTACAGCGTTAGAAGCCACCTGGCCAACCGCAGGGTCAGATCCTTGAGTCAGTCTGAAAATAAACTGAATGCATGCATGATTGCTCAAGATCCTGAGGAGCTGAAGAGCTGGGAAAAGGGGACAGGACCCTGTTAAGGGTGCTTCATTCTCTCCCCCATTTTTTATCTCTCTATCTCTCTTTCCATCTCTCTCTCTCTCTTTCTCTCATGCATGTGCACAGACATCCTCTATTGTAAATAAAATAAACTTCAAAAAATTATTTAATTAAGTGTTGTACTTTATTTGAAATAGATATTAAGTGCACACAATTCAAGGTTTTAAGTAGGATATACTTCTCATATAAATTTCTACTAAGTATCTTGATAGTGGATTTAAAAAAAAAAACTCATTTTAGTACTCTTCCTGCTAACTTTTAGCTGTTTTTAAAATATTTTATTTTCTGCTTTAAAAGTTACTAATGAGAAAAGTCAACATTTCAGTTAACACTTTTTCATTTATCTGCTCCTCCACATAACTCTGTTCCTTTAAACTATCTGTTATTTTTTCCTACTTACACCCTACCACCTGGGATCTCCTGAAGATGGCCCTGCCAGGCCTATATATATTTTTTTTTCAATAAATTATCAGGATTTCCAAGAGTCTGTTTTAAACAATTGGTATCTTGGAATCTCATACTGGGGGAGTATTTACACCAAGAAAATTGGCAAATATTATTAGAGCTTTCTCCACTCCTCCAGAACCAGTTGTTAAATATTTTCTTAGAACACTACTGCCTACAAACCCTTAGCATAAAAAAGAGAAATTTTATCTTAAAGCTCTTACTTATAAACAATAGGAGCAGCAAGCCCTCTTATGGCTGTCGTCAGAACTGCAGAGGAAGAGAGGAAAGGTAAAAAGATCAAGATTTCATACTAAACGCATTTCATATAAGGTTTAGGATGGTCGTGCTCATTGTCAAGTTCAATATCATTCACCTCCAGGCAGCCTTTCCTCAAATCATCTGAGGAACAGCACCTAAACACTTCTTCCTCAAGAGTTATACTTTCTTTGTTTAATTAAGCACAGACTTTTCTTTGTGTTTGTATGGCAAATGCTCTATTCTTTCTTTTCAAGAACATGCACTTTCTGTGGGAAAATGCACAGGAAAGGGGATGTGCCCTGAGCGTCTATGCCCTTCAGCCATGCAATGAGCCATTCAAGGACGGCCACGCAATCACTGGTGCAAATCAAACCACAGCCCACGTCAGGACACCATACTGCTTAACATCTCTCAGTGATTTCTTACTGCATCTAAAATAAAATCCACACACTTCGCCAAGTCCCAAGGATCCCTGGTAACCTAGCTCCTGCTGGTTTTCTTGATCTGCCTCACCTGCCCATCCCCTTTCTGTCACATGGGTGACAGCTCAAAGGCCACTTCTCAGTGGGGTCTTTTCTGACTATCTTTCCTAGATCAACATCCACTCACCCTTCTCTCCACTGGTCACATCACCAGGCTAGGTTTTCTTCAGACCACTCAGGTCTTCCTCAATTTATCCTATTTACTCATGTGCTTACCATAGGACCCACCCAGCAGAATTGAAGCTGGATGCTCTCGGTGCTTCCCCACAGCAGCGCTCTGGTATGAATCACTGGGAGAGCTACAGATGCCCACAGCCAAAAGAACTGGACACACAGCACCCACACCCTCCCCACCTTTCCCACTTGAAGTCAGCTTGATTTCTAAAATGAGTTTATTCACGTGTTTCTCTTACATTACATCTTACTGACTTTATTTGCAAAAGAAATATTCTTTAGCATTTTTCTTAGTTTATTTATTTTCATTTCTTCATGAAAGAGAGACACAGAGAAAGAGGTACCAGCAGGATCCTCACATCAGCGTACCCCCAGCCTCAACCAGCCAGGATCATAGGCACATGTGTGCACACCTGGCATCGACAGGAAAGCCCTAGGTCTTGAACTCAGGACCTTCCAGGTGGATTCAGCATTGCAAAGTATGACATTACAACTTCACCATGGTGGCTAGCATTCTTTCACATTTCTATTCTTTCTTTTTTTTTTTAAGAGAGATTTTCGATATTGGGTGTGTGTGCTCGCCAGAGAGACAGAGAGAGGCAGAGAAACAGAAAGTGAGAAATCACCCTGCAGAGGATGGCCACGCCTCAATACATTCTCCTCCATTCTTCTTCTCTGGATTTTAGGCATGCATGCACAATATGCCTGGCAGGAGTTTAAGCCACTTGGTCTCGGACTCAAACAATGGTCAACTACATGGGAGTCCAGCAATGTAATCATTATGCCATCTGGTGGTCTCTCTATTTCTTTCTGAAGATGAGGAGAAGGCTGCTGTCAAGCGAAGGCATTACCCTAACAACCCCACCCCAGCCATGCTATCTGTCATCTAATCAGAAAGGAGTTGGCTGGCTTTCAGATTAAAATCATCACAGTGACTCACTGAAAGGACCATTTTAATCTCCATTTAGTGACTTAAAGTGTAATCTGCAAATGCCTGTGGTGTGCCAAAGACCTTGTGATGTCAACTTTGTTGCTGAGAATGTGTCAAAGGTGAGCTAGACATTCCCGAGCGTTGCTGGTATCATCCTATCAGTGAGAAGAGAGGCAATGAAGCCAAGGGCCATGGAGGAAAGGGCAGTGATGAAGGCAACCAAGCCCACTGCACTTTCCAGGGCTCACTCCTGCCCCCATCAGCATTCTCGCCTGTCCTTGGAAACCACTAAGAGCCAGCAGGGGAGAAAAGTGTGTAGGACCAGTATACAAAGCTCTAGTCTACACTGACCATTGATGGTGGAGAGAAAATCTATGAGTCTCCTCAATTCTCTCCTCTGTCACTATTGAATAGATAGATAGATGATAGAATTTTTAAAAAATTTCTGCAGGGCCAGTAGGTGGCGTGGTGGTTATGGGCACTGGACTCCCACGTGGTTGACTGCACTTTCTCATTCTCTCACTCTCTCATTCTGTCCCGCTCTGGTCAAAATAAAATAAGAAAATAAAGTTAAATAAAATAATTATTTAACTTTTTTTTTTTTTTTTTTTTTTTTTTTTTTTTT
>NW_006159906.1:1057741-1073868 GCF_000334495.1 Tupaia belangeri chinensis | reverse complement strand
CTCCATGCTCCTCATGGGATCTTGGGCACACACGCACACGCGCCCAGCGTGAGTTTTAAGCCACCGGGTCCAGGATGAGAACAGTGGTTGACTACATAGGAGTCCAGCAACAGCCATTACGCTAACTGCTGGTTCCGTTTTCCCATACTTCTTGTGGTCCTGTGGTGATTTCTAGTCATCTGATGGATGGTGTGTTTTTCTTCCTAATTCTTGAAGTTCAATCTGAACATTCAGGAGCAAGTAGGAAGAGGTGATGTGGAATCTCTCTGTTGTTCTGTTGTGATCACTTTGTGCAGCAGATTCAGTAGATATTGAGGAACATGTTAACCCTAATAGTATTTGGATGCTTAGCTACAGTGCCCTTAGATCCATCTAGAGACACAGTAAATGGATATTGAGGAGTGGAGAGACGAGAAAAAAGAAAACGAAAAAGAGAGAGAGAAACAACAAGAAAAAAAAAAACAGAAAAAGAAGAAAAAAAAAACTAAAAAAAATTGTAATTTTTTTTTCTTTTTTAGAAAAAGTACTAAATAGAAAACCATGAGGCATGTGAGCATGCTGCATGAAATGCCTAGTTCACAGGAGCCATGATGAATCTTCTCCTGAAGGCCTCCCTCTCACCTCTCCTGCCTGGGTGGGAGGAGCAGAGAGGATTACTAACCAGACAAAAGGCAGAGCTGAGAGTAAGAGAAAACTTTACCTTTAAAAAATCTTTAAAAAGGGGGGCAACCAGCAGTTAGCGTAATGGCTATGTCGCTGGACTCCCACGTAGTTGACCGCGGTTCGTGTCCCGGACCCGGTGGCTTAAACTCACGCTGGGCGCGTGTACGTGCATGCCCAAGATCCCGAGAGGAGAATGGAGGAGAAGGGACTGTGGTGTGACCATCCCCCCTGGGGGGTGATTTCTCACTTTCTGTCTCTATGTCTCTCTCTCTCTGTCTGGCGCTACAGCAAAAACCTCTCCAAAAGAAATTAATTTAAAAAATTTAAAAAAGGAAAAATTATACGGGGACCAGCAGTTGGCGTAATGGCTTTGTCGCTGGACTCCCATGTAGTCGACTGCGGTTCGCGTCCGGGACCCAGTGGCTTAAAACTCATGCTGGGCACGTGTGCGTGGGTGCCCAAGATCCCGAGAGGAGAATGGAGGAGAAGGGACTGTGGTGTGACCATCCCCCCTGGGGGGTGATTTCTCACTTTCTGTCTCTATGTCTCTCTCTCTCTGTCTGGCGCTACAGCAAAAACCTCTCCAAAAGAAATTAATTAAAAAAATTTAAAAAAGGAAAAATTACAAAACAATGAGAAGATAGAAGCAGGGAGAGAGAGACAGAAACACAGAGATAGAGATAGAAGGCTAGAGGAGCTCCCTACCACTCTAGCTTGTTTGTTGGAAGCTGAATTTCAGTAGGAAATCATTTCTCTTTTACCCTGAAATGACTAGTTCACAGGAGCCATGATGAATCCTGTGTAGGTATTTTTAAAAAATAAGTCTTCTGTGTCTTCTTTGTACACTTAAAAGAGTAAGGCAATAAGGTATAATTAAATGAGTTAAGAATAATGAATGTGTGATGTGTAACTATGACACAGAATAATGTCGCATATGTAGGAATATTATAGAACAGCAGACTTTATGTATTTTTTATTAAAAAATCTTTTGTTTTTTAAAAATTAAATCACTGTATATCATTAGAATATACAAAATGAATTTTCCCACCATGAATATACTATATATTAGTCTAGTCAAAGATATTACCATACACATTATCATCAAGAGATAATTTCCCATTTTTTGTGCCCTTTCAATGTATTGCTTCTTTCTTTCCCCCCTAATTCCCTTCCTGTCACCATCCATTTCCTACCCTCCTCCCGCACTGTCTCCAGTGTCCACAGTTCTCCATGCCTTTATACCTTTCAGTCTTTTGGTTTCTACCTTAGAGTGCAGACATTTGGAATATATTAAGTGGGGACATACAAACGTCTCTCTTTCATAGTCTGGCTTGCTTCACTTAGCAGTAAATCTTCCATAACTATCCACTGTCTATCAAGTGCCAGGGTCTGATTATTTTTTTATGGCTGAGTAGTATTCCATAGTGTATATGTGCCACAGTTTTTTCAACTCATTCATCTGTTTGTGGACATTTGGGTTGTTTATGTGTCTTAGCAATTGTGAATAATACTGCAATAAACATGGATGTGCAAGTGTGTTTCCAACCGAGTGTATTCCTATCTTTTTGGCTTGAGCCCCAGGAGTGGAATTGCTGAATCATAAGGTCATTCTACCTGTAGGTCTTTGAGGAACCTCCATATTGTTCTCCACAGTGGCTCTACTAATTTACATTCCTACCAACAGTGTAGGAGAGTTCCCTTTTACCACAGTCCTTTTCTTTTTGTTTTTCAATTTTTAAATTAAAAAAACTTTTTTTAATCTTAGCCATGTTGACTGGGGTTAGGTGGTATCTCATTGTGGTTTTGATTTACATCTGCCTTGTGATAAGGTATATTAAACATGTTTTCATATGCTGTTTGACTGTTCATGTATTTTACTTGGAGAATTGTTTGTTCAGCTCATTTACTCACCTTTTAATTGGGTTGATTATTGAGGGGGGTGGGGTAAACTGCTTGAGCTCACTGTATATTCTGGCTATTAGTCCAATTCCTGCATATTGTGACTAAATCTTATCTCAGGTTTAGTTTGCACATATATTCCCCCATTCTAAGGGTTGTCAAATCACTCTAATTATTGTTTCTTTTGCTTTACAAAAGCTTTTTAACCTGATGTAATCCCACTTGTCTGTTTTTGGGATTGTGGTCTGTGGCTTAGCAGTCTTATTTAAAATGTCTTTGTCTACTCCAATTTCTCCAAGAGTTTCCCCTGTGTTATCCACCAGTAGTTTTATAGTTTGAGGTCTTAGGTTTAGCTCTTTGATCCATTTTGAGTTAATTTTAATTAGTGTTGCGGGACAGGGGTCTAATTTCATCTTTCTACAGGTGGATATCCAGTTTTTCCAGCATCACTTGCTAAAGAGATTTTCTTTTTCCACTGGATTGTCTGGTGCCATTTGTCAAAAATCAGTTAGCTGTAGGTTTGGGGGTTTATTTCTGGGGTCTCTGTTCTGTTCCATTTGTCCACATGCCTGTTTTTATGACAATACTATGTTGTTTTGATTACCGCAGTTTTGTAATATATTTTTGGGGGAAGGAGTGAGATGCCTCCTACTCCACTCTTCTTGCACAGTATTGCTCTGGCAATATAGGGTCTCATGATTCCAGCAAATTCTGTCATTTTTTTTTCTAAATCTGTGAAGAACGTTTCTGGTAATTTAATTGGGATTGCATTAAATTTGTAGATTAACTTAAGTAGGATTGACATTTTGATTATGTTAATTATTCCAATTCTGGAACATGGGACATCCTTTTACTTTTTTCATATCATTTTTCAATTCAATTTCCTGTTTAAGTTTTTCATAGTTTTCCTTGTAGAGATCTTTGACTTCTTTGGTTAGGTTTATTTCTAGGACGGTTTTTTGGGTTTGTTTGTTTGTTTGTTTGTTTGTTTTGTCTATTGTAGATGGAATTGCTTCCTTCAATTCTACTTCAGTCTGTTTGTTGTTTTTGTACAGATGCTGTAGATTTTTGTATGTCAATTTTGTATCCTGCCTCTTTACTGTATTCATTTATCACTTCCAAAAGTTATTTTTTTTTTATTCTTTTGGATTTTCTGTTTGTAATAATGCCATCTGCAAATAGAGATTATTTCATTCTTCTTTCCCTCTTCAGATGCCTCTTATTTTATTCTCTTGTCTGATGGCATTGGCTAGGACTTCCAGTACTATATTAAAAAGGAGTGGAGAAAGTGGGTAACCTTGTCTTGTTCCAGATTTTAGTGGAAAGCTTTCAGGTTTGCACCATTCAGTATGATGTTAACTATGAGTTTTTCATATATGGCTTTTATTGGGTTGAGAAAAATCTCCTCTATGCCAATTTTTCTGAGTCTTAATCATGAAGGGATGTTGTATTTTATCAAATCCTTTTGCTGCATCTTTTGCTGCATCAATTGATACGATCTTATCAATAAAAAAGTTAAAAATAAAATTTTTAACCTTCATTCTATTAATGTGATGTTTTACATTTATGTTTTTTAGGTTTTTGGGTTTTTTTTAAGAGTGAGATGTTTGCTACAAGGCACATGCACTTGCTAGAGAGACAGAAAGCGAGAAATAACCCCCTCTCCCCTGCCCCCACACCACAATCCCCCCTCCATTCTCCTCTCAGGATCTTGAACATGCATACACACACACCCATTGTGAGTTTTAAGCCACTGGGTCTGGGTTTCAAACTGCGATCAACTACATGGGAGTCCAGTGATGTAACCATTATGCTATCTGCTGGGTCCTCCATATTTATGGTTTTCCATATGTTGAATCACCTTTGCATCCCTGGAGTAAAGATAACCTGATTGTGTTGCATAATCTTTTTAATGTGTCATTGGATATGATTTGCTAGTAACTTGTTGAGAATTTTTGCATCTGTATTCATTAGAGATATTGATCTATAGTTTTCTTTTTTGTGATGTCTTTGTTTTTGGAATGAGGGCAATGGAGGCTTCATAGAATGAATTTGAGAGCGTTCCTTCGTTTTGGCTCTTTAGAAAGTTTGAGTAGAATGGGGATTAGCTCTTCTTTAAAGCTTTTGTAGAATTTGGAAGTGAAGCCATCAGGACCTGGGCTTTTCTTTGTTGGAAGAATATTACTGATTCCATCTTGTTGCTTGTTATTGGTCTATTCAGGCTTTCTACATCTTCCTGACTGAATCTTGGTAGAGTATATGTATTTGTCCATCTAATCTAGGTTGTGCTGTTTGTTGGCATGTAGATGTTCACAGTAGTCTCTAATGATCTGTATTTCTGTTATGTTTACTGTAATATTGTCTGCTTAATTGTTGATTTTATTTATCTGGTTTCTTTCTCTCTTCTTCTTAATTAGTCTACCTAATGGTATGTCAATTTTGTTTATCTTCTCAAAGCACCATTTATTTCATTTATTTCCTATAGAGTATTTTTTTTTTTTCGAGAGTGAGAGTTTTTTGCTATAGGGGGCATGCACTTTCCAGAGGGACAAAGAGAAGCAGAGAGACAGAGAGCAAGAAATCACAGCCAGGGGAATAGCTACACCACAATCCCTTCTCCATTTTCCTCTCAGGATTTTGGGCATGCACCAACACGCACTGGTGTGAGTTTCAAACTGCTGGCTCCAGAACTCAAACTGTGGTCGGCCAAGTTGGAATCCAGGGATATAACTGTTATGCCATCTACTGGTCCTGAGTTCTTTTTATTCTTTATTTCATTTATTTCTTCTAGAATTTTTATTATTTCTTTTCTCCTGGCATTTGTTGGGCTTTTTTGTTGTTTTTCCAGTTCCCTGAGATGTGTTGTTAAGCTATTTGCCATCTTACCACTTTGTTCTTGTGAGCGCTAATTGCTATGAGCTTCCCTCTTATGACTGATTTTGCTGAGTCCCATAGGTTACGAAAACTTGTGTGCTCATTATCATTTTTTTAAAGAGGTTTTTGCTATAGGGCACATGTGCTTGCCAGAAAGACAGAGAGAGACAGCGAGACAGAAAGTGAGAAATCAACCCCCCCTCCCCCGCCCCAGGAGGGATGGCCACGTTGCAATCCCTTCTCCTCCATTCTCCTCTCAGGATCCTGGGCATGAACGCACATGCGCCTGGCGTGAGTTTAAGCCACTGGGTCCGGGACTCGAACCGCGGTCGACTACATGGGAGTCCAGCAACATAGCCATTACACTAACTGCTGTTCCCATCATTGATTTCAGTGAATCTTTCGATTTCTGTCTTAATTTCTTTAGTGGTTATGAAGTCGTTCAGGAGTAGGTTGTTCAGTTTCCATGTTTTTGTGTACTTTCTAGTTCTTTTTCTGCAGTTAAGTTTAATTTCATAATGGGAGGAAAAAATACTAGATACATTTTATATTGATTTGAATTTGTAAAGAATTGTTTTGTGCCCTATCATGTAGTCACTCTTCAAAAATGTTCCAGGCGGAGGTAAGAAAAATGTATACTTTGTGGTTGTTTGGTGGAAAGTTCTATAGATGTCTGTCAAGTTCATTTGATTTATGGTATCATTTTGATCTTGTATTTCTTTGCTTATTTTCTGTCCAGATGATCTGTCCAGAGGAGACAGTGGAGTGTTGATATCTAGCAGTTATTGGGTTTTAGTCTATCTCTCCTTTTAGATCAAGTAGTCTATTTTTCATGTATTTGGGTGCTCTAGTGTTGAGTGTGTAGATATCTTTAATTATTATATCTTCTTTATGAGTTAACCCTTTTAGTAGTATATGGTGTCCTTCTTTGTCTCTTTTAACAGTTTTTGTTTTAAAATATATTTTGTCTGATATCAGTATTGCTATCAGACTGCAATTGCCTTTTTTGGATTCCCATTTGCTGGGAATATTTTTTTCTAGCCCTTAATTTTCAGTCTATGTTTATCTTTATCCATGAGGTCCTTTTTTTTTTTTTTTCTTTTCTTGAGAGGTTTTTGCTATAGGGCACCTGCGCTCTCCAGGAAGACAGAGAGACAGAAAGCAAGAAATCACCTCCCAGGGGGGGCTGGCCACACCTCAATCCCTTCTTCTCCATTCTCTTCTTGAGATCTTGGGCACGTGTGCCTGGCATGAGTTTAAGCCACCGGGTCCAGGACTTGAACCACAGTCAACTATATGAGAGTCCAGAGACATAGTCATTATGCTAACTGCTGGTCTCATCATTTCTTGTAGGCAGCGTATAGAGGGCTCCTGCTTTTTTGTTACCATTCAGTCAGTTTGTGTCTCTTGATTGGAGCATTTGATCCATTAACATTCAACCTTAATGTGTTGACTTGTCCCTACCATTCTGTTAGCTATTTTCTTGGTTGTTTTTGTTCTCTTATTTCTGCCTGTCCCTCTAGTTTTTCTGATATAGTACCCCCTTCGGTACTTCTTGAAGAGCTGGGCTAGTGTTAGTGAATTCTTTTAGTCTTTATTTTTCTGAGCATGATTTTTCTTTATTCCTCCCATATGAAGGGAAGTCTTGCTTCATATTGTATTCTTGGTTGAAATTGTTTTTCTTTTTGCGTTTTGAATATATTTTCCCATTATTTCCTTGCTTGTATTGTTTCACTTGATGTTACCCTAATGGGATAACCTTTGTAAGAAATTTGACATTGCTCTCTTGCCATTTTTAGAATCTTGTCTTTATTTGTTATTTTGACCAATTTGGCTGTGATGTGCCTTGAAGAGATTGATTCTATTTGGGATCTTTTGTATTTCTTGGGTCTGGATTCTCTAGGTTGGGAAAGTTTTTTACAAATATTTAATGGAATAGATTTTATAATGCTCTTATTAGATTCTTCACCTTATAGAATACCAATTACTTGGATTTTTGTGCATTTAATGGTATCTAATATTTCTTGTATGTAATCCTAATTTTTTTGTTGTTTCCTTTTTATTCTCTTTATTTTGTCTATGGTAGAGGTTTGTCTTCTAAATCAGAGATCTTATCTTCTGTATGGTCTAATCTACTATTAATACTATTGAGGGAGGTTTTGATTTCTTATATTACTGTCTTCATCTCTGTAAGTTCGTTGGATTATATTTGTGTGTGTGTGTGTGTGTGTGTGTGTGTGGTGTCTATCTCCTTCTTCAAGTCATAGGACTTTCTCATTTCCTGGAGTTATTGTCTTTTTTCTCTTGCATCTCATTAGTTTTGTCATTATGAATATTCTGAATTCTTTTTCTGTCATATCTGTGAACTCTATCATGCTATCTGTGGGTCACGAGGAGTTGTTTCCTAGAGATAGAAGTCTGTCTGTCTGTCTTTCTTTCTTTCCTTCTTCCTTTCTTTTCTGGAGATTTCTTTCTTTTTTTCTTTTTTTTTTTTTTTTGCTATAGGGTGCATGCACTCGCCAGAAAGACAGAGAGACAAATTACCTCCCCCCCCGGGGGATGGCCATGCCACGATCCCTTTTCCTTCATTTTCTTCTTGGAATCTTGGGCCTGTACGCACACGCACCCAGCATAAGTTTAAATCACCAGGTCCAGGACTTGAACCATGGTCAACTACATGGGAGTCCAGCGACATAGCCATTACGCTAACTGCTGGTCCCATAGGTTTTCAAATGAGTACATAGTCCATGTGTTTTCTTCATAATTTACTCTGACACTGTTCCAATGCTATAATTTGGAAAACTAAAAAATTTCATTATAGTTATGATCTTGGATTTATTATTATTATTATTATTATTTGCTATTGGGCATATGAGCTAGCTGCTGAGAGAGAGAGAGAAAGAGTGAGAAGGAAAGTGAGAAAGCACCACTCAGGTGATACAGCTATACCACAATCCTGTCTTTTCCATTCCCCTCTCAAGATTGTGGGCATGCATGCACATGTGCCTGGCTTGTTTTTCAAGTTACCAGAAATGGCACTTGAACCATGCTATGGCCATGTGGGATCCAGCCACTTTAAGCTCCTTGCCACTGGCTGGGACTGATTTTGGATGTTTCAGACGACCAGGTATACTTCTATGATAATTAAATTTAGAATAAAGCTGAAAGGGGAGTTTATCAGTTGTCTACTGCTGCATAAGAAACTAGTTCCCAAACTGGTGACTTAAAACACTGACTTATTATTTCTTAAAACCCTGAGAGTTGGTTGGTTAATTCCTTTCCTCGTTTTCCTTGGTCTCACTCAAGTGCTCATGCAGCATGTATGCTCGTGTTTGGCAGTGGGTGCTCTGTTCCCCTCTGCTTGTCATCCTTATGATTGCATCCCTGGGAAGCATTTTCAGAGGGAGAAGGTAGAAACCACAATGCCTCTTAGGGACAAGACTAAGAAATTGTAGAATGTCACTTAAGTCACTTTCTACTGGACAAAACAGGTCATGAGGTTAGACCAAGTGGGATGCATACTAGAATGGGAGGTATTTGTGACAATAACATAAGATTTACCCCCAGTGAGGGAGATGATACTTGAAGCACCTAATTTTGCTACACAGATGGTTGCAAAAACAAAGTGATTGTAGCAAACAGTTCGGGCGATAGATTTCTAATCTCTTTCAACTCCCTAAATTTTTAAAAAGAATTCTTTTATTCAATTTTATTATTATTATTTTTTAAATTTGGTCAGAAAGAGAAAGCAAGATGCCAGGTTTAGGACAAGAACCACCACCATTGCCATGTGAGAATCCAGTGCCTTAATCACCACACTACCTGCCAGTCCCTCAACTCCCTAAATTTATTAACAGTTACAAAGATAAGTGCCTTAGCATGTATTCCCTCCCTTCTGGTCCTGTCTGTTCTAGCCATGCTCGTTTCTAATTGTTAACAATGAACTTATTTTTCTCCACAGCTGTGCTTTTTCAGACAACAAATGTACTGTTACTTACTTTGGTTTATTTCCCATGTATTTTGCATTGTTGTATTTCTGTACTTCCATTCAGTGCTTTGTGAACAGTAACTCATTTTCTTCTTAAACCCAGTTCTGTTTTTGAAATCAACATTGTCAGTTTATTCTTAACTGAGAATTCTCTATTCTTAAGAAAAGGTAAAAGACTTCAGATTAAAAGGTTTCTAGAATGTTAAACAGTATAGACAAAGCAAAACCCCATACAACCATCGGAAGATTATAGTGCAATTCAGGGAGATCAAAGACAAAGGAAAGTTCTAAAATTTTCCAGGGAGGAAATGTGGATCACCTACAATGCAATGCTGGCCCCTGGTCCTCTTTGATATCTTTCAGAGTTTCATAGTTTTACTTGTCTAAGCTTTGTGTATCTTTTGTTGAGTTTATTTCTAGGTGTGTGAAATGTGAGACTATAGAAAATAGTTCTTATAAATTATGTTTTCTAGTTATTTCTGGTGTATGGAAATACAATTGCCCTTATTATGTTGTCTTTTTTTTTTCTTTTTTTTGGAGAGGTTTTTGCTATAGGGCGTGTTTGCTCTCCAGACAGACAGAGACAGAGAGACAGAATGCGAGAAATCACCCCCCAGGGTGAATGGCCACGCCGCAATCCCCTCTCCTCCATCCTCCTCTTGGGATCTTGGACACGCACGCACACCCGCCCGGCATGAGTTTAAGCCACCGGGTCTGGGACTCGAACCACATCGACCACGTGGGAGTCTAGCGACATAGCCATTACGCCAACTGCTGGTCCCTTATTATGTTGTCTTATACCCAAATACATAGACAATTGTATCAATTGTGGGCAAGGTGGTTAAGGTGGCTGGATGCCAAATGGCCAACTGGGTGATTTGAGTTTCAGACTGGAAACTTGAAAAATATGCTGGGTGATTGTGAATGTGTGCCCAAAATTCCAAGAGGGGAATGGTGAAAGGATTGTGGCATGGCCATCCCTCTGAAGAGTGACTTACTATTTCCTTCCCTCTCTCTGTATCTCTCTGGTGAGTGCAAGTACCTTGTAGCAAAAAGAAAAGCAAAAGCAAAAAACAAAAATTAACAAAACACAAACAGTAATAAAACAATTGTATCAGCTGCAAAAGGCAGTTTTATTTCTCCCTTTCCAGTTATTATGCCTTAAATTTTTCCTCCTTATTGTGTAGGTTAGGACCTTCAGTACATTACTCAATATAACTAGAGATAACAGAAGATTTTAAAGGGAATGCTTCTAATGTATCTTCATAAAAACTATGTTAATTCTATGTTGTTATTCTTTTATAGATACCTTTCCAGGTTAAAAAACTTTCCTCCTACTTCTAATTTCAGGTATTATCAGTGAGTGATGGATTTACTTAGAGTCTGTATTATAAATGAGCCGTGAATTTTCCCAGATAATTTTTTTCTTCTTTATACTGTTCAGGTGTAGTGGTTAAGCCCTGTGCATAGGGAGCTGAACCAGATCCCACCTGGTCTACTGCAGTTTGAGTCCCGGTACCAACAGCGTGAAAACATGCCAGGCATGTATGCCTGTGTCCAAAATCCAGACAGGATGAAGAAATGAAGAAAAAGGGTTTGTAATGTGAACACATTCCATTTTTTTTGGGGGGGAGGTCCTTTCTTTCTCACTCTCCCTCTCTCCTCCCTCTCCGAACATGCACCCTCCTGGCAACAAAAATGGGGAAATAAAGGGCGTATTTGGGCTGACTTTATAGCATAGTGGCTAAGGGAGCCAGTTTTCATATGGCTGGATGCAGTTTGAATCCTAGCCTTGGTGGCTTGAAAAACACACTGGGTATGTGTGCCCTAAATCCTGATGGGATGGAAAAGGTGGAAGAGAAGAGATTGTTGCAAGATCACAGCCTATTGGAGGGCATTTTCTCCCTTGTCTTTCTCTCCTTTAGTCTCTCTAGTGCTTTACATGCTGGCAAAACAAAACAAAACAAACAG
Organism: Tupaia belangeri chinensis; assembly: GCF_000334495.1. Taxonomy (NCBI): domain Eukaryota; kingdom Metazoa; phylum Chordata; class Mammalia; order Scandentia; family Tupaiidae; genus Tupaia; species Tupaia belangeri. The sequence continues at coordinate 1,062,473 of NW_006159906.1, read as the reverse complement.
AACAAAACACAACTGGATTTAGTTGGCTAGCATTTTATTTAGGATTTTTTTTTTTCCTTTTGGAGAGGTTTTTGCTATAGGGTGCGTGCGCTCACCAGAAAGACAGAGAGAGATAGAAAGTGAGAAATCACCCCCCAGGGGGATGGCCACACTGCAATCCCTTCTCCTCCATTCTCCTCTCAGGATCTTGGGCACGCACGCACACACGCCCAGCGTGAGTTTAAGCCACTGGGTCTGGGACTAGAACCATGGTTGACTACGTGGGAGTTCAGTGACATAGCCATTACGCTAACTGCTGCTCCCTTATTTAGGATTTTTAACATGTGTATGTTTGAGTGAAATAGGCATATAACTTCTTTTTTCATACTGTCCTTTAGTTTTTTGTTTTTTGTTTTTTTTGGAGAGGTTTTTGCTATAGGTCGCGTGTGCTTGCCAGACAGACAGAGAGAGACAGAAAGCGAGAAATCACCCACCCAGGGGGGATAGCCACGCCTCAATCCCTTCTCCTCCATTCTCCTCTCAGGATCTTGGGCATGCACGTACACGCACCCGGCGTGAGTTTAAGCCACCGGGTCCGGAACTCGAACTGCGGTCAACTATGTGAGAGTCCAGCGACATAGCCGTTACGCTAACTGCTGGTCCCTGTCCTTTAGTTTTTGAATCAACATGATTCTTGCCTCATAGAATAAATTAGAGTTCTGAAAAAAAAATTTTTTAAAAATTGGTAAGACTTGAAGCTTAGTAAAAGTCCTCTACAGCTATTTGGGTTAGTGTTTTCTTGGGAGACTTTGGATTACTGCTTCAACTGAATGGAGCTGGACTCCTAAGTCTTTCTATGGTTTTGTTAGCCAGTAGAAGAGGATAGGAAAGAAGAAGCAGGAGAAGAAAAAACAGAGACTAAGCGGAAAATGAATAATGATGGAAAAATGATAATAAGATATCAATAATCACATTAAGTATAAATGGCCTCCACATACTAATCAAAAGATATAGAAGGATGGATTTTTTTAAAAAAATGACCTGCCTAGAGTCATGTGTGCATAACATTTTAAACAATGATGGCCCACATACATGACAATGGAGCAATATGCTATACAATATAGCCAAGGTGTGGAGCAGGCTATAGCATCTCACAGTACATAAAAATAGCTAATGATATTCACACAGTGATGAAATTGCCTAACAATGCATTTCTCAGAGGGCACCCCTCTTAATAAGGAACATGTACATTGTGCCTACAAACAAACTCACTTCATATAATTGAGAAAGAAAAAATACTGTAGGCATTTCAAATTGACCAGGTCCCATGAGGTATGTGGATATGGCCCTCCGCCATGTTTTTGTAACCCAATGACCTTTTGAACAATTCAAGAAAAACTTTCCCAGACCGACATAGCCTGAGCTATAAAATAACCTACATGTATTGTTGAAATGTCACAAACTCTGGTCATTCAGGAAACTAGCTCCAATGGTTCAGGAAATGTAATGCATAAAGAAATTTATAACCAATGGAAATAGGCTGAAAAGATGAACTAATGTAAGTTTTTTAAAAACAACTTTGGTGAACCTTTCTTCTTCCCCTCCTTACCTCTTCCTTCCTTTAGAAATATCCTTGAGCCCTGCTGCCATTTCTGAACACAAAACGGTTGCTGGCGCCTTTATTTCCCTAGAGGCCACCCTTAAATTCCAGGCTGAATAAACTGATTACTTCACAAACTCTGGTCAGACCACTTCATTTCAGTTAACATAACAATACAAGTACTGAAAGGAAAAAGCTGTATACTACAAACACTGATTCGAAGAATGGAATGCTTACATTAATACCAAACAGAGTAGATGTCAAAGCAAAGAAAATCACTAGGACAGAGGGGTGTCACATACTGATAAAATGGTCTTTTACTAAGAAGACATTAATGGGGGACCAGCATGTGTTTAATGGTCATGTCGCTGGACTCCCGCATTGTTGACTGCTGCTGGAGTCCCAGACCTGGCAGCTTGAAACTCAGGCCAGGAACATGTGCATGCATGGCCAAAATCCCAAGAGACTGGAGAAGGGACTGCAGCATGGCCAACCTCCACACTCCCCCACCCCCCACCTTGGGAGTGATTTCTTACTTTCTGTCTGTCTGGCAAGCACACACACACACTACAGCAAAAATCTCTGCCTGCACTTTGCTTCATGGTTATGTCACTCTGACCTCTGCTTTTATCACAGCTTTTTTTTTTTTTTTAAGAAAAAGAAGATAATTTTTTTTTAAATTTTATTATTATTTAATTTGATTAGAGAGACAGACAGAGAGGGAAAATAAGAAAGCAAGCCACTAGGTCCAAGACTTGAACTGCAGTTAGCCACATGGGAGTCCAGTGCCTATAACCAGCATGCCACCTGCCAGCCACCACAGTTCCTTCTTTGACACTTGGGTCTCCCTAAGAACATTTGTGATAAATTGGCCTATCCAATAACTCAGGAGAATCTCCAGTCTCAAGATCATTGATCACATCTGCAAATTCCCTTTTGTGGTGTAAAGTAACATATGAGTAGGACATGGACATCTTGGGGGCCATTTTCTTTTCTTTCTTTTTTAAAAGAAATACAAACTATTTATTGTATTGACCACTGTTCACCCATATTTACAATAAAGTAAACAATATACAGTTGGGTAACATTCTGATTACAACAGAGTTATCAGTTTCGGTAACCCACATACTGAAAAGAATGAGCCCTACACATAAAGGATGAGTTGGGATCGGGACCAGCAGTTAGTGTAATTGCTATGTTGCTGGACGCCCATGTAGCCCATGTAGTCGACCGCAGTTCAAGTCCTGGACCCGGTGGCTTAAATTCACGCCAGGTACATGTGCGTGCATGCCCAAGATCCTGAGAGGAGAATAGAGAAGGGATTGTGGTGTGGCCATCCCCCCTGGGGGCTGATTTCTTGCTTTCTGTCTCTCTGTCTTTCTGACGAGCACACATGCCTTATAGAGAAAACCTCTCCAGGGACCAGCATTTAGCGTAATGGCTATGTCGCTGGACTCCCACATAGTTGACCGCGGTTCGCATCCCGGACCCAGTGGCTTAAAACTCATGCCAGGTGTGTGTGCGTGTGTGCCCAAGATCCCAAGAGGAGAATGGAGGAGAAGGGATTGCAGCATGGCCATCCCCCCCCTGGGGGAGTGACTTCTCGCTTTCTGTCTGTCTCTCTGTGTCTCTCTCTGTTTGTCTGGCAAGTGCACGCACCCTATGGCAAAAAAATCCACTTCAAAAAAAAAAAAAAGAAAGAAAGAAAGAAAGAAAAAACCTCTCCAAAAAAAAGGAAAAAAAAAAAAAAGAATGAGTTGGGGTAAAGAAAAGAAACATGGGGGTCATTTTTCTACCACATCCACTGCCCAAATTCACTTCCCATGTATCTTTCCGTGATCTCGGTACACTGGGCCAGGCCTGTGTGGCATTTTGTATACACCATGTTTTCTCACTCGTGCCTTCACAAATGCCAGTCCCTCCACTGGAAAGACTCCTCCCCTCCTGGTTCTCTCTGTGGAACTTTAAGAAACAGTGTAAAACAGTGGTTAAGTGGCCTAACACTGGAGACAGACTGCTTGAGCTTGAATAGGAGTCTGTCACTACTAGCTGTGAAGATTTGGGCAAAAGACAACTTTTCAACCTAGAGTCAAATACCAGATTATAAGAAATACAAGGTATGGAGAAACCAAAGTATATTACACCACAGGGAAATAAGAACCTAAATCCTGAGTGTGTCATGATCAACAGGCACAAATTGCCTGATTTGAAAAATTATTATTCAGTAAGTGTGTGAGGGGGGAGATGGTTTAAAGAAGACTAAATGAGACAACAACCAAATGCAATGTGTAGGACTCATTTGAAAGTCCGTTCAAACAAACTGACTGTAAAAAGGCATTGGTGAGATGGTAAAATCTGAAACTAAACCAGCTCTCAGAACAGACAGGTGGTTATTTTTCTCAAATTTTGAGATGTACCTTTGAAGCACAAAAATTTACCCAGAAGGATTATTTAAGAGTAAGATGGGGTGGGGGGCAGCAGATGGCTTAATGGCTACCTGGCTGGACTCAGGGGAAGGGACTGCAGTGTGGCCATCCCCCCCTGGGGGGTGATTTCTTGCTTTCTGTCTCTCTCTGGCAAGCGTATGTGCACTATAGCAAATAAAACTCTCAAAAAAAAAAAAAAAAAAAGTAAAATGGAGTTGGTTGTGTAGTCAAGTGGGTTGCATGCTGTACATTTGGAAGCTAGATCCCATATGGTTGACTGGTTTAAATCCTGGCCCTGGTTGGCTTCAAGAACACACCACGTACAAGTGCATGCATGTCCAAAATCTGAATGGGAAAGAGATATGAAGGGAAAAGGATTGTAGTGTGACCATACCCTATCAGGGGCGCTTTCTCTCTGGCGATTAAAAAAAAAAAAAGATTTAAAGGACATATCTGGGACCAGCAAATGGTGTAGTGGTTATATCCCTGGACTCCCACATGGTCGACCGTGGTTTCAAGTCCCAGACCCAGTGGCTTCACTATCACGCTGGGGGGGGCAGCAGTTAGCGTAATGGCTATGTCACTGGACTTCCATGTAGTCGACCGCGGTTCGCGTCCCGGACCCGGTGGCTTAAATCTCACACTGGGTGCGTGTGCGTATATGCCCAAGATCCCGAGAGGAGAATGGAGGAGAAGGGATTGCCGTGTGACCATCCCCCCTGGGGGG
>NW_006159906.1:1054768-1057501 GCF_000334495.1 Tupaia belangeri chinensis | reverse complement strand
CTCTCTCATAAAAAAGACACTCTGGGACCTTTTAAGGATATTCTAGAAAAAAGGGATTAGATAAAACACAAATGACAAAGTATTCATTTTTGAAATTGGGTGACTGTTACAAAGCAGGTAATCATTCCATTCTGTATTTTTTTAAACTTTTCACAATAAATCCCTTTAAAATACATTTTCTAGAAGTTTTTTTCCCTCAGGTTCTGCCAGAAAGTTAGTAATTTCCTTATCAATTTCCTTATCTATTTCCTTTACGTTTATTCAGTTATTTATCATCACAGTAATAATTATATAATTATACCTAATTATTTCAGCATATATTACTATGGTTTTTTTTTTTTTTTTGGAGTGGAGGTTTTTCGCTATAGGGTGCGTGCGCTTGCCAGACAGACATAGAGACAGAAAGCGAGAAATCACCCCCCAGGGGGTATGGTCACACCACAATCCGTTCTCCTCCATTCTCCTCTCGGGATCTTGGGCAGGCACGCACACGCACCCGGTGTGAGTGCTAAGCCACCGGGTCCGGGACGCGAACCGCAGTCGACTACTTGGGAGTCCAGCGGCATAGCCATTATGGTAACTGCTGGTTCCCGGCATATATTACTATGTTTACATTTTATTTTAAATTTATTTTTTGCTGGGCAAGCCTATGGCCTACGGGTTAAGGGAGCCAGAGGTTCCAGGCCTGGCCCTGTCAGTTTGGGGAACTGATAGAGGAGGAAGGATTGCCCGGTGACCACGCCAATCAGGTAAGGATTCCCTCCCTCAGGTAAGTGTTTCTGCCCTCTAGCAATGGAAAAAAACGGTTCTGAATGCTCATCACGTGTAAGGTGCTGTGCTCACAAGGGCTAGGCAGACTGAACAAAGAACACGTGTCTCCTACTCCCTGTCTTCACAGAGTGTGTCCAGCACAGACAGCTGGACCAGAAAGCTGGGTAAAGATACAATTAAAGTGCAGTAAGGGCTGGGCAAGAAACCCCAAGTTTCTATGGACACAGAATCATGGAGAAACCTCTAGAGAGGAAATTAAGATCCTTCAGAAGACAGACTCCTTAAGCTGAAGGATCTGTCTCCCCTCCAACTGAGTGTGAGGGCAGTATCAGGTGGGGCCTCTGCAGATGGCTGGGAGTATATGGCCTTACAGGCGGCGCCATGCCTTTACACCGGCCGTGAGTTTGCCTCCTTTCTCCGTGGACAGGGAAGCAGGGAAGTGGGCAGTGCCTTCATCAGCACCAGTCGGTGTTGTGACCTTGATCTTGGAAGTCCAGCCTCCAGAGCCCTGGGAGAGCTGTTTAAAATATATCTATTATTATTTTAATTTGACCAGAGACTGAGGGAAAGCGAGAAAGCAAGCCAAGTCTGGGCCATGCGGGGGTCCAGTCTCTCCAGCCACCACGCCTGTGATCTGGTGTTTGGTCCCCTAGCGAAGGTCCTTGGTTACAGAAGCCCCAGGCGGCCAGGGAGGGGGCGGGAGGATTCATGCTCTCAGCCCACGCTGCGTCGGAACACTGAGTATAAAACACCAAGTTAGGGCAGGTGACACGTGCTGACTGCAGAATGTGAAAAACACCCACAAGGTCACTTACACCCTGTCATCTGAGAGTAACTAGTAGTACCGTGGCATACCGCCTTCCAGTAACTGTTTACATGTCCTTAAAGTACGGCCAATACTAGGTCAAAAAAATTTTAAAGCAAAAAATAAAAAAAAATTTTAAAGCGCTTTTAATCCCGTAGTCCGGTAATGTGCATGGTTTCCGGCGGTTGCAGATTAACCTACTCCCGCAAGCTCTGGTCCCGGAGCCCCGGTTTCGGACAACAGGTCGGACTGCGGTCTCCAGACGCCGCTGCTCGGACTCAGAGCCGCGAGCCGGAGGGTCGGTGCCGGGCCGCCACAGGCCGCGCTCTTCGCCCCTCCTCGCCGCCTTTCTTTTACTTTGCAGGGATAGAGCGTAAGGTGAAATACAGCGCCTCCGAGGAACACGAGGACCAGGAAGTCCCTATGGCACTACTTCCGACCTCACGAGCCTCGACAAATCTCGCGATGTCTTGCCCCACCCTCAGGCCCAACGCCCCAACGGCCCCACGGCGCTGGAACATTCTAAACCCCTGCGCACGCGGTCTACAGTCCTTAACATCCTGGCTCCGCCGTTCTCTCATCACGTCTCCGCCCCCACGCTTAACCAATCCTCCACTTTTTCTCGCGGGCAACCTCGCAACAGGTTTCTGATTGGCCGATGCGGGAAGTCAACTCCGCAGAGGGGAGGTGACGATAGGTTGGGAGCCTGCACGGCCTTCCGCAACTTGCGTGGCAGGTGATTGGTTGGCGCTGCTGTCCAATCGGCGGCCGGCTGTCGGATTCAAATCGGGATCGTTGAGCGTGCGGTGGTCGTTAGGCTCAGTCGAGTCGTTGCTGTGGACGGACGCGGACGTGTGGCCTGCCTTGCCTGCTCTCTGACTCTGGTCGTTCCCGCCCCGCGGCGCGCCGGCAGGATGGCTCACAAGCAGATCTACTACTCGGACAAGTACTTCGACGAGCACTACGAGTACCGGTGAGCAGCCCTGCGGGCGGCTGGCTGACCTTGACGGAGCTCGGACCTACTCCGAGGGGCTGGGGGCGGGGGCTGGGAGTGGGAGGAGGCCGGGGCCGCGGAGGGCGGCCGGGGTTCGTGGTCGACGCCTCGCCGCAGCCGGGTCCCGGGCCGAGGGCGCGGCGCGGCCCCCCCCGGCGGCGTC
>NW_006159906.1:1040929-1054733 GCF_000334495.1 Tupaia belangeri chinensis | reverse complement strand
GGGGCCCGGGGCGGGATCGGTTACTGAGCCAGCCCTCCCGCTTCCGGTTCGCGGCGGGGGACCTGTTTCGCGTTGCTGCAGGACGCCGCCGGGGCACACCGGCGCGGCGCGGCGGAGCCGGTCCGGGTGTCGGTCGTCATCCCGGTCTCCGAACATGGAGACGCGGGGTGCTGCTGCTCGCTTTTTAAGTTAGCGGTACCGAAAGCTGCCCTGGCCGGGAACCCGAAGTGAGCAGGCTTGGCGGTGGCGACATAGCAGTCGTCTAACCCAAGTCCTAACGATCGCGCAGCGAGGCCGGGGCGGCTCCGCTCGGGGTCCTCGGCCCGTGGCCCCCGGCGGGCGGCGCGCTGCATGCTGGGAAGCCACCGCGAGTGAGGGGCGGCCGGTGGGGGAGGGCGTGGGGCTCGGCCGGCCCGGGACCTTGTTTTTACCAGAAAGCGGTTCGAGGAAGAAGGGTATTGTGGGTGTCATCCTACCCTCCCAGCCGTGGAAGTCTTAACCTAAGCATGGGAGGAGAGCCGGGGGCTTCTCCGGAGCTTTAAAATGAGCAGTACTTGCGCTGTTTCAAAGCCTCATGCGCTTTTCAGCCCACAGAAGAAGTGTTAAGATTACCTCTTCTTTAAGTTGCAAGTAATTGCTGTCCTAATCGCGTTAGATTATGGTGACATAACGTTATGTTGTGTGACGTTAGGGGATCCTGGTTGGGGATGTTGGATTCCCAGTATAAACGGTAATACCTTTCCGAAATCTGCATTCTGAACCGTGTCTGGCTCCTAGTGTTCAGGATAAGGATCTCTGGGTCTGTGTAAGTTTCTTTTTACGTCGTAACATTAAATTAGGTATTTTCTGTGACTTCTGCTAACAGTAGTTTTGATAATATTTACATCAAGAGGCACCAAACCTAATTTACTACATGGTTTGTGGCCTTCGGAAGAAAACCCCGGGCATATCTGAAGTGACTTACCAGTGTAAATTAGAGCTGGGCTTAAATACATTGGATTATGAAACGGGACAGTAATACTCTGAGATAATTTTTATGGGGACTCTATACTGAGAAAACCACTGAGGTTTGACTACTAACTAGGTGGCCTCTTTTCCCCTGATAAAAAGTGGTATCTCCATACAGTAAAACACACACAGAATCCCCATGTTAGCTTGATGCCTCAGCTTTTCCCTTTACAGTGGAATCTTGATGGGGAGCAGGTTCTATGGTGACCTATCTAAATAAGTAACTGGTACATTTATGTAGACATTGTGAAATGGAAAGATGCTACGAAAGCGTTTTCTTTGAGACTAGTCAGCAATTAATGTAGAAGATAAGAGTAACAGGTTACTTGTATAGTGCCTAGAAAGTTTGATGTTAAAGCAGCATTTCAACAGTGAGTACAGAAACTGATGAGTATGGAAGTACTTGAAGCATAAAGCAACTTAATAGAACTTGGATCAACTTGTACTAGGAAACCCAAGTTGACTTAAATTCTTTTTCCTTTACGTGTAAGTTCAGTTGTCTGGGGTTGGGGTAACACCTACGGTCAAGGCCTACGCTCCTTAATTTCAGTTGCTTCACCATCCTGTCTGCGGTTGCTTCTGCAATTCTCGATTTCCACAGTGGCTCCCTGCTCACATCACTGTGTATCTAGCAAAAAGAAAGAAAAAGATGAACATGTTCTTTCCTTTGAGGACACTTCATAGAAGCTGCTTATTTTCTGCTTTTCTGTTGGCCAGCATTTAGTCCTTGGGTCAAAGCTAGCTGCAAGAGAGACTAGGATATTGGGGCTGGCAGGTGGTGTGGTGGTTAAGGGCACTGGACTCCCACATGGGCAACCACAGTTCGAGTCCCGGACCTGGTGGCTAAATAAGCAAATAAATAAAGTTAAGTAATTTAAAAAAAAAAAAAAAAAAAAGACTAGGATGTGTAATCTTGTGCCCACCATAGCTCTGTGGGTTCTGTTTCTGAAGAATACAATGACAACTCAAAAGCATTCTGCCATGGAAAAAACTTAATCCTAAATAAAGTGCCTTGTTTTTGGATAGTACACTCTTAACTCTCTATTTGAACGTAGGCCATCAAAAATCAGAATTAAAGGTAAGGATAGTTTTCAAGATTGACACTAGTAGTAAGGAGGGGAACGGTTTCTTTCAAGAACTTTGGAGGTGGAAAATTCAAATATATCAATAGTAAAGGTGCACAAAAAAGTAATCACAATCGTAGGAAAGATACAGCACTAATAATTGGCTATTATCTTTTAATAGGCATGTCATGTTACCCAGAGAACTTTCCAAACAAGTGCCCAAAACCCATCTGATGTCCGAAGAGGAGTGGAGGAGACTTGGTGTCCAACAGAGCCTAGGCTGGGTTCACTACATGATTCACGAGCCAGGTAAGTGTGGTACAGCAGTGCTAAACCAAGGTAAATAGTAGTAGACGTGGCTATCAGGATATTTTTAGTAACTGCTCAGTAAAAAACGCAAAGTAACTAAGTCTGACAGTTACTTAAATGACTACTTTCATCATTGTAAATTCCAAGTGTTTAGAGTAAGTCATTGACACAGGAATGAAGGTAAATTGTTGTACCTACAGAATTAATGTAGAAAGTGAAAAAATAGCCATTCTGTTGTAAAACATCTGTCGTGGTTAATAGTGTCTTAAAACTTAATTAAATCTAAAGTTCTGTTCCTTTTAAAATTACCCTTTTTTTGTTTAAAATTTTCAATTTTAAAAATTAATTTTGAATAGTTCTACCATCGGGTACCTACAACCATGGGAGACAGGCAATGAGAGGGAAAGTGAGCGATCACTCTCCAGGAGGGTTGGCCATGCCACAATCCCTTCTCACACACACTGCCATGTTCAGGACTTGAACTGAAGTCAGCACGTGGGGAGTCCTGCACCCTAACCACCAGGACACCTGCTGGCCCCATAAAAGAAAGTACTTAGTTGGAGACAACTTGTAAGTGTCCTTAAGTTCTAGGTATACAAAACTGATGTAATTTGAAGTGATTGGTGATTTGTCTTTTCCTTTAGTCCCCTTAAAGGGATTACCTTCCACATTAAGGCAAAATTAGACGACAACTCAGATGTGTTTACAACTATTTAGTAGTAAACTAGAGTAAAACTTCGAGGGGTTACATTACTTAATCATTCAAAATGCTTTGAACTTAGGTTCTTGGTGCCCCACATACTGAAGTAATCTGTGGGGTGGACTCCTGGGACCTGCACTCTGACAAATGTCAGCACGTTTGGGTGTGCTTTAGTGCACGGCCCTGTATCTGGTTTGAATGGGATGCCTTTTCCTTAGCAAGCGATAACCTTTTCTTTTCACTGGAATTGAGATTCTAATGGTAGGGATAATTTTTCCTCAGCCTGTTTATCCCTTTTCTCTATGGTGGGTAAAAGTAAAGTATTGGAGGAATGCTCTCAGTCTCGGGTGGTTTCTTCTATTTACTATTCATAACTTTGAAACAATTCATTTTGGACATCTCAGCCCAGTGAATGTAGACTCGTTTTTATTTGCGTTTTTGTTAGGTGATAATTAACCATATTATATTAAAATGATATAAAACATTCTCTTTCCACAGAACCGCATATTCTTCTCTTTAGACGGCCTCTTCCAAAAGATCAACAAAAATGAAGTCTACCTGGGGATTGCCGATTAGATCTTTTTCAAATTTAATGTATATGTGTATGTATATAAGGTAGTATTCAGTGAATACTTGAACGATGTACAGACCATTCCTCCATACCTGTGCATGGGCTGTATTCTTCACAGCAACAGAGCTCAGTCAGATGCAACTGCAAGTAGGTTACTGTAAGGAATGTCAGATAAGATTCTAGTCAGTTTTTCTTTTTAATATAAGTGCCTGTTTGACTTTACCAGTTACTTTTGTTAAATAAAGTTTGTATGTTGCATTTATCACTGTTTTAAGTTATTGTGTGTGTTTTTTAGTGATTGTTTCATTTCAGTTTTAAAGTTTTAGCCCTGAGGAAATAAACTTACTTGAAATAAATATGAATGAGTTTAACATAGTTTGGTATGATGGGGTCACCATTAAATCCACTTGACAAACTTAAGAACCAGGGATGTATATTTAAATTAGAGCCAAAGTAGATATGATGGCTTTATCATTTGTCCCTTCCATTGAAATGGTCAACTTAGTACTGTATGCTCTACTTCCACTTATTTGAACTGCCAGTGCTAGTGGTGTTGCAGGAAACCACCCAGTCCCCATGTATCCTCTCCATTTGCTGAGTGACGATGTTTTGGGTAAGATATCATCATAGCATTTTTTATAAGTTCAGAAGCACTGTTATAAAACATCCCGTGTGGGTATTTTGCATCTGTTTTGGTTTCCTTTGTAGATGCCAAGAAAATATTTTGGTTAAATGCAGAAACAAACTTTGTATCTTAACTCTGGAAACATTTTAAGAGTAGCCAGTAAATTTACATAAGATTTATGTGGAAAAGGGTGCTTTTCATAGGTCCTCCCAAATCCGGAGCACCTACCTGGGGAGGAACCTAGACAAGAGCTGAAAATGTCCTAACCTCATTAACCAGTGTTGTCAAGTGGTTTCAAGTTTATCCATTTAATCCACGAGGCTTGCAACCCGGGGTGGGGGGTTCCTGCCACCTACCCTTAGCTATTGCCATAGATCCCAGGGCTTGACGCACATGGGTCCAGCCACCTTCCACTGTATGGCCCTTCAGCCTAAGCACACTTAATGTCTAAGACTTGGGACCAGCAGGTGTAATGGCTACGTCGCTGGACTCATGTAGTTAATGTAGTGACTTAAACTCACGCCATGTGCGTGCCCAAGATCCCGAGAGGAGAATGGAGAAGGGATTGCATGCAGTGTGGCCATCCCTCCTGGGGGTGATTTCTCGCTCTTTCTGGCAAGAGCACACGCACTATAGCAAAAGCCTCTTCAAAAATAAAGAACACATAGGCTTGAAATTACCCCGGTTACTGAAAGTTTGGGGTACCAAGAGTTGTCGCCCACCTAGAGGTGTTAGAGGTGCAGTCTTGGGGTGGTGGGGTACCTTTAGGGCCAGCCTACTGCCAAGTCACGGGGGCGGCCATCGGTACCCGATACCCAGGAGCTCCTCCCTCCTAGTAGACGCCTGCACTGGGACGGCCCGCGGGCCTCCCTGGAAGGCGGGCAGGAGGCTCTGCGCCCCGCAGGCGCTTCCCCGGCAGCGAGCGGGCAGCGCCGCCCAGGCCCAGGCCGCGGCGATCCGCGTGCGCCCGCGCAGGCCCGGAACTGCCCGGGGTCTCCGGGGCTGCCTGGGCCGGCGGGAGCGCCCTCGGAGCCCGGGCCGGTGGCCGCGACTCTCGCACCGGCCTCGGTCTGCCGGGGGTAGCCGTCAGGCGTCCAGACCCTGTCCCCGGTGGGCGCCGGGCGGGTGGCTCACCCTCACTCAGCCTGCGTGCTCGCCGTCACCGCGGGGCCGGCCCTACAGTCGCTTTGGTCCTAAAAAACATGGTTGTCAAAGTTTCCGAATGCGGGGACCAGCAATTAGCGTAATGGCTACGACGCTGGACTCCCACGTAGTTGACCGGGCAGTTCGAGTCCTGGACCCGGCGGCTTAAACTCACGCCGGGCGCGTGTGCGTGCGTGCCCAAGATCCCGGGAGGAGAATGGAGAAGGGATTGCGGCGTGGCCATCCCCCCTGGAGGGTGATTTCTCGCTTTCTGTCTGTCTCTTTTTTCTGGCGAGCATATGCGCACTATAGTGAAAAGCCTCTCAAAAAAAAAAAAAAAGTTTCCAAATGTGAATCTGTTTTAATCTACACATTAAAAAACGAAGGAATTCCGAGAGCTTATGGAGTTGGGATGAGTTCCTAGGAAACCGTGCTTTTGCTTTTTAATTCAGCAAGACAGTGATTCACTGAATCAACGGCAAATATTTTGTGCATCTTTTTGAGAAATTCAGTGGAAAAAAAACTTCTGCAATGGGATTGGATGCTGTACTGGTAAACATAACCCAGGGACATTCGCAGTGGCTCTGCAGTTCTCAGCCCTACCTGAAGGGAGAAGTAAGATACCCTTATTCCAAATTTAGACCTAGGCAAACTTGTCCTAACTGTAGTCAGGGTTGAATTTTACTTCCACTTTAATTTGTAGTTATTACTTTTTCACTATTTGCAAGACTGTGTTTTCTAAAAACAAAAAGCTGTCTTTACTAGACAAGTTTTTTGAACATCATTGTGCTTGCCCTTCCTGGGATTGTTAATAAACAGAGCACTTCTCCATTCTCCTTTGTTTAACATTTGGTTGATTTCCAAATGTATTCAGCCACAATGCTTTCTTTCCCTCAGGGCATCAAGTTATCAGCAGATGTCAAACCCTTCGTCCCCAAATTATCCAGGCTCAACGTGGCATGGAAGGAGTCCTCAGAAGCATGTATCTTCCCCGGCTGTGCAGCCACCTATTACTCATTTGTTCAGGAACCACCAGGGGCTGAGTACGTATTTTCTAACTGCCTTACCTTACTAGAAGGCTTAGTTGGTAGGTTAATGATTAGGCCTTCCAGTAAGCGGAAGTTGACAGGGTGAAGTTCTGCAGTGGTGGGAAGGCTTGCCCAAGGCCAGACTGAGCCTGTAGCACAGCTGTGTGCTTTGCAGCATCCCTCCTTTTTTTTTTTCCTCCATATTCAGTCTTATTTTGAACAAAGAGAGGATAGAGGTGGCATTATATTTATTAAACAATGCAGTTTCAGGGTTCTTTGTTCAATTTCGAAACATAGTATGTGGCAAATGGGAGACAATATAGCAGGAAGGAGAGGGAAGAAGAAAAGGGCCAGAGAAAGGACCAAGTACATAAACTTATTCTTCATTGTCTTTTTTTTTTTTTTTTTTAGAGAGAGAGATTTTTTGCAATAGGGCATGTGGTCTTATCAGAGAGAGACAGAAAGTGAGAAATCACCCTGCAGGAGGAATGGCCAGGCAGTAATCCCAGCTCCTTCATTCTGGTGGGACTTTGGGCATGTCTGCACATGTGCCTCGCGTGTTTTAAGCCTCTGAATCCAGGACTCTAACTGGAACTATGTGGGAGTCCAGTGGCATAACCATTACGCCATCTGCTAGACCCACAGTCTTCATTCTTAAGGCTTAACATTTTCAGATCTTATTCAGAGAACAGTGGGTCTGGTAGCCTTGGCTGCCTCTGTGTATGCGATTCTTTGGAAATTGCTGGCTTTTGCTTTTAGTGTTTTTGCTTATGTTACTATAGAGATGGATTTTACAAATGTGCTATTAAGTTTTTCTAAATGTGAGTTGAGAAGTTTGTTTTTTTTTCTTTTTTTTTTTTTAAGATTCAATCTCTAGGTGTTTATAAAGTGGCTTCTTTTACGCAAATTTAGAAAAAAATAAACGTTAACCTTTCTTGTAACTTTGAAATTTGTTGATCTGTTTTAAAGATTCCCTGTCAGTTTTAGAGCTTATGTGAGAATTCTTGTGCATGGACAAGCAGGTGGCATAATGGTTACGTCCCTGAACTTCCACACGGCTGACCACAGTTTGAGTCCTGGACCCAGTGGCTTCAAACTCAGCCTGGGTACATGTGGTGGACATGCCCAAAATCCCTAGAGGAGAATGGAGGAGAAGGGATTACTGCATGGCCACCTCCCCTGGAGGGCGATTTCACTCTTCCTCTCTGTCTCACTGGCGTGCACATTCACACGAAAGTCTCTCTTAAACCAAAAAAAATGAATTTTCCTTCGTAATGCTCCTTTAATATGGTTCAACGTAATTCCTTTTTGGTACCTATGTAGTATGATTGAAAATAGAGGTGTATTTATAAGATTGAAAATTGGAGTGATTTTCTTAATTACAAAGCCATCTGGTGTATTTAGAAATGTTAAAATTTGTGTTTTGAGGGGCTGGCGGGTGGCATGGTGGTTAAAAGCACTGGACTTTCACATGGCTGACCACAGTTCAAGTCCTAGACCTGGCAGCTTTCTTGCTTTCTTTCTTTCTCTCTCTCTCTCTTCATTTCTCTCTCTCCTTGTGTCTTGCTCTGGTCAAATTTAAAAAAATAACAATAATGATAAATAAAATAAATAATTCTAAACAAAAAATGTGTTTTGAGAAAAATAGGAGTTTGGCCTTTGGTAGGAATATCTCATTTTTCTACTGTTATTTTATCCTTTTGAGGATAAAATTTTCAGCATCTTGTGGTATACTGGAAATTGCAGAAAGTACCAGTTGATGCTTTTAGGTTGAAACTTATCAGCTGTGAGAAGTACCAGCGTGTGATTTCCTACCTTACGGATATCATGTTATAAGGTGCAAAATCATCTCTTACTTAGTGACACGAGCTCTGAGCCATTAGCCAGGTAGACTTTCCAGTTACCCACAGTAAACATGCAAAACAGGTGGCGTGGTGGTTAACATGCTGGACTCCCACGTGGCTGACCACGGTTCGAGTCCCAGACCTGGCAGCTTGCTTCCTCGCTCTTCCCTTTCTGACTCGCTCTGGTGAGTGCATGTGTCCTATAGCAAATTAAATAATAAATAAGACTAAATCTTTTAAAAATGATCAAAGACATTGTAAGGCTTAAAGCAACATTGTGTGAGTCATATAACTAGAGACTAGTTAGAGATTGAGGAATGTGTAATACTGAATTTAAAAGCTAAATATATTAACCCCCTTATCCTTTTAGCTTTTCCTCTCTTTTCTTTTTTGGGGGAGATTGTTTATCACCAAAAAAAAGTTAGGCTTGGGGCTGGCAGGTGGTGTGGTGGTTGGGAGTGCTGGACTCCCACATGGCTGACCATGGTTTGGATCCCGGACCTGGCAGCTTGCTGTCTCGTTTCCCCTCTCTCTCTCTTTCTGTTTCTCTCTGCTCTCTGGTCAAGTTAAAATAAATAAAGTTAAATAAAATAATTTTTCAAAAAAAAAAAAAAAAAGATAGGCTCATAATATTCCTGCCTGGCAAAAAAATAATTAAGTTGATAAGGAGACAGTAAACCCAAGGGATTGATTACAAAGAACCTATAAAGGGAATGAAGGATGAAACTTTGTGTTGAGAATCGATGTTCCAGTCAGCCCCAGTGAGGTGAAAACCGCGTTGCTTTGTCCGTGGTCCTGTTTAAGTGGAGCTGTCTCACTGCCACGACAAAGGAACAGAGTCTTCTGTGACCGCCTGTTTACTTTTCCTGCTGGCTCACTACTGAGCAGCCCGAACTTTGTGTGTTCCTTTGCTTTGTCTTCTGTAAAGGTGCTGTAGTCAGCTTTTACAGCGCTGTCCTCCAGCACCTGGGGCAGTGTGCTCGAAGACCATGCCTCTGCTTATCTGGGATGAATTATTAAAGCTTACATGGAATGCTCTAGATGCTAAAGGAAGAAAAGATGGCCTCATGGGCTTTGCTCCCCTTTTGTCAGTTTTATGTAGACTAGAACAGATGAAGAGGAAAGAAGAAGTACTCCTTGCCTCCGAATTTATGTTGAAAACAAGTATCAATAAAGTAGTCTAATCCGTAGAACTTCCAATGTTTGGAAAATGCCGATTCCTTCCTGATGTGAAGATCGCATCGAGGGCCGGGCAGACAGTAAGTTCTGTCCACGTGCTGCCCACAGGTGATGGCTTCATCGATGTCCTCTGTGCCCTCCTGTGTGGCATGTACTCCAGGGGGCGTGCATTTTATTACTGTACACGTGTGCTTTGTCTACGCTCACCTCCACCCGTGAGGCCGGCAGGAATGTCCATGTGCCACACCACACCACACCACGAAGCCACAGACTGAGTAGATGTGGTCCTTTAGGCCGAGGTGTGTAGTGGCTACATCTAAGTCTGTGGAAGAGTACTATATGCTGCTTGCATATGACGAAAATAATCAACAATGTGTTCCTTAGGATGTATCCCCATTTTTTTTTTTTTTAAGGAGATTTTTTGCTATAGAGTATGCACTCACCAGAGAGACAGAAAGTGAGAGATTCCCCCCAGGGGGAATGACCACACCACAGTCCCTTCTTGATTCTTCTCTCAGGATCTTAGGCACTCATGCACATGTGTCTGGTGTTAGTTTTAAGCCACTGGGTCCAGGACTTGAACCCTGGTCAACTTCGTGGGAGTCCAGCAACGTAACCATTACACCATCTGCTGGTCCCAAGATGTATACCCACCTTTAAGTTACACTTGACTGTAATTCGAGTAAGTAATGACAGTCAGCATTCATTGGTGCTGATTGGAGTATAATTGTACTGTCCTGCCAAAGGTCCCAAGTTTTTGGCCAGACCTCATTGAGCATTTTCAGACTCTTGCCATGGAAATGTCAGGAAGTAGTAGCTGACGCTCTGAGGTTAAACCTGTGAGCTGTGAGAAGAGCCAGCACAGTCTCGCAGTGGACAGAAGCGTGTGCTGAGCTCTGCGTCGCAGCCTTGCGCCAGTTCGGAGGGCGGAGGAGCAGCTGGCTCCCCATCTAGGCTTGACCTGACTGAAGTGGTCTTGTGCAAGACACATTTGGAGGTCATGGAGAAATGAGAGGGCCTTCTCAGGGAAACTGTACTAAATTGGAAACCTACATAGTACAACCGAAACGTTTAGGTTTGCTGGGTAGGAAATAGAAATCTTTGAGGGGTCGTGACAATGAATCCTGAATTCTGGTTAGATTTTTTTGCTAATCAGAAAGAGAGAGAAAGCGAGAAATCCCCCCCGCCCCAGGTGATGGCCACGCCACAGTCCCATCTCCATTCTCCTCTCAGGATCTTGGGCATGCACACACACACACCCGGTGTGAGTCTAAACCGCCGGGTCCGGGACTTGAAGCACGGTTGACTACATGGAAGTCCAGTGACGTAATCATTACGCCAGCTGCTGATCCCTCTGGTTAGATTTTTAAGGAAGAGGTGTTTGCAGGCTTAGACTAGGTTCCAGGCTCCAGAAATAAGTACATAAGAGAGAACTGCTGGGACAGAAAAAGGCCCCGCGATCGTTCCTACAGTTCTGGTGGGGAGGGAGTCCCAGTGGTCTCCCGTGAATATGCAGCAGAATTGTTTCTCATCCACGAGGGCAGAAGCTGAAGGTAGGGCTGGCTCGGGGACCAGATTGAAAACAAGTATCAATAAAGTAGTCTAATCCGTAGAACTTCCAATGTTTGGAAAATGCCGATTCCTTCCTGATGTGAAGATCGCATCGAGGGCCGGGCAGACAGTAAGTTCTGTCCACGTGCTGCCCACAGGTGATGGCTTCATCGATGTCCTCTGTGCCCTCCTGTGTGGCATGTACTCCAGGGGGCGTGCATTTTATTACTGTATACGTGTGCTTTGTCTACGCTCACCTCCACCCGTGAGGCCGGCAGGAATGTCCATGTGCCACACCACACCACACCACGAAGCCACAGACTGAGTAGATGTGGTCCTTTAGGCCGAGGTGTGTAGTGGCTACATCTAAGTCTGTGGAAGAGTACTATATGCTGCTTGCATATGACGAAAATAATCAACAATGTGTTCCTTAGGATGTATCCCCATTTTTTTTTTTTTAAGGAGATTTTTTGCTATAGAGTATGCACTCACCAGAGAGACAGAAAGTGAGAGATTCCCCCCAGGGGGAATGACCACACCACAGTCCCTTCTTGATTCTTCTCTCAGGATCTTAGGCACTCATGCACATGTGTCTGGTGTTAGTTTTAAGCCACTGGGTCCAGGACTTGAACCCTGGTCAACTTCGTGGGAGTCCAGCAACGTAACCATTACACCATCTGCTGGTCCCAAGATGTATACCCACCTTTAAGTTACACTTGACTGTAATTCGAGTAAGTAATGACAGTCAGCATTCATTGGTGCTGATTGGAGTATAATTGTACTGTCCTGCCAAAGGTCCCAAGTTTTTGGCCAGACCTCATTGAGCATTTTCAGACTCTTGCCATGGAAATGTCAGGAAGTAGTAGCTGACGCTCTGAGGTTAAACCTGTGAGCTGTGAGAAGAGCCAGCACAGTCTCGCAGTGGACAGAAGCGTGTGCTGAGCTCTGCGTCGCAGCCTTGCGCCAGTTCGGAGGGCGGAGGAGCAGCTGGCTCCCCATCTAGGCTTGACCTGACTGAAGTGGTCTTGTGCAAGACACATTTGGAGGTCATGGAGAAATGAGAGGGCCTTCTCAGGGAAACTGTACTAAATTGGAAACCTACATAGTACAACCGAAACGTTTAGGTTTGCTGGGTAGGAAATAGAAATCTTTGAGGGGTCGTGACAATGAATCCTGAATTCTGGTTAGATTTTTTTGCTAATCAGAAAGAGAGAGAAAGCGAGAAATCCCCCCCGCCCCAGGTGATGGCCACGCCACAGTCCCATCTCCATTCTCCTCTCAGGATCTTGGGCATGCACACACACACACCCGGTGTGAGTCTAAACCGCCGGGTCCGGGACTTGAAGCACGGTTGACTACATGGAAGTCCAGTGACGTAATCATTACGCCAGCTGCTGATCCCTCTGGTTAGATTTTTAAGGAAGAGGTGTTTGCAGGCTTAGACTAGGTTCCAGGCTCCAGAAATAAGTACATAAGAGAGAACTGCTGGGACAGAAAAAGGCCCCGCGATCGTTCCTACAGTTCTGGTGGGGAGGGAGTCCCAGTGGTCTCCCGTGAATATGCAGCAGAATTGTTTCTCATCCACGAGGGCAGAAGCTGAAGGTAGGGCCGGCTCGGGGACCAGATGTTAAGGTAGGTGCTGAATTGGGGAAGTGACGTATTTGGTGGACATGACTTGTAAGAGAGGAGCAGGCCTGAGCTGGCGATGTGACTAGATCGATCGTGTATGGCCATGGGAAGTCCTGAGCGGGAAGGTGAGAGGTCTCCACTCAGAATGAGTCTGACAGGGAGGACAGGAATGGGGCTGGAGGACAGAGGAGCTGCCTTTGGAGGGTGAGTGAGAGCCATGAGGGCAGGGCACAAAGTCCGTCCTGGTGGGGCTTTTCAGATCACAGGGAAGGGCTGGGCCCAGCAGAAGCCAGGAGGACAACGTGACTGAGTTTTTCAAGAAGAGGGGTCCTGGGAGACCAGGAGGCTGTGGGTGGGAAAGGAGAAACAAGCAGAACTCAGAGGCCAGGAGATGTTGGGGTGTGCAGACAGGTTGCCTTTGGGTGGGGGGGACGACGAGTGTAAAACGGGTGTGTTGTGAGTTCAGGGTCACCTGGGTAGCCCGTGCTGCTTGGAACCACTCCAGCTGGTTTTGGTTGTCTCTGTATTTCAGAGTGTATGTTGCTCTCTGCATGTTAATGTGTTTGTGCTGGATGAGAAGGGATATCAGCCTTCTAGGGACAAAGGACCAGTGAGGGGATGGGAGCCCAGGCGACTGTTCCAAAGTGGAAATTAGACTGGTAGAGTTGGGAGCTGGCCTGGACTTTCCAACTCCGGTGTGGTAGCGGCCGCCAGAGCCACAGTGGGACCCTGCCCCTCTGTTCATTTTAACTAGATTTTATTTGTTCATGTGTCTGGGTTTGATTTTTTTTTGTTTTTTGTTTTTTGTTTGTTTTTTGTTTTTTGAGAGGTGCGCATGCACTCACAAGAGAGACAGAGATAGAAAGTGAGAAATCACCCCCCAGGGGGGATGGTCACGCCGCAGTCCCTTCTCCTCCATTCTCCTCTCGGGATCTTGGGCACACATGCACATGTGCCCAGCGTGAGTTTAAGCCACCGGGTCCAGGACTCAAACCGCGGTCGACTACATGGGAGTTCAGCAACATAGCCATTATGCCATCTGCTGGTCCCTTTTTTTTTTTCTTGTGGTTTTTTTTTTTTTGTCTTTGTTTGTTTTTTATACTTGGGGAAGTTTTTTTGGGGGTTTTTTGTTTTGTTTTGTTGTGAACCCATT
>NW_006159906.1:1036897-1039139 GCF_000334495.1 Tupaia belangeri chinensis | reverse complement strand
CTGGTAGGGTTGGGAGCGGGCCTGGACTTTCCAACTCCGGTGTGGTAGCGGCCGCCAGAGCCACAGTGGGACCCTGCCCCTCTGTTCATTTTAACTAGATTTTATTTGTTCATGTGTCTGGGTTTGATTTTTTTTTGTTTTTTGTTTTTTGTTTGTTTTTTGTTTTTTGAGAGGTGCGCATGCACTCACAAGAGAGACAGAGATAGAAAGTGAGAAATCACCCCCCAGGGGGGATGGTCACGCCGCAGTCCCTTCTCCTCCATTCTCCTCTCGGGATCTTGGGCACACATGCACATGTGCCCAGCGTGAGTTTAAGCCACCGGGTCCAGGACTCAAACCGCGGTCGACTACATGGGAGTTCAGCAACATAGCCATTATGCCATCTGCTGGTCCCTTTTTTTTTTTTCTTGTGGTTTTTTTTTTTTTGTCTTTGTTTGTTTTTTATACTTGGGGTAGTTTTTTTGGGTGTTTTTTGTTTTGTTTTGCTGTGAACCCATTTTCTTTGTCCACCTTTTACAGAGAACAAGTTCTTCACCTTCACCTAAAACCTGCCCTCTACTAGATTTTCTGGGTCACAAACAAAGCAGAGAATCCACAGGGGGAAGTAGGCAGTGGGCTAGTCCGAGTCTTCCTCCCCTGCAGAGCACTAGCTCTCAGTGTTCTGTTTGGATTACTAGGTCAGGCGTTCTGGGAGACAGGAAAGGGTTGGTAAAAAGGGCTTTGGTACTTAGGAATATTTTATTGTTAGAATTACTTGCCTGTAAGTAAGTGATCTTATAAGATCTAAAGTGATGGTGAAATATAATGAATGAGTACACGGTGACATGCAGCTGTATATAATTAAGTACTGAACATAAGCTAAAAGCAGCAAGCTTGTGGGGGGATTCCCATAGGGCATGTGCGCTCTCTGGAGCGAGACAGAGAGAGTGAGAAATCACCCCTTGGGGGGATGGCCCACGCCTCGTCTCCCCCATCCTCTCAGGATTTTGGGCATGCCCACACATGTGCCTGGCATAATTTTCAAGCCACTGGGCCCAGGACTCAAACCATGGTTAGCCAGTTGGGACTCTAGCAACCTTAACCACCTACTGGCCACAGCAATAAAAATTTTAATTTATATGGGATAGGTATAGCCTGTAGATAGTGATTCCCTTTGTTTTCTTTCTTTTTTCTTTTTGGTCTATTTATTAAGTGGCTAGACTAAACCAAAATCAAAATATTATTTAAGTGTATTTCTTGCATGAACAAGAGAGAGAGACAGAGAGATAAACAGCAGCCCCCACAGGATTTCAGTGCTGCCATCCATCCTGAGCCTCAGCCAGCTAGGATCATGGGCAGGTGCATGCCTGGTGTACGTGGAGGTCTCTAGACACAGACCTGGAGCCCTCCTGTGGGGTCACCGACGGTCACAGACGGCCGGTGTCATCTGCCAGCCCCAGCGACTCTGTTTTTCATTTAGAAATGCGATTTCTAGCGAGTGCTGCTTTATGCCCCTGTCTCCTGGTAGCCAGAGTTCGAAGGTTATGCAGATTGTGTCCTGACTGGATTTGGACCTTGCTGCCTCTGAAAGTGCACCGGTGCGCTGTGGAAGCTCCCAGAAGCATCTGCTGGTGCTTCCCTTGCGGGATTTGTACTTTGTATCTCACTCAGCTGCCGAGTCACTGGACAAGTTGGAACTGCTAGCCTTATGCAAGTTTGCTTTGAAAAAAAGGAAGTCAGCCAGCAGGTGGCCTAGTGGGTGAAGGCAGCTGGGTCCCACATGGCCGACTGTCCTTTGAGTCCTGGATCCCATGGCTTGAATTTCAACACACCACATTCCTGTCCCTGAAGTCCTTACAGGAGGCAGAGGTGGAGGAGAGGGGATAGCAGTGTGACCATGACCCATGACGGGAGTGCTTTCTCCTTTTCTCTTTCTCTTCTTTCTCTCCAGTGATCGCACACACCTGCTGGAAAAGCTACCCAAAAAAGTAGTAAAGTCATCTTTACATCTTGGTTTAGTCTAGTCGCTTGAGTAGATTGAGACCATAGCAGTTTTCAGAGATGATATCTGTCTGATCAGAGAGGAATGTAGTCCCCAGCCGTGGTGCCACACAGCATCCCCTGGCAGCCATCCACATGAGATGTTGTGGGCTGGCGCAGGCCGTCTGCAGGAGATGGAAGGCCCTGGCAGGAGGCCCTGCAGGCTGTTGGGCAGCTCCCTCAACAGAGACAGCTCTGCAGAGCAGCCGGGAGCGGGGGGGTG
>NW_006159906.1:1017138-1035526 GCF_000334495.1 Tupaia belangeri chinensis | reverse complement strand
GACAATAGCCATTATTCCAGTTTCTGGTCCCTTTTTTTTTTTCTTGTGGTTTTTTTTTTTTTGTCTTTGTTTGTTTTTTATACTTGGGGTAGTTTTTTTGGGTGTTTTTTGTTTTGTTTTGCTGTGAACCCATTTTCTTTGTCCACCTTTTACAGAGAACAAGTTCTTCACCTTCACCTAAAACCTGCCCTCTACTAGATTTTCTGGGTCACAAACAAAGCAGAGAATCCACAGGGGGAAGTAGGCAGTGGGCTAGTCCGAGTCTTCCTCCCCTGCAGAGCACTAGCTCTCAGTGTTCTGTTTGGATTACTAGGTCAGGCGTTCTGGGAGACAGGAAAGGGTTGGTAAAAAGGGCTTTGGTACTTAGGAATATTTTATTGTTAGAATTACTTGCCTGTAAGTAAGTGATCTTATAAGATCTAAAGTGATGGTGAAATATAATGAATGAGTACACGGTGACATGCAGCTGTATATAATTAAGTACTGAACATAAGCTAAAAGCAGCAAGCTTGTGGGGGGATTCCCATAGGGCATGTGCGCTCTCTGGAGCGAGACAGAGAGAGTGAGAAATCACCCCTTGGGGGGATGGCCCACGCCTCGTCTCCCCCATCCTCTCAGGATTTTGGGCATGCCCACACATGTGCCTGGCATAATTTTCAAGCCACTGGGCCCAGGACTCAAACCATGGTTAGCCAGTTGGGACTCTAGCAACCTTAACCACCTACTGGCCACAGCAATAAAAATTTTAATTTATATGGGATAGGTATAGCCTGTAGATAGTGATTCCCTTTGTTTTCTTTCTTTTTTCTTTTTGGTCTATTTATTAAGTGGCTAGACTAAACCAAAATCAAAATATTATTTAAGTGTATTTCTTGCATGAACAAGAGAGAGAGACAGAGAGATAAACAGCAGCCCCCACAGGATTTCAGTGCTGCCATCCATCCTGAGCCTCAGCCAGCTAGGATCATGGGCAGGTGCATGCCTGGTGTACGTGGAGGTCTCTAGACACAGACCTGGAGCCCTCCTGTGGGGTCACCGACGGTCACAGACGGCCGGTGTCATCTGCCAGCCCCAGCGACTCTGTTTTTCATTTAGAAATGCGATTTCTAGCGAGTGCTGCTTTATGCCCCTGTCTCCTGGTAGCCAGAGTTCGAAGGTTATGCAGATTGTGTCCTGACTGGATTTGGACCTTGCTGCCTCTGAAAGTGCACCGGTGCGCTGTGGAAGCTCCCAGAAGCATCTGCTGGTGCTTCCCTTGCGGGATTTGTACTTTGTATCTCACTCAGCTGCCGAGTCACTGGACAAGTTGGAACTGCTAGCCTTATGCAAGTTTGCTTTGAAAAAAAGGAAGTCAGCCAGCAGGTGGCCTAGTGGGTGAAGGCAGCTGGGTCCCACATGGCCGACTGTCCTTTGAGTCCTGGATCCCATGGCTTGAATTTCAACACACCACATTCCTGTCCCTGAAGTCCTTACAGGAGGCAGAGGTGGAGGAGAGGGGATAGCAGTGTGACCATGACCCATGACGGGAGTGCTTTCTCCTTTTCTCTTTCTCTTCTTTCTCTCCAGTGATCGCACACACCTGCTGGAAAAGCTACCCAAAAAAGTAGTAAAGTCATCTTTACATCTTGGTTTAGTCTAGTCGCTTGAGTAGATTGAGACCATAGCAGTTTTCAGAGATGATACCTGTCTGATCAGAGAGGAATGTAGTCCCCAGCCGTGGTGCCACACAGCATCCCCTGGCAGCCATCCACATGAGATGTTGTGGGCTGGTGCAGGCCGTCTGCAGGAGATGGAAGGCCCTGGCAGGAGGCCCTGCAGGCTGTTGGGCAGCTCCCTCAACAGAGACAGCTCTGCAGAGCAGCCGTGAGCGGGAGGTTGAGAGAGGCTTCCTAGGCCTGCAGCAGGGCACAGAGCCTGCTGGAGCTGTCTTCCAAGAGCACGGCCTGGAGTCCGACATGGCCGAAGGCTCAGCTAATGTTCCTCAGGGACCTCCAGCTCCTTAGGGGAAGATAGAACAGGTCAGCTTTATTTCCAGGGTGAGCAAGAAATGCTCAGAGGTTTCGCTTGGCTTTTAATTAAAGAGATTACAGTTCTAGAGTGCATGGTCTCAAAAGCATGAAAGACTAAAAACTTGAAACTAGCTTATTAGAGAACATTAAGCTGCTTGGCTTGGGGTGTGAGATCTGCTAGCAAAGTTCCCCTTTTTATTTAGGCAGAAAATATATACTGAAGATGTGGCTTTCGGAGCATCCGCTTTCCCACCTCAGTACCTGTCTTCAGGGATAACCCTTCACCCGTACGCCTTTTCCCCTTACACCCTCGCGTCGGTCCCAGATGGCGGCCCAGTGCCTGGCTCGCAGTACAGCTACAGCCAGCCCAGCGGTTACCACGGACTTCAAGCAGCACAGCCCCGAAACGAGCATGCCTGCCCCCTCCGCCAGGAAACAAAGGCTCTGACTAAGGTGGGTGGACGTGGTGGTTTCGTGGGACCATCTTGAGTTGGTTGCTTTAGCATTTAAAATGTAACGAGTTGGTCAGTTTATGATGATATTTAAGCGTTATCTTTGGTATTTAAAATCAGTTTTAAAAATGATTGAATTTCGAATAGTTCCTAATTGGCTATTTTTAAGCCTTTCTCGTAATGGTAGTGTTCTTATTTCATATGGCTTTTCAATTTTTCCTGCAGAAAAAAACCTATGTTGAGAAAAAGACATGTGATGAACCAAAGTTGGACAGTGCAAGGGCTGATGGGACTACGTCATCTGCGATCAGGTCATCTAAAGGTTCACACCACTTGCCCGTTGAGAACAGTTTGAAGTCAGGTAAAAATAGCACACTGTCCAGTATCATGCTCCCAGAAGCACTGCTGTCATCTGGGTGGCTGTTTTTGCAGGCTGCTCCAAGAGTGAGACCTGGAGCCCAGCGCAGCTGCTACGGCGGGCTTCCCGTGCGGGGCTGGAGGCCTGTCCTTACAGGCAGAAGGCCATGGGACGGCACCTGCTGTGTGGGCTCGATCTTCCCTGATCCCGTCAGAGTCTGGTTTTATGAGTGAAAAGCTTTTCTGAGGTCACCCAGCAAATAGGTGACAGCCACAGCTTCAACGTAGATCCTTAAAAGCAGTTCACAGCTATATCCTTCGTACTATATTTTGTCCATGTCCACTTCTTCCTTTTAAAAAAAAATTTTATTTTGTTTATTATTATTTAATTTGCTATAGAACCCATGTTCTCATCAGAGAGAGAGAGAGAGAAGAAAGTGAAAAAGCAAGCCACCAAGTCCAGGACTTGAACTATGGTTGGCCATGTGGGAGTCTAGCACCTTAGCCACTGTGCCACCTGCTAGCCCCAACCATGGCCATGTCCATTTCTTAGGAGAGGTTTTTCTATAGGGTGCATGCACTTGCCAGAAAGACAGAGACAAAAAGCAAGAAATCACCCCCCAGGTGGGATGGCCACGCCGCAGTCCCTTCTCCTCCATTCTCCTCTTGGGCATGCACGCACACACTCCCGGTGTGAGTTGAAGCCCCTGGGTCCAGGACTCAAACCACGGTTGACTACATGGGAGTCCAGCGACATAGCCATTACGCTAACTGCTGGTCCCAAGGCAGGGTCTTGCTATGTCACGATCTTCATCCCTCTTGAGATAGCCAGGACTATAGGTGTGAGCCACCATGTCCAGCTGTTGGGGTAGGCCAGGACTCAGGCCCAGGCCTCCCATATGACCTCAGCTTGCCAAGTAGCAGTGTCAGTTAGCATGTGCTACTGCAGTTGGGCCTTGACTGTAGTTTAGTTGCCACTCCACACAGTATTGAGCCTGTAATTACTCAGACGATACTGTTTTTATTCATGCCATAAGTCACATCTGCTCTAGGCATGAAAACTCCCATTCATGTTTAGCTGAGAGAGATTCTTGGTGGTGTCTTTTACTTTTTCCTGTGGATTGTTCACAACTGCAGTTTGGTCACAGATTTCACCTGTTTACGTAATGACTAAAAGCTGTCATGACAGCATTCTTCCCGGGAGGAGTTTACTAGTTCATTTACATATACACCTATAGTACTTGGCATATATATTTCCCCTTTCCATTGACTTCACTTCCATGCCATCTGGCTTACGCGAACATGAAGGGACGATGTGATGCTTCACACAGTAACTCAGCCTCGTTTGCATTTAAGGAGAGAGGTGCAAAGTAAGTGGTGAGTTTCACATCACCTGCCTTCCGCCAGTGTGTGCCAACAGGCTGGGCCAGCCCCATGGCCTAGAGCTCAAGGAGCCAGATCCCACATGGCCAACTATGCAGTTCAAATCCCAGCCCCAGTGGCTTGAAAAACACCAGACGTGTGCCTGCGTGCACAAAATCTAAATGAAGGGGAGGAGAAGGGATTGGATGTGACCATGCCCCATTGTTCTCCCTCTGTTTTTTTTGTTTTTTCTCTCTCTCTCTGCCTCTTTCTGGCAAGTGTACTTGTCCTCTGGCAAATAAAACAAAAATATATCCCAACAGACGTGAGGAAGATGAAACTTACGTTCTTGTAAATTTAAGACTTACAGGAAATTTGTTAGTGTCCCTTTAAATTTGCAGAACTCTAAAATGTATTCAGTATGTTAAGAATAATGAAAATGCCCAGGTGTGTAAATAGGTTAAGATGATTATTCTATCAACTTTAGAATTACTCCTAAAATTTGTAGTGCATTTTGATTTTGCAGTGTGATGGCCCAACCTGATTGGCTGATACTTCTGGTCATTTATGTTTTACACTATCAGGAGGAGGGTTAACACTAGTAAGAGGATTTTTTCTTTTTTTTAAGTCTCTTATAAATAGAGAGGGAGGGTGGGAGGCAGGTACCCTGATGGGCTTCGTGCTGTAACCTTCCCCCAGCCCTGCAGCCAACCAAGATCATGGGCACGGAGTGTTCAGGTAGACCTGGGCTGTGAACCCAGGGCTTCCCAGCACTGTGCACTGCTCCCACCACCCGCCTACTGTGGCTGGCGTTTGGATATTTTGACAGCTCGCCGCGTCAGTAGCAGCAGCAGCAGCTTCCCTACTCTGCAGTTTAATCTTGGGTACCAGTCGGCAGCTGGTATCTTGGTTTTCACTCCTACTTTAACTCTGTAATTACAGATGGTTCTAAACGAACAGATAGGAAATCCAGAATCACTGCAAAAAGTGGGTCTACCTCCAAGCCTGAGTTTGAGTTTACCAGGTTGGATTTCCCTGAACTGCAGGGTCCTGAGGACGAGAGTATATCAGAAATACGAAAGCACCCCAAGTGGGGACCTGTCCCTTCTGCCTCGCCTGGCATTTCTCTTCTGGGAGAAGTGGGAAAGCCACCTGCAGTGTTACCAGAGGTGAGTGGAGGGGGTTCTCTCTCTGCCCTCAGTATACCTTTCGGTCCTAGCATTTGAGTCCTGGCGCAGGCTGTTAGGAGGTGGGAGGGAGGCCTTCAGCTTGCACCGTGTTTACAATGACTACCTCTGTGTTTTACACGGTTTACAGGGAGGCTGTAACAGTGAGGCTGGGGCAGCTGTTCTTATTTTTCCCACTTGCTCTAGAGGGAGTGTTTTGGGCATACATGTGCACACGCCCAGTGTATTTCTCAAGCCAGCAGGTCCAGGACAAACTGCACGGTCAACGATATGGGGCCCAGCTGCCTAAACCACCACACCTGATGGGAACAGGCAGTGCTACGTGGTAGCTAACAGGATATGTCTCAGAAGGGAAAGGTTCTAGCAGTCTAGCTGTTCTGACAGCCCATTTAGACACAGCACTCTAGCATCACACTCTGTCAGCTTTCTTCCATACAGAGAGAAAGACAACAAATGGCAGTGGGGCCGGCCCTGCCACCTAATGGTGAGGGAGTCAAATCCCACGAGGCCGGTCATCGTCCAAACCTAGGCCCCAGTGGCTTAGAGAAAAGAAAAAAACATATATATACACATACACATACATACATACCGGGAATCCACAGGTGGAGTAGCAGTTATGTTACTGGACTCCTACATGGCCGACCACGGTTCGAGTCCCAGACCCAGTGGCTTGAAACTCAAGCCAGGCATGTGTGCATACATGCCCAAGATTCCAGGAATGGAATGGAGGAGCAGGGATTGTGGCCATGTCCCCTAGGGGTGACTTCTCATTTTTCTCTCACTGTCACTGTCTGTCTCTCGCCCAAAAGCACATGTGCCTTAAGGCAAAAACCTTTGAAAAGAACCAAGCATGCCAGGGGCATGTGCTTCACAATCTGATAGGATGGAAAAGTGAAGAAGAGAGTGCAGCACGACCAGGCCTCAGCCAGGGAGCTTCTGTCTCTCTGGTGGGTGCATGCACCCTCTGGCAGTTAAAAAAGAAAAAGAAAAAGAGCCCTAAACTACATAGTATAACCTCCATCTGTCTAGTCAATGACATAGCAGCTTCAGCAGAGGTTATTGTAATAGGTCCTGGTAATTTGCTGCTCACTAAGTTTAAATTATGCTATATTCAGCATTAGTCTCAAAGTTTTAGTCCAACAACTTCAGACATTTTCCTTCAGGAGGATTCATTTGAAACTTTGGGGGAAAAATGGTATCGGGTTAGTAGTTCCTAAAATGGCTTCTTGACAGATTTTCCTGCAGGGAGAAGTACGGGTACGAAAGCAAAGAAAAGGAGGAAGAGAACAAAACAAAACTTAGCCAATCCCTTACCTTCTGAGTTGAGGAAGTATTTGCTCCCTGCCCTAGAGCTGCTAGGTGCCGGAGACACAGTGCTGAGGGCTCCGTGGTAGTGTCCTTCCCCGGGGCACCTCCACTGCTGTAGAGCGTGCTGACTCAGAGCTGGGCACGGCCACACTCCCATCTCGCAGCTGTGAGGCTGCTGCCCAGCCCCAGCTGAGTGCACGGTGAGGGACGCGGTGGCCCTCCTCTTGAACATGTACCATCTTGAGGACACCGCACAGAAGTGGGATGGCACGGAGAGTGCGACCGGTGCTGTGTGTCAGCGTACCCTTTTGGATATGTGTGTTAGGTTTTGAGCAGGAGGTCTGTTCCGTGCATTTATGGGAAAACACGGACGCGCTTACTGCCTTACATGTTTACACTTTTGAATTATGTGTGAGCTTTTTTCCCTTCTCTTAAAAATTTATTTTGGGGACCTGCAGTTGGCGTAATGGCTATGTTGCCGGACTCTTCATATAGTCAACCATGGTTCAAGTCCTGGACCCGGCAGCTTAAACTCACATCAGGCGCGTTGTGTGTGCCTAAGATTTCAAGAGGAGAATGGAGGAGGAGGGATGCTGATTTCTCGCTTTGTGGCTCGCTCTCTCTCTGTCTTTCTGGCAAGCACATGTGCCCTATAGCAAAAACCTCTCTAAAAAAAAATTATTTTAGAAGTTTATTCATTTATTTCTTCCGTGAGAAATAAACAGGCAACCCCAAAAGGGTCCTCCAGCCACCATCCAGCTCCAGGCTCAGCCAGCTGGGACCCCAGGCTGTGAGTCTAGCTGAGCGTCATCCTAGGTTGCCCAGAGATGTGAGCCCAGGGCCTCCCTGTGGGCTGTGTTACTGCTGTGCCTCTGTCTTCTCTTCCTTTTAAAAGAAACCTTTTTATCCTGATTATATTACTGTCTCTGTGAACAACAAAAATACTAAGGAAGAAAAGAAGATAGAATTCCTTGTAATTGTACAATCAAGGGGAAACTATGCCTAGCACTTACCCTTTTTTTTTTTCAGGTTCATTTTCCTAATTTCTTCCATGAATCAGAGAGACAGAGTATTCCCAGCAGGGTCTTTTTATTGTAGTCTACCCCTAGCCTCAGCCAGTCCCAGGTCATAGGCACATGCGGGCCCAGTGTACTCGGGGTCCTGGCTGGGACCTGGGACCCTTCAGTGTGGGCTAGCCTTACAGAGCAGTGCATTTGCCATAGCCCAGACCCTTACTCTTTTTAAAAAGATTTTTGCCATGGGGCATGTGCGTTCTGGCGGGGGTGAGTGCGAAATCACTCTCTTGGGAGATGGTCATGCCACAGTCCCTTCTCTGTTCTCCTCTTAGGATTTTGGGTGTGCAGGTACATGCACCTGGTGTATTTTTTAAGCTGCTTGGTCTGGGACTTGAGTAGCCGAGTCAGCCATGTGGGAGTCCAGCACATCAACCTCTACACTACCTGCTCTCCCTCCTTTTCATTTTTAATTGTATGTTGTGGAAATTGAATGAAGGTTTTCAGTTTGTGATTATACATATGTATATCTTTTTTAAAGAAAGGTTTTTGCTGTAGGGCACATATACAATAGGCCAGAGACACACAGAAAAGAGAGAAAGTGAAAAATCACCCCTGGGGAGATGACCACACTGCACTCCCTTCTTCTCCATTCTCTGAGGATTTTGAGCATGCACGCGTCTGGCGTGAGTTTCCAGCCGCCAGGTCCAGGACTAGAATCGCAGTCAGCCATGTGACAGTCCAGCAACGTAATCATTATGCCATCTGCTGGTCCCACCAACATGATTTGAAAGTTACAGTGCTCCTGTATGAATGTAGAAGCCATCCTTCGCTACACCCACTTAGCAAAGTCCAAACAACCCAGTAAAACACCTGTGAAGACAACACACACTAGCCCACGATGCATGCTCCCTTTATGGAAACAAAGCTCGCTCACACGTTGAACGTAAGGCTGCTCATGACACTGCGTGGTGGGGCAAGCTGATGAGTTCACACACGAGCCCATTAAGCAGATGATCAATTTCAAATCATTTTTTAAAAGATTTTTTGCTATAGGGCATGTGCACTTGCCAGAGAAAGACAGAGATGGAAAGTGAGAAATCAGCTTCCCCTGGAGGGCCACACTGCAATCCCTCCTTTGCTGTCTCTCCTTCCTGGATTTTGGGCATGCGTGCACATACACCAAGGGTATTTTTCTGACTGCCAGGTCCAGGACAAACCATGCTGTCAGCCATGTGGGATGAAGTACCTTAACCACCTTGCCACCTGCTGGCCCAAAATAATTGTTAAAGTTCATAGGCTTCACAAATGTATCCATTTATCATTTCATTACTTCCACATTTGGTATACAAAGTAAAAGTATTACAATATGCCTGCTCTTTTGGTAAATCTAACTTTTACGTTTAGTCCAAACAAGTTTTTAAGAATTCAGACAGTTTGAACACCCAGCCTGGTTGGCCTGAAAACGCACTGGGCACGCATTTTCCTAGGATCTCAAGGAAGGCTTGAGGAAGGGGATCATGTGTGACTGACCCTGCGGAAGGTTTCCTTTTAAGAGAGATGCTTGCTGTAGAATGTGTGCACTCACCAGAGAGACAGAAAGTGAGAAATCACCCAGGGGCATGCCCACGACCCCCTCTCCTCCATCCTCCTCTCA
The DNA here is from genome assembly GCF_000334495.1 of Tupaia belangeri chinensis. Taxonomy (NCBI): domain Eukaryota; kingdom Metazoa; phylum Chordata; class Mammalia; order Scandentia; family Tupaiidae; genus Tupaia; species Tupaia belangeri. The sequence goes on along the minus strand of NW_006159906.1, from coordinate 1,026,181 downwards.
TGATTTTGGCCACACACGAACATGCACCCGGCATGAGTTTCAAGCCCGCAGGTCTGGGACCCACACTGCAGTTGGCCATGTGGCAGTTGAGCGACGTAACCGTTACGCCATCTGCTGGTCCCAAAAGTGCTTTTTATCTTTTTTTCCTCCCTTCCTCCTCATCTCCCTCTCTCCATCTTTCTTACGTTCTCTCTCTCCCTCCCTCTCTCTCTCTCTCTCTGTGTGTGTGTGTGTGTGTGTGTCTTTCATGTGCTCTGCCTGTGCTATCATGAATGGAGAAAAATACAGAGTGGTTATACTGCAGGCACAGGTAGAGGTATACTTAGACTGTAGCCAACGTGTGATGATTCTTTTGTTGAAGACTGTAACTGCTCACTTTATGTATATATTTGGGCTTTTTTTTTTTTTTTAATTTTTGCCATAGGGCATGTGTGCGCTCCAGAGAGAGACACAGACAGTGAGAGAAAAATGATAAACAAACTCTCCAAGGGGTGTGGCTATGCCACAATCCCTTCTTCATTTTCCTCCTGGGCTTTCGGGCATACACACATACATGGTGTGATTTTCAAGCCACTGGGTCTGGAACTCGAACCACAGTAACCCATGCAGGAATCTAGTGCCTTGACCACTAAGCCACCTGCTGACCCCTATTTTTAGACATTTTTTTATTAGCATATATTTCCTAGATATTTTTGTAATGGCAAGGAAGCTATATTTAAAAATTAAATGATTACTTTTAACTTGAAATAGCGATAACTGTGTCAGCCATTTTTATAAAAGTACTTATAGGCATTATTTTTTAGAGCATTTTCAGGTTCACAAAAATTAAGAGACAGAAATTTCCCGTGGACCCTGCCCACACATACACATAGCCTTCCCCCCGTTTTCAGCGCTCTGCATTTGAACAGTAGATAACTTTTGTTAAAACTGATGGGTCTGCACTGACGTTTCACTGTCACCCAGGGCCCCATAGTTCACGTGGGTTGCCACTTGCTGTGTGTGCTCTCTGGGCTTGCCCAGGTGTGTGAGGGTGTGTGCCTGGCAGTGCCTTACTGTGCAGTCCTCTGCTCTGAAGTCCTCCGTGCTCTGCCCCCTCCCTCCCCCAGCTCCTGCCGACAGCTTGTCATCTGGCTGTCTCCACAGCTTGGCCTTTTCCAGAACGTCGTCTAGATGGAATCACACTGTATTTCGTCTTTTCGGATGGCTTCTTTCATTGAGTAATGTGTATTTAAGTTTCCTCCACGTCTATTTTTTTTTTAGAGGTTTTTGCCTTAGGGAGCATGTACTTGCCAGAAAGAAAGAGAGAGACAGAGATAGTGAGAGGGAAAGTAGGAAATCCCCTGGGAATCCCCTGTGGCTCTGCCACAGTCCCTTCTCTTCCATTCTCCTCCCGGGATTGCGGGCACACACGCATATGCACCTGGTGTGAGTTTCAAGCCACTGGGACTGGGACTTGAACCATGGCCAGCCATGTGAGAGTCCTGTTACATGACCACTGTGCCGTCTGCTAGTCCCCCCACCTTTTATTTTAAGAATTATGTATCGGGGCCAGTCTGCATCTCGCCGGCAGTGAACGAGGAGCTCCTCGCACTGCCCGCCCTCACTGGTGCTTGGTGGTGTCTTTGTTCTGGGTTGTAACAGGTGTGCAGTGAGAGGTGTCTTGTGTTAACTTGCAGCTCTCTGGTGACATCTGATATGTTTGTTTTTTAGGGTGAAATGGTGAAAAAAAAAAATTCAAATGAATCTGTAATTGATAATGCTTCCACCAGTTCCCCTTCGTGTACAAGAGGTAAGAGTGACTACAGAACATTTTTAAGATGAGTCACGTTTCCTAAGTTCATGTTTAACTCCAGTATAATTAAAGTGTTTTTTCTCAGAAAGCCGTAAGTTAGCTAATCTTGTTGATCACCTAACATCAGGGCTAGTTTAGGAAATTAAGTTAGAGCCTTTGTATCTGTGCACAAGGAGTATATAGTGAGAGGTAAGATTCTAAATACCCACTTGAGTAAGAAATTTCATGAACTCGGAAGTTTTTGGTCTCAGGAACCCCTAATATTCATTGGTATAAGAATTGAGAGCCCTAGAGAGCCTAGAGAAAATGTCTTGTCTTGCTTTACATTTTTACAACCTTTTAACATCTAGCCCCTAGAGGTGCTTTGGCACTCTGTCTCACTGTGCATGCCATGCCGCCCTGGGAAATGCCACGCCACACGCATGGAACACAATGCTTTTGGACTATTCGCTGTCTCACTGTCCACACCATGCTGCCCCGGGAAATGCCACGCCACCTCATGGAACACAATGCTTTTGGACTATCAGGAAAACGGTTTGACTCCATGGTCCCCGGAAGGGTCCTGGGAGCCTCCAGGCACACTGGGATGGATCACTGTCCCCTGTCCTGTCCGGGCCAAGAAGTAACATATGCAGAGAGAGCTCAGTAGCGCTGGCTTTTAAAATGTTTCTAGTAACTTGCCACAACAGAAGACATCTTGACAGAATTACTCCAGACGTATTCGTAGGTGTGTTTCTTCTGTGTTTTGATGTTGGCACAGACGAGGTGTAAGACCTTCCTCTAGGAGCTGCTCTGAGGACGTGTGCTCTGCCGTGGTCAGAGCTGTCTCCCTGGAGGTGTCCTCTTGTTCTGTCTGCGTGTAGAGTTTCATGGGTACCTAAGAAGGAGGTGGCTGTGTGCGTACCCCTGTTCTGAGAGAGAGAGAATACCCAGTTACTGTCCTAGCCGAAGTCTCGTGCTCTTTGACCTGTGATGTTAAAGTGCACATCGGGTTAGCAGGGCCAAAATTGATCTCTAGCTCGTTAATTGTGTCTGTTTGCTATGTGGAGATTGCCATGGATCACTGTTTTAACTAAAACTGTTGTTTGTCTGGCCACTCCAAGTTAAAAGACCAGCTTCTAAGAAGCTCAGTTATGGGGAGAAAATGCAGCAGGCATGCTCCAAGAGGAAGAGCAGCTTAGCAGCTGCGTAGCATCTAGGAGTAGCCTCACGCAGCTGTCCCTGAGCAGTCACCTCCTGTCCCGCGGCCGCAGTCACTGAGGCGTCCTCTTACTGCTGAGGTTGTTCACCGTTTTGGTTATCTTTGAGCAGAGTTGTCTTGGACACCAATGGGTTATGTTGTTCGGCAGACATTACCTACAGGACTGTCACCAGCCCCTAAAAATGTTCCTTCCACGATAAACGTAAAGACAGTTGCTTCGGCAGCAGATCCTAAAAGTGTTGGTATGTCATCATCTGAACTTTCATCTTCGGACCCCTCCTGCAGCAGAGAGAAGCACCCCGGCCACCCGACTAAAAAGGTACGTGCGCACTGCTGGGGACAGAGGGTCGGAAGGCGGACGCCAGAGGCCGGCAGAGCAGGGAGGGCGGGGTTCCCTGCTAATAGGTCCAGAGCGTTGGTTTCACAGGAGGGAGAGCATCCTGGAAGTGGGGTGACAGTTGCACAAAGATTTACTACTGCTGAAGCCTGTGCTTAAAAACAGCTACGGTGCATTTCCCGTCGTATGTGCTGTACCACAGGAAGGGCTGGGAGAAAGTAGCGCATTTTAATTGTGCTGCATTTTAATTGTGCTGTACCCTTGTGTAGTCTTTCTATTGACTTATTTATTTTTGCCCCAGGTCCTAATTGTCAGCACGTTTTATTTCATACTGTAGTCACTGTCATCTGAGTTTGTGGTATTTGCACCTTGAAAACGGAATAGGATGACAGTCAAGGGGTACAGGGATAGCTTTCACACTTGCATGTTTCAGACCCTGGTTTTCGATTATCTGTGGCCACTTTGAATTCTTGGAGGCTCAGGTGCCGGCTTGCGTGCGTGCTCTGGGTCTTCCTGTGTTACAGGTGCCCACCCTGCCCTCCTCTGTCTGTGGGCGTAGGTGGCTTCACCAGTGGTGGTAGCAAATAATGTATTCCACATTATGTGATACACTAATCAATGTTTGTCATTGATTTTTGGCTGGCTGCAGTGAATCTAATTGCAGTTTATTATTATAATAAGACATTCCAGAATATTTTTTTCCTCTTAAATTCAAATAATTTTAGATTGTCCTTTGTAATTTGTTTGTTTGTTTGCCGTAAGGCGTTGGCGCTCACAAAGACAGAGAGGGAGTTGCGAGCACTCTCCAGGGCGATGGCCACGATGCAGTCTGCTCCTCTCTTACCCTCAGAGTTTCGGGCGTGTGCCCACACAAACACTGGATCCGAGACTTGAACTGTGGAGGTGGCCACTGTGCCACCTGCTGGCCCTTAAATTGTCATTTTTATTGTCCCTAGATCCAGTTCTTCAAGAAACTGTGTTACTGGTCTAGAATCATTGGAATGATAGTCATCATAATGTCTTTTCCTTCAAAAACTGGATACTGTGCAGTTTTACTAGGGAAGTGGCAGGTGTAACACAGAGATCCAGGTGTGGGTAGGCCCTCTCGGCCACATCCCTGGCTTCCCACCCCTCAGAAAAGCCTTTGTTAGCAGTCTGTACACATCCTTCCTGAGGCTCATGAAAATATAAGCAAATAGAAGTTTCTGGGGTTTTGTTTGTTTATTTGTTTGAAACAAAATAAGATCAGGCTACCTCCGTGGCTTGGTGGTGAAGGCAGCCAGATCCCACATGGCCGACACAAGTCTGAGTAGCAGATCTGGTGGCTTGAGAAACATGCCAGGTGCTTGTGTGAGCGTGCCCAAAATTCCAAACGGAGGGAGGGACAGAGAAGGGGTTGCAGTGTGAATGTGCCATGGGAAATGCATTCTCCTCCCCCTCTCTCTGTGTGACTCTGGCGAGTTCGTGCTCCCCCAGCAAGAAACCAAAATGTGATCTTTCTACATGTTACTCTTAATGCTTGTGTTTTTCTTTTAACAAAATGTGGAGGCCAGCCCCTCCAGGTTAGTAAGTGAACGCTCTCTCGTAGCTGCAGAGGTTTTACTTTTGGAAGGTAAGTCCCCACTGGGAGAGAGCAGAGCCTACAGCCTTCAAAGGCCCCTGCCCTTCCAGAGCCTGCCTTCTGACGGAGGCGCCTGACGACGTGCAGGACTTGCTCTGTAGATGAGCGTCCTGAAGAGGAAGCCAAGCCCATCCCAGGATCGATGAGGGCGTAGGTGGGGGACTTAAGAAATGAGGGAGCAGAAATCCAGGCCCGAGTGTGGAGCGTGAAGGCCCTGAGGCCAAAGCACATTTGAGCTGGTTGAGGAAAGGCCAAGGCAAAGGGGCTGTGGGAGGAGTGAGGCCAAATTCAGGAGGCGCCGACGGGGACCGGTATCTGTGCTCTGGGCTCTCAGGGCTGGCCGACTTGCAGGCACTGGAGCTGGCCATGCTGGCAGAAAGGGCTCGCCCGGGTTTAGGACAAGAGCACGGGCACTTGTCACTGGCATCGTCAACACCACCGTGGCCACCTTGAGCCGAAGACTGGGTTACGTGCCAGTCCACCGGTTTCAAAAGGATTTGGGCGTTAGAAGATTTTAACAGCTTTTTTTCCCTTCAGAATTATTCTACTAAAGGCTAGTTCTTTAGAAAATTGGGGTTCAGGGGCCTAACCAAGCAAACTGCCGTGCCTTTACACAGCTCGGTATCTTCAGTTTGCTCTGATGCATGAGGTTAAATATTCTGTGGAATGCCCTGAACACTGACATATTTTGCACTGTTTTTTCCTAGTCCAAAGTTTCACAAGGTGGCGACCTTGAACAAAATGAAACCTCAAGAAGGAATAAGAAAAAGAAGGAGAAGTCTAAACCGAAATATGAAACCCTGACAGTGCAGGAGCCGCCCAGGATTGAAGTACATTTACATTTTATACTTGCTCTGTGTGATACCGTAATGGGTCTTCGTAGTAAAAACGTGGGCTCATACTGGTTCCTACATGGAAGTCTCGCGCTTGAGTTTTAACCCTCAGCTTCCTAGTTCTGAAGGGAGTAGTGGTCACCCCCTTCAACTCTTCCTTTTGGCTCAGTACACATTTGAATGAACGAATGACCTGGAGACGAAACTGCTTGTGTCGGGATTGAGTAGTCTGCGTGCGCGGTACTAATACTTCCCTCAGTTGTCTTCACCCCTTTTTGTTTCTTGCTTAGAATGCTGGCTTTTGCAGGGTCTCTTTCTATTCAGAAATCTTTAAAGCACCTTACCCTAGAGTGAAGGGTAGAATTCTTTTACTCCTGTAAGGCCCTGGTCAGGAGAATCCTGGGACCTTCCAGGAAGGCTCTTCAGTTGTCGCCCTCCGTTACTCCCAGAATGTCTGTGGGCTCTGAGCCAGCCCTGTCTGACTTCCCTTCTCAGGGACTTGGTAACAGTTTTCCCACTCCGCCCTGCCAACCTCAGGCAGCCTGGCTGCTCGTGTGGACAGAGGCCTCCTAGATGAGCTGCCCGGGTCCAGCTTTGGATCAGGCCCAGGGCACTCCCCCAGCCGGTGGGAGAGCAGTTCCCAAGGCCTGGGACATCCCTGTGGCAACAGCTGCCGGAGGCCTACCGCCGTGGTAGAGTGCCATGGCTCAAGGAGCGAGTGATGCCTGTTTCAGGGTCTCGCTTCCCTTGTAATGCTTCTCAAAGCACCTGAAGTAGTGAAAGTGCCACAGCATATTCTAAAGAGGTCTGAAACGTTTTAGCAGGCTCGTGGCCTCTGTCTCTGTCACTAGCCTCTGACAAGCATGAATTATGACACTCGCAGGTACACAATCTGCACGTGATAGTCTCTCTGATGAAAAACGTCTCTTGAAGAACAAGCACTGGACTAGCTCAGGCCCCAGTGGCTTGAGGTCAGTTCTGCAGACCCCTCTGATGTGCCCAGACTGTCAGCGGCACTTCATCTTTTTCTAGGAGGGGCTATTAGACTGTGGTCTTGAAGTTTGATCCAACAGTGAAATAAAACAGCCCTTATGTTAGAGTGTTTGGGGGCTGTTTTGTATCACCTCTGAGAAGTTTTACGGGGCCTTAATGTAAGCAGGGAGAGATTGCTTTCAGCATGTGCGTGTCCTGCTGACTAACGAGGAGCTAAAGGGCTGTGTGGTTCACTTAGGACGCCGAGGAGTTCCCCAACCTGGCAGTTGCATCTGAGAGAAGAGACAGAGTAGATGCACCGAAATTTCAGCCCACACAGAACCCACAGGTAACTTTTAGGTTGGAAGCACGGTTGCTTTAGGCTTAACTTTTCTGGCTGAACTAAACTCTTGGGAAAAATTGCTTTCCAGGTCCTGTACCCGCATGTTTTTGAACCGAGACAGGTGGTTTTGTTCTGTCATTCCTTCATGGGAGGACTGTATCCCGTGCGTTGCAACGAGGATTACTCTTAAACCAAAGCCGTTTGTCACTGTATAGTATGTACAGGCAGCATGTATGCCCCGTACAGTGTGTACGCACAGCCTGTGTGCCCCGTGCAGTGTGTACGCACAGCCTGTGTGCCCCGTGCAGTGTGTACGCACAGCCTGTGTGCCCCGTGCAGTGTGTACGCACAGCGTGTGTGCCCCGTGCAGTGTGTACGCACAGCGTGTGTGCCCCGTGCAGTGTGTAAGGACAGCGTGTGTGCCCCGTGCAGTGTGTACGCACAGCCTGTGTGCCCCGTGCAGTGGTGACCCCCAGCCTGTGTGCCCCGTGCAGTGTGTACGCACAGCCTGTGTGCCCCGTGCAGTGTGTACGCACAGCCTGTGTGCCCCGTGCAGTGTGTACGCACAGCCTGTGTGCCCCGTGCAGTGTGTAAGGGCAGTGTGTATATCCCGTGCAGTGTGTATGGACAGTATATATACCTCTGTATAGTGTGGTAACTACCTGGCTATGTCTGGGAGCAGGAGGACCAACTGCCTTCTGACTTCAGTTAAAAAAATAATTGACTTGGTTTATGTAGAAAACGTAAGAATTCCTTTGTGAGGCTGTAACGCCTGACAGAAGAAAAATATGAGACACCAACAGTTCAAATCCGGCCAAAACAGAAGGCAAAGGGAGGTGATTCTTTCTGCACACCATTCCACCCATTCCCCTGGGGAGTGGGTTCAGGAGCAGCCTTGTGATTTGCAGTTAGTTTGTGCATTTGCATACTTTGGGCCATTTAGTCTCTAAAATGTTTACTGATATTTTATCTTTTGAGGAGAGTAGATTGGGGCCAGCAGATAGCATGGTGGTTAAAGCACTGGATTCCCACATAGCCAGCTGTGGTTCAAGTCCCAGAGGCAGCGGCTTAAAAATCACACGGGCTGTGTGTGCCTAAAATCCTGTGAGGAGAATGGAGGAGAAAGGATTGTGGTGAGGCCATCTCCCCTGGGGGGTGATTCCTCATTTTCCCTCTCTGTCTCTCTCTCTGGCAAGCACACATGCCCTATGGCAAAAACCTTAAAAAAGGGGGGGGCGGCGATTATTTTCTCATTTATGAAAAATAAAATTCTGGGAACCAGCAGTTAGCGTAATGGCTATGTCGCTGGACTCCTACGTAGTCGACCACGGTTCACGCCCCAGACCCGGTGGCTTAGAACTCAGGCCAGGCGCGTGTGCGTGCGTGCCCAAGAACCCAAGAGGAGAATGGAGGAGAAGGGATTGCGGCGTGACCATCCCCTCTCGGGGGTGATTTCTCACTTTCTGTCTCTATGTCTCTCTCTGTCTGTCTGGCAAGCGCACGCGCCCTATAGTGAAAACCTCTCCAAAAAAAATAAATAAATAAAATAAAATTCTAAACTCTTGTGCAAATGGATTTCCGGTTCTCACGTTACAGATCTGCCCATCTTCCATTCCCACAGCAGGTCTCTGTCCGCGTTTGTCCACTTGGTGCTCTCCCCAGGTGCAGCCCTCAGCCAGGGCTCTTTGGCATCAGGGAAGAAGACACTGGCGGGGACTAGGAATGGAGTTGCTGACACAGATGGGACATCAGCCTTTTGATGTATCATGGGGTTTTCTCCTGCCCAAGTCACAGCTATTCAGCATGTGTTTAAAGTACAGCAAACTTCGGGCCTTCATTTACTCTTCTCCTGCCAGGTGTGATTTGGGCTTGTGTAGACCCTTGATGGTATCACTAATTTTGTGGCTCATTCGATCACGTAGGTTGGAGAGAGAATAGTGCTAA
>NW_006159906.1:1003052-1017107 GCF_000334495.1 Tupaia belangeri chinensis | reverse complement strand
TGCCAACTAGGTTGCGCCATATGGTCAGATGCACGAGTGATTTTCTGTAAGCCCCGAATTCTGACAGAAGGAAAAAAATGAACAGCCATGCTAACTGGCAGATAATGTGAGATTTCTTTTTTTTAATTTAACTCTAAAAACGTTAAGGTCTTTGTGGTCTAGATGTGTTTTATTTTGTCTCTCATTTAGTAAGACCAAAGTACAATTTTTAAAATATATTACTATAAGTAAACTTATACCTTTTGGGCTTTTTAGAGTAATTTTAAAAATAGTACAAAGAAGAGCCAGATTCCCGTACAGCTGGACTTGGGGGGAATGCTGACAGCACTGGAAAAGAAGCAGCACTCCCAGCATGCAAAGCAGTCCTCCAAGCCAGTGGTGTTCTCGGGTAAGTCTTTTCATTTCACACAAGTCACTGAAAGTCTGTTTTCAGCTAGATTGTTTTAGTATTTTCTCTTGTAATTGAAAGTTACTTAAATATAATAAAAACAGGGTGCTGTTGGGGATAATGTGTTTGTAAATATAGGCCAGTGGGATAGATTTGAGAATCCAGAAATGAACCCGTATCTGTGGGCAGTTGGTTTTTGACAAGGGTGCCAAATTCATTGAAAAAACAAAGACCAATCTTCAGAAATGATGCTGGGTGGGACCAGCAGATGGCTTATTGGCTGTCGCTGGACTCCAATGTACTTGACCATGGTTTGAGTCCCAGACCCGGTGGCTTAAACTCACACCGGGTGCGCATGTGCGTGCGTGCCTAAGATCCCAAGAGGAGAATGGAGGAGAAGGGATTGTGGCATGGCCATCCCCCCGGGGGGTGATTTCTCGCTTTCTCTTTTTCTCTATCTCCAGTGAGCGCATGGACCCTATAGCAAAAATCTCTCAAAAAAAAAAAAAAAAAGATTCGGCACCAAAAGCATGAGCAATGAAGGAAAACGGCTGGCAGGTGGCAGGTGGTTAAGTGCACTGGGCTCCCACATGATCGATTGTGGTTCGAGTTCGGGACCTGGTGACTTGCTTTCTCACTTTCTCTCTCTCTCTCTCTCTCTCTGTTTCTCTCTGGTCAAATTAAAATAAATAAGTAAATAAAGTTAAATAAAATAATTCTTAAAAATAAAATAAAAACAGTACCAAAGGACATTATAGAGAAAGTAAAAGACAACTTAACACCATGGGTAGAATATTTGCAAATCATGTATTTGATAAGGATTTAATATCCAGATGTATAAGATCTCTTCTACCTTGACAACAAAGCCAGTTTAATTAAAAATTGGGGAAAGACTTGAAAAAAGGCATTTCTCCACAAAGACATCCCAGCGGCTAACAAGCACATGAAGAGACCCTCGGCATCATCAGTATGAGTACTGCGCGAGCTACAGTACCATCCCGTCACTTCACACCTGGGGTGGCTAGCATGAGAAGCAGCACCAGAATTGCTGAGTGGGCAAACGAGCCCTGCTGCCAGTGGGGATGTAAAGTGGGGCGGCTGCTGTGGAGAACGGCCTGCTGGTTCCTCAGTAATACGGGTTCCCATGCAAGCCACAATCCCATTCCTTCATATTTCCCGAAAGGAATTAAGAACAGAGACAGACGCTTGTATGCCAGCCTTCATTGCAGCTTTATTCCCCAGAGCCAAAGGCTCAAACGTCCATCACCACGTGAACGGGTAGACAGGTGCCCTGTAGTCATACAGAGTAGTTCAGCCTTAAGAAAAGGATGATGGGCCAGGGCTGGTGGTTAAGGCAGCCAGACCCCAGGTAGCCCTGCGTGGTGTGAATCCCAGACAGACCTGGTGACTTAGGAAACATGCCAAGCCTATGTGTGTGCATGGCCAGAATCCCCAAAGGAGGGAGAGATGGAGGAGAAGGGACTGTGATGATCATGGCCCATGAGGGACACTCTTCCTGCTATTTCCACCCCTCCCCTCTCACTACATATCTCCGGTGAGCACCTATTCCCTCTGGCAAAATGACTTTAAAAATTAAAGGAAGGACTTCCAATACATGTTAACACATGAATGAAACTTGAAAGCCTCGATGTTCTATGAAATAACCCAGCCACGGAAAGATACTGTATGAGTCTTAAAGAAATGTTTCAAATATGTCAGTGTATAGAAACAGAAAGTAGTCAGGGCTTACCAGGACCTGAGAGGGAGAGGACTGGGGAGTCACTGTTAATGGGAACAGAGTTTCACTGTGGGGCATGAAGAAGTCTTTGAAACAGTGACGATGTTGGACAGCATTGTGACTGCCATTTATGCTACCGCATCATACACCTAAAGATTAAAATGGTGAAATCTACATCATTTTACCACAATTTTAAATTTTTAATAAACTTAAATAGATGACTTTAAAGAAATAGGTATGATCAGTAGTTGAGTTTTCCACTTGGTTTGATGACATCGGGGCTGAAAACCTCACTTCTGTAAGTGCCCTGTGCTGCCCTGTGCTGTGTCTGCTGCAGGGGTGAGTTAGGCAGGCGTGTTCCATAGGTGTCCTCTCAGGGTGCCAGAGCACGCTGCTGGAACAGAGCCAAGTCCGTGTGGTGTTGCTCACCTTTTTTGACACATCTTAGAAAGCTAAAGCCAAGACAGCAGAAACCGGCTGGATCGATAGCCCGGTGACCAGGAGCTGGGTCCCAGGTAGCTTGCCGTAGTTGGAGTCAAGCCCTGGCAGCTTGAAACACTTGCCCGATTGTGTGTGTGTGCACGCACACAATCCCGACAGGATGGAGCAGTGTAGGAGAAGGAGTTGTGGCGTGACCACACCTTACTGGGGAGTGCTCTCTCTCTCTTTTATTTAAAAAAAAAAAGTAGCTGAACTAGATGATAGTGTGCCATAGAAACTTGCAAAATCTCAGTCGTGACCTTTTCAGTGTGTTGCTTCCTTTTGAGGCTGTCTAGTTTTTACAGCCCACTACATATTTTAAAAGAAAAACTTCACACTCAAGGAAAGTGGTAAAGAGGGTTTTATTCATCCTCTTTGGTCAGGTTGGGTTTTGTCCTCGAGGTTCCTGGTCATTGGTGACCGGACAGTATGCCAAGTTTTATGGTAGTGATCACAGAAGGAAGGAATTTAATATTGTGTCTCTGGAGGGGAGGAGGGATTTTTTGTCTTTTGAAAATGGGACATTCACAAAGGCTGAGTTCCTTGCAGTGAACCCCACGTACACATGGTAGTTCGCTGTGTCTGCTGTTCTGCCTGGCTGGCCTTGGGGACCAGACCAGGCCCCCGGCTCCCTGACTGTGTGAGGAAACGTTAAGTTAGGGACACAGCCATGCCCGTTCATGTGTCTGCTCCGGGAGCGCCGAGTAGCAGCCTGGAAGGAGCAGTTGGCTGACGCTTGTCTGTGTGTTCATCTGATGCATTGTAAAATCAGCTCCAGACATCAGGATACTTTGCCCCAAAAGCAGTGCAGCAGGTGTCATGAGCTATAGTTCAGGGTTTGTTTGTGAGGGTTTTGTTTTTGTTTTGTTTATTTTGTTTTTGAAGTGAAATCTGCGTAAGTGAAATCTGAAGCGTTTTGGCGAGGTTGCCATCCTGCGTTAGTAACCTGAACTCCTAACCACAGGCAATACTCAGTCCTTCCCAGCCACTGCCGGCTGCACATCTAGGCAGCACTCTCCCAGCAGTTTCCCACCGTTCGTTCTTCCTGCTCTCGAGCGCCGCATGAAGCCCTAGCTCCTTTGTGTGCAGCTTATCCAGCAGTGTGTGTGGGTGCTGGTTGGTGTCTGCCGCCGTCCTTGTGTGGTTAGTCGAGGCGGTATTCCTGGAGCACAGCCATCTACAGTGTACAGTTGGGTGGCATCAGGACATCACAGTTTTGACCATCTCTGTCCAATTGGAAAACATTTTCATCGCTCAGGACAAAACCTCGTACCTAGTGGGTAGCTCCCTCTCCCCGCTCACCAGAAGCGATTCTCTGTCTGCATTTCCTCTAGATTCGTGCATCTGATGTTGTGTTAAGTGGAGTCTTACAGTACGTGCTCTGTGTCTGCATTCACGCAGCGTGCCGTCTTTGATGTTATCCACGTAGCAGCACGTGTCGGCGTTGCCTTGGTTTTCTTGGCTGAGTAGTATTTCCACCTCCCTGCGTTCATCTTTGGAGTGACGCTCTGTGCACCGATGTCTTTAGACCTGCCCCGTGCTATGGGGAGCCTGGGTCGGCCTTGCGTTAGCCACAGGCAGGGGCAGCTTTTCCTCAGCAGGTGGCTTTGGGATTCACTCCATAGATCACAGCAGAAATGGCCCAAACTTGGACGTCCTTCACAGGCAGGTGTTTGGAGTCCCCTTTCTCAAGTCTGGAAGTGTCCACCCAGCCGTGGCTCTGAGGAGTGTCGCTTCCTGAGCAGCTCGCAGGAGAACGTGTTGCCAGAGTCTCTCGCCGTTCTCCATAGGGGGGTTTGGCGTTGAGCACCTGAGAACTGGAGAAGGATGACCACGCTCAGCCACGGCAGCACTAAAGGGGACTGTTTACTTGGGATGTTTGATGGTGTCCCACATGCCTTGGAAGCTCTGCCATGTTTTTTTTTCAGTCTTCTTTTTTTCTGTATTTTGACCGAGTAATGTGTACTGATCTGTCTTCCAGTGCAGTGATTGCCCCACCGTCTCAGACCTGCCACTAAGCCCTGTCTTTTATTGCTTCTCTTTACTAAGGTCTGTGTTCATTTCCATCCCAGCAGCGCCATGAAGTATTGGCCTGTGGAGCTCCACATCTGAGGACACCCTGAGGCTGTACTTGGGCATTGCTTTTTTATTTTAAGAATTATTTTATTTAACTTTATTTATTTATTTATTTTAATTTATTAGAGAGGGAAAGAAAGCAAGCAAGCCGCCAGGTCTGGGACTCAAACTGCACTCGGCCATGTGGGAGTCTAGCACCTTAACCACCACACCACCTGCCAGCCCCAGGGCATTGCCTTTTTTCCTGAGCGTGAGCTACACTTGTTTATTTAGATGTCTCAAAATTTGCTATTGACCTCTGGATATTTTAGTTAACATATTGTATTAATTCTGGATTCTGGTTTTTCCCTCAGACTGGGATCCCATCTAAAAGATACTAAATTTCATTTCGAATCATTGCCAGTGGTAAATAAAGATCATTGACACAGATAAGAAAGGTGGTGGGACTGAGCTAGGGATGGTTGGAGCTGCCTTACTGGGACAGACTGGGGCGGTGAGGTCAGAGCTGGGCTCGCTGCAGGGCTGACTGGGGTCTGCCCTCTGTGTTCCAGTCGGAGCAGTGCCAGTCCTTTCCAAAGAAGCCATGTCGGGGGAGAGGGGCCACCGCTTCAGCCAGGTGAAGACCCCGCACAACCCTTTGGACTCCAGCGCGCCCCTGATGAAGAAGGGGAAGCAGAGGGAGGTCCCCAAGGCCAAGAAGCCCACCTCTCTGAAGAAGGTGAGCAGAGTCTTTCCTGGAAACGTCCCCCATGCGTCTTGCCGCTCCCGGGCTCCCAGGCCGGAAGGGTGCGTTCCCTGGAAGCGAGGACCGCGTCAGGGTGCGGCACTGATCCCTACTACGTGCCCAGCATGGGGGTGCAGCAGGGAAACAGGTGCTCACCCTCCTGGGACCGAGAATTTCTTCGCTCTTTTTTTAATAACCTTTGTGGTGACATGGACAGAAAACCAGAACTGGGCAGAGGGTGCTACACTTCCCTCCTCCCCAGCTCCCGCCCTGTCCCCTCCGTGCTGATCCGTCCCCGTTCTGGCCCCTGGTGCTCACATAGGCTCCTTTACCTGCGTCTCGCCGCAGCCTATGGCTTGTGCTTGGCCACCCGAGGAGTGGCAGGAGCTCAGAGCCCAGGCTCTCGTGTTCCTGCATGGCGCGTCTGTTCCCGTGGTCAGGAGCACATTGCTGCTCAGAAAGCACGAGCAGGCGCCTGGCCAGCAAGTCAGACTTGGCAGTTTATTTTGTAGAGGAGCTTATCTCTTGGGACTGGCAAGTGGGGTGGTAGTTAAGGGTGCTGGACTCCCACATGGCTAACCATGGTTCGAGTCCTGGACCTGGTGGCTTGCTTTCTCACTTTCCCTCTCTCTGTCCCTCGCTGGTCAAATTAAATAAAGCAAGGAAGTTAAGTAATTCTTAAAAATAAAGTATCTCTTAATAAAAGCACAAGTATTTTGATTATTTTAATCTTTCATTTGATTTTAAAGATAATTTTGAAAGAACGACAAGAGAGAAAACAGCAGCGCCTCCAAGAAAATGCTGCGAGCCCAGCCTTGGCCAGTGATGGTGCGCCAGATGTGGAGAGTGGTGACGATGACCAAGTCCCCGAAGCCGAGCCCACAGGTACCAACTTTGCCTTCTCCTTCCTCGTGGAGTGAAGCAGCCCTGAGGAAGTCGGCTCTGCAGGCCTGGCTGGCCAGGGTCTTGCCACTTGTATGTTGGTGATAAAACAAGGTCAGCGTGGAGCTGCTATTTATTTTAAGAATTATTTTATTTAACTTTATTTATTTATTTATTTTAATTTATTAGAGAGGGAAAGAAAGCAAGCAAGCCGCCAGGTCTGGGACTCAAACTGCACTCGGCCATGTGGGAGTCTAGCACCTTAACCACCACACCACCTGCCAGCCCCAGGGCATTGCCTTTTTTCCTGAGCGTGAGCTACACTTGTTTATTTAGATGTCTCAAAATTTGCTATTGACCTCTGGATATTTTAGTTAACATATTGTATTAATTCTGGATTCTGGTTTTTCCCTCAGACTGGGATCCCATCTAAAAGATACTAAATTTCATTTCGAATCATTGCCAGTGGTAAATAAAGATCATTGACACAGATAAGAAAGGTGGTGGGACTGAGCTAGGGATGGTTGGAGCTGCCTTACTGGGACAGACTGGGGCGGTGAGGTCAGAGCTGGGCTCGCTGCAGGGCTGACTGGGGTCTGCCCTCTGTGTTCCAGTCGGAGCAGTGCCAGTCCTTTCCAAAGAAGCCATGTCGGGGGAGAGGGGCCACCGCTTCAGCCAGGTGAAGACCCCGCACAACCCTTTGGACTCCAGCGCGCCCCTGATGAAGAAGGGGAAGCAGAGGGAGGTCCCCAAGGCCAAGAAGCCCACCTCTCTGAAGAAGGTGAGCAGAGTCTTTCCTGGAAACGTCCCCCATGCGTCTTGCCGCTCCCGGGCTCCCAGGCCGGAAGGGTGCGTTCCCTGGAAGCGAGGACCGCGTCAGGGTGCGGCACTGATCCCTACTACGTGCCCAGCATGGGGGTGCAGCAGGGAAACAGGTGTTCACCCTCCTGGGACCGAGAATTTCTTCGCTCTTTTTTTAATAACCTTTGTGGTGACATGGACAGAAAACCAGAACTGGGCAGAGGGTGCTACACTTCCCTCCTCCCCAGCTCCCGCCCTGTCCCCTCCGTGCTGATCCGTCCCCGTTCTGGCCCCTGGTGCTCACATAGGCTCCCTTACCTGCGTCTTTCCTGCCCTGCATGGCGCGTCTGTTCCCGTGGTGCACATTGCTGCTCAGAAAGCACGAGCAGGCGCCTGGCCAGCAAGTCAGACTTGGCAGTTTATTTTGTAGAGGAGCTTATCTCTTGGGACTGGCAAGTGGGGTGGTAGTTAAGGGTGCTGGACTCCCACATGGCTAACCATGGTTCGAGTCCTGGACCTGGTGGCTTGCTTTCTCACTTTCCCTCTCTCTGTCCCTCGCTGGTCAAATTAAATAAAGCAAGGAAGTTAAGTAATTCTTAAAAATAAAGTATCTCTTAATAAAAGCACAAGTATTTTGATTATTTTAATCTTTCATTTGATTTTAAAGATAATTTTGAAAGAACGACAAGAGAGAAAACAGCAGCGCCTCCAAGAAAATGCTGCGAGCCCAGCCTTGGCCAGTGATGGTGCGCCAGATGTGGAGAGTGGTGACGATGACCAAGTCCCCGAAGCCGAGCCCACAGGTACCAACTTTGCCTTCTCCTTCCTCGTGGAGGGAAGCAGCCCTGAGGAAGTCGGCTCTGCAGGCCTGGCTGGCCAGGGTCTTGCCACTTGTATGTTGGTGATAAAACAAGGTCAGCGTGGAGCTGCTAGGGCATGCAAAAGTTCAACTCCCGCCCACGGCACAGGCAGCCACTGTGCACGGGGTAGAGCTTCACCCCCTGCCTCCAGCCGCACCCCTTATTTGGTCCTGGGCTGCCGTTTGATGGTCCTCTTCATGAAATGGCCCCTGGGATTTGCTCCACTTGCCACAAAGCTGCTGCCGGTGAGCACGCAGATGTGGGGTCACGGAGACACCGGGCATCATGTTCTCAGGGTTTCTTCCTTTCAAGAGACAGACAAGCTCCTCGGGGTCTCGACACTGATCCTCCCCCAGCCTCAGCCCGGGCAGGTCACACCTGCAGCTGTGGGCACTGCAGAGCGGCTGCAGGTGTGACCTGGACCCCTCCCGTGTGCTCAGCTGGCAGCAGCGTGTTGTACTGCCCTGCCGCCACTCAGGCAAATCCTCTCCGTTTTCTTCTTTGGCCTTGATGAGAGAGTTGGTGCAGAGGAGGTAAGGGAGGTGAGAAAGGTGTTTGTGATGGAGTCTCGTGTCCTAGCCCTGCCCCACCCTGGTGAGCCGCCACCCCAGCATCAGCCCCCAGCCTGTTCAGGTTGGGCTGGGAACCAAAACTGGGCCCCCGCGGCCTCGCCATTGCGCAGTGGCGCTCTCCCACTTGCACCACCCTGGCTGGGCCAAGTGCGTGTGTCTATAAAGTTTCTTGCTCTTTATATCTGTAGGGTGTATATACTCACTGGGGGGTGGGCAGTGAGAAAGCACCATGCCCCTGGGGTGTGGCCACACCACAGTCCCTTCTGCTTCATTCTCTCGGGATGTTGGGCATGCACACATGTCGGGGAATTGAACCACCCAATTAGCTATGTGGGATCCAGCCACTACCATACCACCAGCTTGCCCTTAGGTAACTTTTTTTTTTTTTTTTTAAGAGAGATGTTTTACTATAGGGGGCATGCATTCACCAGAGAGACAGAAAGCGAGAAATCACCCCCTGGGGGATGGTCACTTTGCTGTTCTTTCTCCATTCTCCTCTTTGGATCTTGGGCATGTACGTGTGTGTTTTAGGCTGCCAGGTTCAGTACTCGAACCACAGTCAACTACACGGGAGTCCAGCCATGGAACCATTTCACCATTCGCCGGTCCCTAGGTAAACTTTATTCACGTACGTGTTCAGAAAAAGCCCGTAAATTGTACACGTGCAGTGTGAGGACTTCACTGAGTGGACACAGCACCCAGGGTTGCCTGCATCATCAGAGACCTCCCCCTAGGGACTCTGCCCAACACTGCAACCCTGGATACAAACTGTGAGCCTGGGGTGCCAGGGGGCCAGGCAGGGAGGCCTGCTCCGTATTGCATCATGCCAAGGGGCACTTGCCATTGCCGCAGTGGATTCAGCTGGAGGGCCATGCCAGGGTTGGGGGTGGGCATCCAGACCTTGCTAGTTTGGGGCACTAGCGCTAGGACTCCTGTGCAGAGAGGGGCAGGGGTGGTCGTGGGGACACAGGCACCCACTTCTGTTGGGCCTGTACCCAGAGCAGAGCGGTGCTAGGTGCTGCTGCCATGCAGGCCAGTGTCCTCTGCCTGCCCAGGCTGGGTCCCAGCTAGTCTGGGCCGGTGTCCATGCCTGCTCTGCATCCCAGTCCTCGTGGTGACCGTGGCCCCGTGTGCATCCTGCTGGCCTGTGGCTGTACGTGTGGGACGGCGCTGCGCCTCACCTGTGTGTTCACACGTGCCTGTTGAGGCGCTCATGGTCTAGTCGCTGGGGTTCCGCTCTCGTGGAAGGGCTATTTGAGAAGACAGTCATCTCAAGTACCTAAGCATGGTAGACTTAGAACTCAAAAATAATAGATTCTCAGGTTAGATTCAAAAATTAAAAAATAAATATGGCCACTGAATTGCAAACTTAAAAAGGTCTAAAGTGGTAAAATTTATGTATATTTTACTACAACAAAAATGAACGAATAGGAACCAGCAGGTGGTGTGGTGGTTAAGGCGCTGCACTCCCACTGGTAACTGTGGTTTGAGTCCTGGACCTGGCGGTTTCCTTTCTCACTTTTTCTCTCTGGTGAGTACACATGCCTGTAGCAAATTAAAATAATAACGATGACGATAAGTGAATGATTCTTTTAAAAAATACAAATAGATAGGGGGAAGCCCATATCCAAGCAGGCCAGAAGGCTGCCGTGTTTCCCAGCTCTTCAGGCTTGTCCCAGACTCCTCTGTCCCTGCTGCACTCTGTCTCCGTACACCTCTCTGCAGCCTTGTCTGTGCCCAGGGCAGGTGTGTGTGGGCCCGGCAGCCCCATCGAGCCTGCCCTGGGTCAGCACTAGGGGACGTTCTACCGCCTGGGCCCGTCAGTGCATGCATAGGGCCCTGCAGGTGACAGATGGTGGCCTTTTCCCTCCCTGTAGGTCCACGGGCAGTTGATGAATTGGCTTCCTGCACTCCTGCCATCGAGGACCAGCCTGAAGAGCCACTGGGCACGGAGCAGCAGAGGGACACTGGAGCGTACCCACTGGCGCCTGAGCACCCTGGCCTCCCCAAGATCCACAGCCGGAGATTCAGGGAGTGAGCGAGCCCCTGTCCGCCAGGGATCGGTGGAGGGTGGGACACTAGGGTCCCACTTCACGGTAGTTTCTTCTGCCCTTGTGCTCAGCGCTCAGATCCATGTGGATAGGCCGCCCTGCATTTAGTCCTCATTGGAAAGGGCCAGGTTCCCAGCCTCCCGAGTGCCAGTGGCCTGCTACACCCATCTCTGTCTGCTGCTGCTGAGGTTTCTGTCCTAGCCAGACCGGGTTTGAGGTGGGGGAGTGGGTAGTGAGGCAACATATCTGACATTTGGGGCCCTGCTCGTGGCAGCATTTCTCTGTGGCCGCCCCTCGGAGCAGGTGGTGTAAACCTCGTTGGCTTGCTCTGCCAGCTTCTCCCCAATTTTCAGGGTAATTAGTGTCTCCAAGCGCTCATGAGATGGGACCCTTGACCCACTGTGGTGAGGAGGCCCAGAGCTTTTTTCCCTATAGCTGGGAGTTGGGGGAGACACATCTGTCTTTCTGCCCAGTCAGGCAGGAGGCACCTTTAATGAGCTCTCTGTGGCTCCACGCGAGGCCAAGGCAGTGCCACTGCCAGTGGGACACTCACAGTGTCTGGCCTTTGCTTCAGCTACTGCAGCCAAATGCTCAGCAAGGAGGTAGACGCCTGCGTCACGGACCTCCTCAAGGAGTTGGTCCGCTTCCAGGACCGCATGTACCAGAAAGACCCCGTCAAAGCCAAGACCAAACGCCGAGTTGTGTTGGGGCTGAGGGAAGTTCTCAAGCACCTGAAGCTCAAAAAGCTCAAGTGCGTCATCATCTCCCCCAACTGTGAGAAGATCCAGTCGAAAGGTAACAGTGCCTGGCGACGTTGGGTATGGTTCCTGAGGCAGTGCACAGTGCTCGGCCTGTGCAGTCGGCCACATGCTTGGTCAGCCAAGCGGGCCACTCACCTGGGAGGCCGGCTGCAGGTGTGGGCGGGTGTGTGTCGGGGGTTTGGTTTTGAGTGATGGTCTCCCAAGCGCAGCAACCACTGAGCGCCTTGCTCCTCGTGTGGCAGGCAGGTCCTGTGGTCTTGCAGGGTGCTCTGCTCAGGAGCAGGGTCCTGGTCACTCACAGCACAGAGATGCCTGCCTGGCAGCCAGGCAGTCGAGGGTGTCCGTCGTTCATACTGATACTTTTTGTCAAGTTTTACCCCTAGAGTTGGCACCTCACCCCATAACATTTTCAGGTTGCCCCGGGGCAGCAGGTGGGCAGATGGAACTTGAAAATTAATCCCATCAAGCCAGCTACAGAGTTGTTCCCAGTCCCCATGTGTGGCCAAGCACATTTGAGGAATTCTTTCTTGAAAACAGGTGGTAGATAAGCGGTTAGGTGCAGGTGACACCTAGGGGTTGTAAACAGTCCCATTCTCTATACTCATTTTGCAAGAATTGTGTGCATGTCTCATAGGCTTGGTGCCTGGCATATAGGGTGTATACACTTGTAACCCTAAAACCTGGGCCGTACTGCCCTGTGGGGCCACTGCAGCTCAGGCAGGACTGGCCGGGAGTTCGTGAGAGCCTGATGAGAGTTGCAAGTACCTTTCTAGTTTGTGATTTGCCTACTTAAAAATTTTTTTTGGCCATGTAGAAACTTTATGTATATCAAGTTTTATATATATATACATATATATATGTATATATATATAAATATTTTAAGAGCATGTGTACTTGCCCAAGAAAGACAGAGAAAGTGAGAAAGCACACTGCGGCCCCTTCTTCACTTTTGCCTTCCAGGGTTTGGAGCTTTATATATATATACATATATATATGTATATATATATAAATATTTTAAGAGCATGTGTACTTGCCCAAGAAAGACCGAGAAAGTGAGAAAGCACACTGCGGCCCCTTCTTCACTTTTGCCTTCCAGGGTTTGGAGCTCACATGCACATATGCCTGGTGTATTTTTCAAGCCACTGGATCTAATGACTATGTGGGTTTGAGACCTGAATTGAGTGGCTTGAAAAACATGCCAAGAAGGAGTGCCTGCATGTCCAATCATCCCAAGAGCAGAATGGAGGAGAAAGGGTTGCAGCATGACCATTATCCCATGTGTCTCACTTTCTTTTTTTCTTTCTCTCCCTCTCTGTTTCACTGTGGTGAGTGTGCACATCCTATAACAAAAACAAAAAAAAAAAGAAGAAAAAGAAAAAGCATAAGAACAAATTTTTTTTTTATTTTATTATCATCATAATCTTCTTTCTATTACACTAGATTACATATAACTTTACATTGACTTCCATTGCTTTTTCAAAAGGGAATGCCATGCATGTCAGTCAATACAGAGATATCAATCTCCCCGCTTTATCATTCAATATCTTTTCCATGCTTTTCCAAATAATTATTATTATAATTTTTTTAAACAGTCAATCACTATTTCTCATTTTGCTTATTAAAAAGACTTCACCCATCATGAAATACTTTCCAGACCGGTTCAGTTGAGAATACTATACATGTCATCATCAACAGGTAATAAACCATATCTATTTCTCATTAACATCCTGCCTCTCTATTGTTCACTGCTGTCTTTATCCTCTTCTCTCTCCTTTTTTTTTTTTTTATACTTTGTTTTTTATTATAAATTTTTTTTCTCATCACAACACACATATGAATTTTCCATCCAAAATACACTGTGCATTGGCTCAATCAAGCACATCAACATATATGTTCTCAGCAAATGATTTCCCAATTTTTGTGTCCTGCATACCTTGCCTTTTGTTTTGCCATCCTAGGTTCCCCATCCCCACCCTCTGCCATGTCCCATCTTCCTCCTCCATTGTCCCTGACATTCATGATTGCCCTCAATGGCTTCCGCCCCCCCCCATTCAATTGTTCTACCAATGAACTCAATTAGTCTAAGTATATCCACTAGCTAGCACAGCTGACATATCCTTACACATGTATCCAAATCTGATCCTAGGCATAAACCCCAGGGAGTAGAATGAACATACTATAAAGTAGACCCCAGTTGTGTCCATACAACTCTCTTCAGTCATCAAATGTGCATTTTTTTTTCCTCCTGCTTATTACTTTTTTTATATTAAATTATATTGCCTAACACTCATTCCCTGAGTATCATCACAACACACCAAGTGTAGTTTCCCATCTAGGATAAACTACATAGTGTCTTAATCAAGCATGTCGTCACCAATACTGTTCCATTTCTACTTTCATACATATAAATATGTTTTTTATCCTATGTTTGACCCTCAGCCCTTTCCCCCTCTCCCAATTACTCTATCTCTGCTATAGACAGCTATCCTCCAGAGGGGTCATTGAAAATGCGATACCTGCGAGTAGAGGGAGAGGGGTCACGAGTCCAAAGTTTTTAACAATAGGGAAAATAGATTCCATTCAAGGTTGGATCAAGTGTGGGTCTCGTGCAGTTCCGCAACTGTAGGTGAGTCTCCATGGAATACAGTTTCAGGAAGGCGGTTCTGGCAAGCAGAGTTGACCATCAGTTGATGCGGCACAGCAGCCATCTTGTGGTTAGCAG
>NW_006159906.1:995240-1000988 GCF_000334495.1 Tupaia belangeri chinensis | reverse complement strand
GCCGCCGCGCGCCCTGGACCCTGTTTTTTTGTTTTGTTTTTTAAGATCTTTGCCATAGGGCACGTGCTCTCACTGGAGAGAGCGAGAAAGTGAGACATCCCTGGGGGGGTGACCACACCACAATCCCTTCTCTATTCTTCTCTCAGGGTTTTGGGTATGACACACGTGCCTGGAGTGTTTTTTAAGCCACCCATTCAGGACTCGAACCATGGAGCTGGCCATGTGGGTCCAGTCCCTTAACAACCACTCTACCTGCTGGCCTAGGGCTTTCTGTTTGTCGACCTACATTGGTTGTTTATGGATTGTCCCAAGCTTTCCTACCTGGCAGTGCTTGCCTGGTGGTTTCCCAGAGGTTTTGAGGACTATTTAATTTCCTAAATCCTTGTTGTTGTAAGTTAGTCTTTTCAAATGGATTCATGTGGAGTTGACATTGTACTGTTTGGGGTCATTCTGTCCAAGAGCATAAGCACTTTTCTACTCGTTCCCATTCCCCACTGTGTCCTCGGCTAGCACATTAAAGTCCCTGCGAAGCTCCTGTGTTCTCAGCGAGTGTCTCCCACCTCCCTTCGTGGCTCCTGTCTAGAGTTGCCCCGATGGTCTTCTCTCTGAGTAGAGTGCAAGTGCCCTCCTTTCCTCTCCTGCTGGGGGCCTGAGAGCCAAGTGCGTCACCTGCCCAGGTGCTCCTCTCACTTCTTCCTTGACAGGGGCTCTCTGGGAAGCAGAGTCACGTGGTGGAGGGCAGGGAGCACCCCCGGGCGCAGAGCCCGTGCCCTGACCAGAGACACCGGGTGCGGTTGGGAGCTGACTTCACTGTCGGGGTGCTGCTGTAACACAGTACCTAGGACTAGAGGGTTGTAAAGAACGAGGCTTATAACTTAGCTCGTGATCAGGGGAGGGCCACGTGCCACTCAGCCCAGCCGGAAAAGCAGAACGGCCAGCTGGTGCGCGCAGAGCTAACCCTGCAGGGACTGAGGAGGTTACCGAGACTGCCGTAATCTGTTCATGAGGGGTCCACCCCAAGCCCCAGGACCTTCTGCCAGGCCCACCTCCCGCCGTGCAGCCTTGAGGGGTGGTTTCCAGGTAATGCCTCAGTAGGGTCACTCAGACTATTGTCAGGTTGGGGGAGGCGGGGGCTAACGTGTGCGACAGGCCATGCACAGCCCAGCACCAGGAGGCGGGGTGATCTTGGTCATTGGCTTCCGGTCAGCCCGAGGTCAGCTACTGACCCTGCTCAGGAAGTGTCTGTCTGGGAGAACGGGTCTTGCACAGGGTTGAACTTGGCAGGTTGTCGGTGAGGTGTGTGCTGCCTGGCCCCGAGCCGTGCATGCACCTCCCTCCATCCCATTGTCCCCTCCCAGGCGGGCTGGACGACACTCTGCACACCATCATCGCTTACGCCTGTGCGCAGAACATTCCCTTCGTCTTCGCCCTCAACCGCAAAGCTCTGGGGCGCAGTTTGAACAAAGCAGTTCCTGTCAGCGTGGTGGGGATCTTCAGCTACGACGGGGCCCAGGTGAGAGGGGGACAAAGCTCTGCGGCCACTGCTCTTGTGAGGTCGGGGCAGAGAGGCAGGAGCTGCTTACAAGCAGTGGCCTTTGGCCCTTAAGTGCGCAGTGTCTGGTTCCAGATTCACCTCTGGGCTCGCAGCTGTCAGGCAGGCAGGCCCTTGCCCTGAGGTGGCATCCCCGGCACTTAGAGCCACAGGGGCTACCCTGCTGTGCTTGCAGGGGAACGACGCCCTCTCGCCATCAGGGTCACCTGTGTACTCTCACTTGTGCCCAAGGACCAGTTCCACAAGATGGTCGAGCTGACGATGGAGGCCCGGCAGGCGTACAGGAGCATGCTGGAGAGTGCGCGGCAGGAGCTGGCTGGAGAGCCCGGGCTCCAGGCCCCACCCCAGCCCCCCGTGCAGGGCCCCAGAGCCTCTTCTGAAGGCAGCGCCCCAGCTCCCACTGGAAGACAAGAACCACACTGCAGTGAGTGCTCTGGGAAGGGTCGCGTCAGGCTGGACGTCCTCTAAGTACCCTCAGCCTCAGAGTCCCTCGGAGCGCAGCTGGGCCACCCACCCTAAGACGGGGTCACAGGTCCTGGTAGGTCCAGGCCATGACCAAGGCTGGCTGTACTGGGTCCCAGCGGGTCCAGGCCGTTGCCTCAGGAGTACTACAGGCCTTGGGTGTTTCTGGGTTTGTTCCTGTCTCAGACAGGATGGCACCCCAGTTGAGGGCGGCTGAGTGGGGTTTCTCGAGGTCTTTATTCACCAAGGTGTGCCCTCCCAGGGATATAGTTAGTGTTCATTCGTGGCGCCCAGCCCAGCTGCGGGGACAGCAAGGTGGAGCCTTTGGGGGCCTCCCTGAGCACAGTGGGCCACCCGGCAGCACTGCAGGCGTGCACTTGCCCTCGCCGCTCCCCACTCCATGCTGGGGAGTCCACACCTCATGCAAGCCTGCCCTCTTGTGCCGTTCCTATTTCAGCCGAGGTCTGGAGAGAACGCCTGGAAGCGTACAGTCAGTGTGCCCTGGAGCTGGAGGAGTCGCTGGAGGCGTCGACCTCTCAGATGATGAGCTTGAATCTTTAAGAAGAGCGTTCCTTCTCATGGGGGGTGGGGCAGTTTGAAAAAGACTGGGGGCTTTGTCTTCTCAGTTCTTCGTTGACATAATATATTTTATGTGACTGCTGAACTGGGAATGAACTGGCATGAAACTATACTCAGACTCAAAGTTTGCAGTTTAAAGGCTGCAAAGCCCACCCGGCAGCCGCTCAGCCCTGCTGGCGGGGGCCTTCCCTGACAGCGTGGCTGTGTGGCGTTGGCTGGGAGCACACTGTGCGTCTGGAACAAGCTGCAAACCCACCTGGAGCACTCCGGCTGCGGAGACAAGCTGCCTCCCCACTGCGTTCTGAGCACAGCAGACTCCATGCACAGGACGTGGCTGAGGGGTGCCACCCTACGGAGGCCAGTGGCAGAGCAGGAGGGCTGTGCTGAGGCCCTCCCAAGGGACGTAGCTTTGCTGCTGCTTAGAGACAGGGACGGGGAAGATTTGCACAGTGAGCCTCAGAAGGAAAACCAGTTTCTAACCTGTGACTCTCTTGACATGAATTACTCCGTTTAGTCTTTATTTTTCAAAGAAATGGTATAAAAGTTGTAGATTCCACTTTCATAATCTACAAATCTTTATTTTTTTAAACAAATATATTCTAAATGGGGTTTTTGTCTTAGAGGTTAGAACAGAGTTTACTGTCCCTGTAAGCCAGGGACAGTATTTATTTTGAATAAAGAGTAATTATTCATTTTTGTTGCAGACTCTGTGGTTACCCCTGAGGCTTGCCAGTGGCCTCTGTCTTGCTCTGTCCCTTTTGAACGCCCTGTCCTCTGACCTGCAGGGAGATCCGTGTTGGCTGGCTTTCCTGGTCTGACAGTCGTGACCACTGCCAGCTCAGACACCACATAGACTTGCCGGCACGGTGCCCGGCGCAGTGCCACCTGCACTTGAGTTTTCGTCGGCTCAGCCAGTGGCAGGAAGGGTTTTCACTGAGCTGCTTGTCAAGTACGCAGGCCATTATTTTGGCTCTGAAAATTCTGTCGGTTGAATTCAGTTGCCCCTCTGGGACAGAGGTGACCCAGGAGGAGCAGTGGGCGGGCTGGGGCTGTACGCAGAGGCCGGGGTCACCAAACCTGTCTGTGGTTCTCACCGCAGTGCTTGCCGTGACAGCGCATGCCCTGCTTCTCGTCCCCGTGCCTGCTGAGGTGTGGGAAGTGGAAGCCATCAGCCAGGCCCCGAGTGCCAAGGCCCGAGCCGGCTCTGTGCACTGGTGTCTTAGGGCCACAGGGAGGGAGGGGTTTTCTGCCTGGTGTGTCTGGATCGAGTCTACTGTGGCCAGTTTAAAAGGTGATTATTTGAGAAGAAAAGTTCCAAAATTAATTTGTAGGGGGAAAAAAATAGCCTGTCGGCTGAATTTTTAAATCTTTTCATTGTCAGAGGGCACTTGAGCTAACAGAGCTAACCAGAAAAGGAGAGGGAGAAGCCTTCCATCCCAGGGCACGGTTACCCTGCAGTCCCTTCTCTTCCTCCTTCCTCTCAAGGAAGAAGGAGGAGGAGAGCCTGCGTGCACACATGCCCAGCATCAGACTGGAGTTGGCCATGTGGAGTCTGACTCCCTTAACCTCTAGGTGATGGGGCCAGCTTAGAATTCTTTAATTGATAAGTCAAAAAATGTGTAAAAGTCTTTATTGGAGACGGTCTTCTGTCCAAAGCCCCAGCTCAGAGGTCTCTAGGTCTGTGGTTTTTGTTTTACCAAACTGAGTGATAAAAGCAACTTAAGCAGAGTAAGTAGGTTTTGGTTTTTATTTCTTTAAGATGTTTGCCTTAGGGCTCACTGGAGAGAGAGAAAGTGAGAAACCACCTTGTAGGGCGATGGCCACGCCACAGTCTCCATTCTCTCCTTGGGATTTGGGGCATGCACGCACACATACCTCAGGTGATTTTCAAGCTCCTGTGTTGTGGACTCAAACTATAGTTGGCCACGTGGGATGTAGCTCTTAACCATCATGCCACCCGCTGGTCCGAGTGCATGGGTTTTTAACATTCTGCCACCCAGATGGGTTTCCTTGACCAACTTCTTGCCTGTGGGTTGCCCTGGTCACCTCATCACTATTCTGGCTATAAAGGCTCTAGGCAAAGGCCACTGTTCAGGTCACCTGGGCTGCCTCACCCTGCTGGCGGTGCTGTGCAATGCAGATGCATGGGACTGGGCCCGAGTAGTCAGCCAAGGCTGTCACTCTCCGCTGTGTAGGCAGGCCTTCGCTCAGCTGCCTCGCGTTTTCCAGCAGCACCCTGCGCGAAAGCTGCAGGTGTGTCATTGCTTTACTGAGCAGCAACGTGTTCTAAGTCCCTACCTTGGGAACACACACACAAGACCGAGGAAACGAGCCTGGAGCTTGCTCGTGATTTGAAGGGCTGTGGCCAGGGCCCATGTTTTACAGAAACACTTCATAGTCTGCACAGGGGAGCTGCTGGCTGGCTGGTTCCTGATGCAGGTGGCAGGACAATATGCCTACCTCATGGAGGGTGCTAAAGAACTCATCCAGCTAAGGGGATCCATTCCTGGCCAGGACCACAGGAGTGGAGTTTTGTATTTAGCAGGTTGGGTTTCAGGACAGACATGAAATCATCATTCCCCA
Source organism: Tupaia belangeri chinensis (assembly GCF_000334495.1). Classification (NCBI taxonomy): domain Eukaryota; kingdom Metazoa; phylum Chordata; class Mammalia; order Scandentia; family Tupaiidae; genus Tupaia; species Tupaia belangeri. Next base: position 995,812 of record NW_006159906.1, on the reverse strand, counting down.
GACAGGACAGGAAGGGACGTGTCTGAGATGAAAGACTGAGCTGTAGGACGCGGCCATCACAAGTTCACACACAGCTCCAAGGATCAGCCTTAGTAACAGGATTGGAAACAGGGATGACAGATGCCCATGAGACTCTCACACGATCGGTCACAGATATTTTCTGTGGCACCAGGAGATGGCAGAGTGGACTGCAGAGACTCAAGTCCCAGTGCTGGGCTCAGCCCAGAGACACGAATTGCAAGGCCTTAGGAAACAGGGAGCCAGAGTTCTGAAATCAGTGAAAACGTGGACATCCTAGGCCCTCCGCAGACCTGGCCTCATAGGGCTCCATGCAATGTATTTTGCCCTGGGGCCATGGCGTCCCCATCCCAGTGCTGCTCACCTTCAAGTTTGCTTGCTTGAGTAGAACAGGGAGAGGTGCAGGCTCCATTCCCACCCATAGCAGCAGCAACAGGGAGCTGGCCGCCCGCCCCCTGTTGGCTGATCTGGTGGGGTAGTGCATGGGGTGGGGGACACATGGGAAATAGTCACTGGGACCAAGCAGAAATGGCTTCTCCGACCGTGATGGGGGT
>NW_006159906.1:992183-995092 GCF_000334495.1 Tupaia belangeri chinensis | reverse complement strand
ACCAAGCAGCAAGGGCTGCTCAGACAGTGATGGTGTTTTGGAGGAGGGTCTGCACACGGCTACCAGAATACCGAGAGCTGCAGTGTGCAGCCTATTAGCATTCCTGGTATACTTCTGCCAGACACCATCTCTGGCATGCTAAGCACCCATGTCAAAGGGCAGGTTACTGTCACTGGCCCCAGAGGTCAGTTCCCACAGCCCAGCCTCTGGGAGGGACCAGTGAGCCAATGCTCCATTCTGAGCAGGCAGGGAAGGCAGCTTGCTGATGGGGCCTTCAGTGTGGCCAAGGTGGACAGCAGCAGGGTCTGCTTGCGATCAGGGGTCAGCATCTGCCTCCTGGCTACACAGTGTCCTTGCTGCAGCTTTCCTGGAAAGAACAACATGGGCTGTGAATTTGCACCAGAACACAGGCCAGTTTCTGCCCTAGACTGTCTCTGACCCTGAAGTCTCTTGTGGCAGCCTCCCTCCACTTTAGGGTCTTACGGGCTAAGCACTCAGGTGTCCTCCCAGGAAGGCAAAGCCGAGCCTGTGCGCCAAGCCCCAAGTCCTGCATCTGCAGGATGTGCTCAGTGCTCGCCTGAGACATTCTCGGACTTGGGGAGAGCAATCCCATGTATGCTGAAGCAGGAACGGGGCAACCTGTATCCCACAGTGCTTTCAGGCTATAGGGTAAGAGCCCCTACAGGTCTCCCCTCCACCCAGCAGCACAGCCATGATTGGCCTCTGCCTTTGCTTGTGGTGGTGAGAAGGCTGTACTACTGACCTATGGTCACAGGCCAGGCAGCCTCTGCTATCACAGGGGAGCCCTGCTAGGGCACCTCTGTCCTACCACTTCTGAAGCCTGGATACTGGGACTCATCCCGCACCAGGGCAGGGGTCAGGCAGGCACCTCTCCCAGCAGGTGCCACAGCTGAGGCACTCAGCAAGAGCTGCCAGGAGACCCTCATCCATGCAGCCTTCTTTCACCAGGGAGAGAGTGGCCATGGGGCCCACTGGCAGAACAGGGGGTCCCTGCTAAAGCGGCCAGAGGCAGTGACCCCTCCTGGTCTGCTGCATACCCATGCTTTCTGCCAGCTCTGCATCATGCGGCCGTGCTCCCCAGCCACAGCCCTCCAGGCGGTGAGCTCTCGGGTCCACTTCTCCTGCTGGGTCACCTCTGCAAGACAGGGAGGGCCAAAGTTGTGCCTCTGCAGCTGGGATGCCCAGTGGGGCAAGAGAGCTCCCAGCTCTGGGCCTACCTACGGGCACATCCCCCTTAAGGCCACCAGCTCCAGCGACCACTATTCTCCAAGGCCACTGTGGGCCTATCCTCCACATTATTCTCTTGGTGCTTCCCTCTGGCAGAGTGGCTCCAACACCCATGAGGTGATGCAGAGCCCCAGGTCTTGGGTGGGTGGGGTCTGGCTTCCTTAGTTATGGAGCTAAGGAGGGAGCCCAGTGGCCAGCTCAAGTGCCATGTGGCAGCAGGTCAGACTTGGCAGTGAGGAAACGTGTCTCCTCAGTGATCCTGATTCTGAACTGGGAGCGGCCCAGCAAGGAGAATCCCTTTTTAACTTCTAAATATCCTGCTCGCACCCACTGAACCTTCAAAGCAAGATGGATGGCAGAGGGGAAAAGACAATGCTAAGCTGCTTCAACAGCCAGGGTCACCTTGTACCCCTGCCTTCTTTGTATCTGTCTTTGGAGTAACTAGTATAAAGCTGCCCACAATTATTATCAAGTCCTGCTCCCTACTGGGTGATAAGCTGTGTCGGGGCCTTTGTTTCATCATCTGTAAACTGGGGATGGCAACAGCACCCATCTTGTAAAATAAGTGGTTTAATGAGATAGAATGTTAATGGGTCCCCCACAAGCCTGGTGCCTAGGGTTTCTGGGAATGAAGGACTACACGAACACTGCCAATAGCAGTTGAGGCTCTGGGTGAGCCTTCACATGGACATGCCATCCATATGGTGACTCCACTGCATCCTGTAGCAGCCTTGGGGCAGTGGGCAGGACAGCACAGCAGCAAGAACCAGGCTCACATATGCACATGACTCCCTCTCCAGGCTTCCACTAATAGGACGATAAGGGACCTTTTCAGAAATGTATAGACCTGAGGGGCCAGTGGTGCAGCAATAAGTTACTGGACCCACATGGGAAGGCCCCAGGTTTACATCCCCTGGCCTCCCTGTACATGCTCAGCACACTGCCATGACCTGGGCTGGCTGAGGCTGGGATCGATTATGGCATCCAGGCCCTGTTGGGATGGCTGTCTATCTCTCTCATGGAGGAAATACACACTACATATCTATGTATATATAGACACATTAAAAAAAGGACTAAGAATAAGAGAGGAAACAACAAATATCTATAGACACTGAAAAGCTAAGGGACACTAGGAAACTGAGCAGAACCTTCAACAGAGTTTGAGGCTAGCCATGGAGAAACAGAGCAACCTCACAGCTGTCTAGAGTTCATGTGTTGTCCCTGGGAGTGGCAGAAGCTGGGTGCCAGGATGCACATTGCTTTAAAGGCTGCTCAGGAGCTGTGGTGTGGAGCGGCCCAGCTATGGGTCAGCCCTCTTCTGTCCAGAGAAGACTGGTTATTTTGGAGAACACAGGACAAAGGGTTTCTGTGCTAGTCACTGTGACTAGCTTGACAGGTATTACCTTACTAGAGGCTGAAGCCCTCGCCCTCTTTCCCCCATGAAGTACTCAAAAGGTGAGAGGCCAGACTAAACCCTGCAGAGCCCTGCTACTCTAAATGTGCCTGCAGCTGGCAAAAATATGCTGGGTTGCAAGCCCCACTCAGACCATTGAGTCAGTATCCTCATTTTAGTGAGACCCTCCCGCCCCCCAGGATGGTAACACATCAAAGTGGAGAAGCCTAGGCTCTCTAGCAGTTTCTCTAACCACAGATGCACAGGG
>NW_006159906.1:983301-992164 GCF_000334495.1 Tupaia belangeri chinensis | reverse complement strand
CAGCAGACCTGGGCTAGGGCCTGATACTTTACATATCCAACTAGCAGGTCAGTCTACAGACTGCCTTAGGGAAAAAGAACCTAAATAGAATTCTTTGTGCCTATCCCTTAAACTCAAATGATAATCAAAGACCAAGAGACAGGTGAGAGGGCAACTGACAGAGATGGACAAAAAGAAAATGGCAACTTAGAAGAAAACTTTAGGAAAAAACTATTCTCAGAGTGAAGACAAAATACTGTATTCATTAAACAAAGGAATCAACAACAAAAATAAAAGGAAATAAAATGTGATAATAGAAATAAACAAAAAGGTTTGGAAGATAAGTTGACAAGAACTAATAGGAAGTAGAAGAAACAGGGAGAGATGACAGGAAGACATGGAAAATCAGAGCAGCCCTTGTGGTCTGACATCTTGGAAAAGTAAATCCAGAAAGAAAACAGATGATGAAGTGAATATTAAAGAAATATTCAGGAAAACTTCCCAGAGTGGAATGAAGGGCAATTCCACACTTAATAGCCAAGGTGTGAAAAGGCCCAGATATCATTAAAATACACATGAAATATCAAACACAAAAAATGAAAAACTCAGCACATCATGTAACCTAGAAGAGAAAAACGCCACAGGCAAAGTATCTGACACCAAAACTCAATGGCAAAGCACCTTTAGGTGGCACTTTTCAGGCTAGCCATCTGAAGGCTAGAATTAGATACCCAGCCAAACTATCATTTAATCATATAGCTGGAAAAAAAACACAGGATCTCAAAACATTTGCTTCCCATACATACTTTCTGAGGTGTGCTAGAAGACATTTCTTCAACAAAACAGGAACAAATCAAGAGAGAAACACCACCCAAGGAACAGGACACTATCCAACATAAGGGAACATTGACCTTTATCCTTGAGGAGAAGAGCAATCCCAGGTGGCACTTAATGCTATGGCTGGATAATGATCCCCTCCCCCCCTTCCAGGTTCATGTTCTAGAAACATCCGCAGTGTAATGATTGGGGAGGTGAGGAGACCATTCAGGGCTAAGGCCTATTGGGAAGAAACCACCCAATCAGCAGGAGTGTAGGAAGGACAAACAGGAAGTGTAAAGTCTGCTTCCTCTGCCTGCCTCTCTTCATGACGCTTTGGGGAGGGGGTCTTGGTGTCCATCATGTCATAACACAGCACTAGGGCTGGCCAGATGCTGGCCCCATGCCTTTGGACTTTCCAACTACATTCATGAGCTAAATAAACTCTATCCTTCATAAATGACCCAATCTCAGACATTTCTGTTTGGCAACGAAAGACACCCTTGCTCCTGGTGCAAAAAAGGTTTTGGGTGAGTCTGACAGGCCACCTGTGTGTCCGTGTTGACTGATGAGCCCAGTTCAGAGCTTGGCACTGAACTCGGGGTAAGAGTCAGGGAAATCAGCATAACCATGAGCCACAGGAAAGGCAGCCCCAACACCTACCTACTGGGCTCTGCAACCTAATAATGTAAGGAGAGCTCCCTCACCACTGGCCAGATAGAGACCGGCAGTGCACACGTGTGTGAGCATGCATGCGTACACTAGGGAGGCAGACAGTAACAAAAATGAAATCCTCACCTTTCTCAGAGGAAAGCCAAGAGAAAATCCCAAACCAAATTGCCACCCTGCAAGCAAGCCTGTAGATCCATGGGAGTGAACACCAAGACCCCCTCCCCAAAGCGTCATACGGGACCCTTACCGTATCTCATCACAGCCACACGCACTTTGGAGGTCTTGTTTCCTGCCAAGGAGATGACAGAGCAGCGGTACTCGGCGCTTTCCCGGATGGCATCCCGCAGCCAGCTGAGTGCATGGACCCCACCGTCGGGCAGCACATGAGTCTGCACAGGGACGCACACCTCCAGGGCGCGGCCGTTCTTCTCCCAGACGAAGTGGATGTCCGCAGGACCTGGGGCACACAGATGCCCGCTGTCTCCTGAACCCTACTTGGGACCTATGGAACTGGCCATGGAGACGGGGGCAGAGGGCTACCCAGAGGACAAGCCCACTTGTGGTCCCCTTGAGCCCAAGTGACCAGGGCAGCTCAGTCCAGACATGCCCTGGAGAGACCTCCACAATGACCAGTGGGAGAAAAGGGTGATGGATACTTGGGCCTTCACTGCCTTTGGACCGCTCATGCATTTTCTCAGACTCGCCTGCATGGCCTGTGCCCCTCTAGGACACAAGTAGGCAGCGGTGGGCCTGAAGACCCTTTTCGTCTCTTGCAATCCTGTGTACCCCCCAGGCAGCGCCTCATGGCCCAGCTCTAGGAGATGGGGTGTCCCATATGTCAGGTTGGGGCCTTGACCCTGCGGCTATCTCTTGCAGCCACATGGATAGAGAAGCCCCAAAAGCTGCCATCCCACGATGCCACCACCGGGGCACAGGGCAGGAACCCTAGAGCCTGCCTCATGCAGGTGAGACCCTGAGACCTCGGGGAGTGCAGGAAGGGGAGCTGACAATGACATGCCCTGCTCTCTCCACCCCGTCACACACGGGCCAGGGACCAGTTCCAGTCCAGTGCCTGGGAAAGCCAGCTGGACACCAGCTGCTGCTGCCTCAGACCTCGGTTGTCGTCTTTGCAGGTGTTCCCACCAGTAACTAGCATTAATAGTAGTTAGGATAAAATGTAATTACTTATTGGAAATAAAGTAGGACCACGTATCTCCAACACTGTCAGTCTCTACCCCTCTGAGGGCGGAGCTTGGCTGGCCTCAGCTTGTCTGACAGCAGAGGCTGGGGAATAGGCGAGGTGCCCCCTTCTCTCATCCCCTGTGGGCCGGCCCGGCTTCTTCCCAAGCCCTTGGGGGCTTTTGGTTGTTTCTTTGTGCAGAATTTTGTTTTTCATGAGAGAGCATGCAAGAGAAACAGGGACCCCCAACAGGGTCTTGTCACAGCCCCTTACAGTCCGCACCTCCAAGCCTCCAGCCAGCCAGGGTCTCAGATGTGCTCAGTGTGTCCAGGTCAACCTGGGACCTGTGCCCCGGGCCTTCCTGTGTGGCTCGAGTCATGTAGTGGCGCCCCAGTGGCGCAGGGCCCTGAGGTTTCTATCCTCTCACGCTATCATTTATTTCTGTCACTCAGTGTTTTGAGCTCTAGCCACAGACAACTTTGTCTCCCTGCAAATACACTCGAGCGTGTAACCACTCGCCTACCCACACACCCCACAAAGCCGCCTCCTGGGAACACTGCCAAGTGTCCACGGCACACATTTCACTTAGCCATTCCACAGCTGATGGGCATCCAGGTAGAACCTCACGGTAAGAAACTGATTCCTGGGGCCAGCAGGTATGGCGGTTAAGGCTGGACCCCACGTTGCTGGCTGGCTGAGTCTTGGAATGACCGGCCTGGAAATCATACCAGGTGTGTGTGCGCCCAAAATCCCAGGAGAAGGAGAAGGGATTGCGGCATGGCCATCTTCTCTGGAGCATGATTTCTCACTTTACCTCTCTCTGTCTCTGGCAAGTGCACGCATCCTATAGCAAAAACCTTAAAAAATAAAACAAAAAACACTATCAGGCAGACTTTTCTTACAACAGACACTGACGCCTGTTTGAAAAAGTCCCATCTCCTCCCTCATCTGCTAGAACTGCCCAGCGGGGCCTGCGCAGACCCACCCCTGTCCCAGAGCACTGGGACACGGGAGGGTGTCCCAAGCCTCCGAAGGTTCTTGCAGTCCAGCTTGCAACAAAGAACCTGGGTGGCCTGGCTTGGAGCCAGTTCATCACCCAGCCACACAGGCAGGGACCAACAGCTGCCCAGTTCACTCCCCGGGGCAGGGAAGAGCATGGACACACAGCGCCTGGCGCGGTTCCGGAGAGTCCCTGGACACATGCGCTTTGAGAGTGGCAAGGATGTTGTACTTACGTGCCATTTATTCCTTTCTAATCTATCTCGTTGGGATGCAGGGGAGAGCAGAGAGAGGGAGAGAGCGAGTTAGTGGTCTGCGACGCCCATCAGCACTGCACCCGGGCGGCCTGCTCCATCTCCAGCTGGGACAGGCTCTGACACCTCAGGACTGCCTCCTGGGCAGGCTGCTCCAGCACCCACCACCCACCACCCACCCCGTGGCGTAGGTCTGTGCTCCCCCAGCACCCCGCAGCCTCCGGGGATGGGCATGAGTCTCAAGCCGTCGCTGCAGAGCTGAGCAGAGGCCAACCAGACGCGAGTCAGTTCCCAGCACCATGTCGGTGATGTGCTGGGTGAGAACTCCGTGTGCGTGATGCACATGTGTGTACACGTCTGTGTACACACACGCATTCATGGCAAAAGGCCTAAGTGACCAGGGCTGGGCTTGCTGGCCCCACAGCCTTGGGCATGTCTGTGAGGACTGGCCAGTGCTAGAACAGAGCATCAGGGCTTTGTAGACGTGGCCGGCAGACACAGGGACCGGATTCTACTTTGCCACAAATCACCATCCCCCAATCACAGCCTCTCCCGGGGAGGCTGATATGGGCTGGAGGTGGGGCCCAAAATCCGGGTTGAGGCGGCTCTGAGAACACCCAGTCCCTGGGTTGTCTGGCCCCACCCCAGCGAGTGCCCCTACTGTCACCCCGTCCTCCCAGGCTTTCCTTGCCGCGGTCACTCTGCCCTCAGGCTGGAACGTGCAGAACCAGCAGCCTCCAGCACCCGTGCCCAGGCAGCTCTTCTGCGCTCCCGGGTAGCAGGCATCCCTCTGAGCCCCAGTGCTGGCACCGAGGGCCCAGTCCCTGGGTTGTCTGGCCCCACCCCAGCGAGTGCCCCTACTGTCACCCCGTCCTCCCAGGCTTTCCTTGCCGCGGTCACTCTGCCCTCAGGCTGGAACGTGCAGAACCAGCAGCCTCCAGCACCCGTGCCCAGGCAGCTCTTCTGCGCTCCCGGGTAGCAGGCATCCCTCTGAGCCCCAGTGCTGGCACCGAGGGGCCTGGCCTCTGTGGCTTATCCCTGCTGCTTGTCACCCGGAAACCTGTTCCCCAGCCACTTTCTCCAGGAACCCTGCTGCCCACAGGGTGGGGTCTTTCCCTGTCCTGCCAAGAGCCAGCTTGTCCTCTCCCACAGGGATGCCCTGGTCCAAGGGCGTTGTGTTTGTTCACAGGCCCTCCAGATCCCCTGTGTGGCCCAGTGGGGGGCCTTCACCCAGACAGTCTGCCCTGCCCTGAGATGCATCGATACCACCAGTGGTCGGGACACGTGGAACTTCTCAGGAAGTGACAATCAGCCACCGACAAGGGCTTCCTGAGGCCCTGCCCTGCATCCGGGGGCACCCTGCAACCAAGCAGACCCTGTGGGCAAGCACTGGCTGGGCTTGTGACCCCATGACAAGCACATCCCACAGGGACGTCCCTGATGCTCTGTGCTGGTCCCTGGGGCTACAAGGGGTCATGTGATCTTCACCCTTCCCAGCAGGGACGGACACGGAGAGGCCGGTCGGCCAGCAGCTGGTCAGTGGTGGGACAGCAGCCTTGGATGGACAGGGCCCTGTCCCTGCAAGCCCTTGCTCTCCTGGAGGAGGAGGGCGACACTGCTGGGTCAGGGGTGTCGAACACCCAGCAGCCTTTCCGCCCGGCCTCCCAGAGGCCCTTGAGTCGTGGGCGGTGGAGGGCATGGAAGGTGGGGCGGCTCAGGTCCCCAGGGGCGTCTGCAGCTGCACAGACGCCGGGAAGGGGAAAGGGCTTCCGCCCAGGTCTCCGCCCTCCACCCCTCTGCTCTCCTTAGGCGGTCCTGAGCCCATCACAAAACTGCACTGCCCAGTGACCGCTGATTAGCAACCCCACATGTCCAGGCTCAAAGCCCAAAGTGACAAAGGTGCTTTACAGACGTGAAGGTTTTTGGAAAATGGAGACGAGCCTGGGTCACCTGGGAGGGCCCTGACAGTCATGGCGTCCATGTGTGAGGGAGGCAGGAGACGTGGGACACACTGAAGCGGGGCGTGGGGCCGAGCAGAGGTACTGAGGTGCCTGCTGTGCAGACTGGAGCACGTGCCACAGCCACGGGCAGCTGCACAGGAAGGCATGCCCCGCGGCCTGCAAGTGGCAGAAGCATCCTCGCCTAGCTCAGGCCATGGCAGGAGCCTCACACCAGGCGCCGGCAGCGGGCTGGCTGCTGGCAGCACCGGGCAGGCCGCCAGGACACCCTCCATGTCAGGATGCTCTTGTGGCTTGGTCCACAGCCTGGGGTGCCGGCTTCCCCTCCGCAGGTTTGGGCGCCCACCCCATGCCCACCACATTGGCTGCCTCTGCCCAAGGGCCGTGGCACCTGCGATCTTTGGGACAGGCGACTGCGCACTTCAGTGCCATCACCGCCATGGGACGTGTGATTCCTGGGAGCAAGGGGCCACCCGCCGGGGGCCACTGCCAGAGCTAGGGCAGGGACAAAGGTTGGTGAGTGACGTCCAGCTGAAGGTGGGGGGCAGTGGGAGGGCCATGACCACATCTTACAGGACTCCTTTCCTGCCACTTATACAAGTGACCACTCCATCTGCAGACGCCCCTCCCTTGGTCCAAGTCCTGACCCTTAAGGCTCCTCAAGGATGACCCCCAAACCTCACTTGGCATTGGCCAGTGGCAGCCCCAGCAGCTGCTTCCTGGGGGACCTGGGCAGGCTGGCCCAGAATGAGCTTCCCTGGATGTGCACAGATGGTGTGGGGTTAGCCATCTCGGGGGCTCTCCCCTCCTGTGGGGCTCCCCCTCTCCTGTGGGGCTCCCTAGCTATGTTTCAAATGGTGAGTGCCCCCCGCCGCCCATAGGCACAACATGAAAGGAGCCACAGCAGCCTGAACACGGCCGAGATGCACTGTGCGGCCCACCAGCCGGCCCCATGTGCTGTTCTGTGACGTGCACCTGCCTGCGCTGCTGGCTCCCCTGTCACCTGGGCAGAGACCCTGTGCCTCTCCTCCGCAAGGCACCTGTGAGAAGGCCCCCCGAGTGGCGCAGACTGCTCTGCCCCGTTCCCAGTTCTGTGAGGGGCAGCGGCAGAGGGAAGCTCCCCAGTGGGTGACACCCCTTGTGCACTGAGGACAGCTCGGGATTATCCCATGGGATTATCTCGAATGAGAGGACAGACGCTGCTTCTCTCAGAGTCGCCCGGCCTAACACACTAAGGGCCTCGGGGCAAGGAAGGCCTGGGCTGCCTGCCCGCCATAGGGGGCACCCGACACCTGGAGGTGCGCAACACCCCCCCCTCCCCACGGCTCAGCACGGCCTCCCGGGGGTGTCCAACACAGAGGGACGCTCCCAAGGACAGTCGGACATGTGTGGGTACACCCCAGCTTCCTGCATGCTCAGGACCCTTGCCAGACACCCAGGTCACCTCAGGGAGACCGCCAGGTGTCTTCTGCCACCACGGTGTGACCCCAGCAGTTCAAAGGGCTCTGACTTGAAATGGAAACGTGGAAAGAGAAGGTATTCAAAACCCGGACACCAGCACAGCTCCCGCAGTGTGAGGAGCCAGTACTCGGTCTGAGTGAGCTGGGCCTAAGCCTGCCTTGGGCAGTCACAGCGCAGGGCAGCGCAGGGCAGGCCTCACTTTGGCTTAAAACCACACAGATCTGTGTGTGCTCGAGAACAGAGTAAAGTACATATATGCACGTGCACACAGCACCCCCTCTGCAGAGCAGACAGGTGACACCGGGCGGTGGTGGGGTGAGCATTTCCTGCCCATCTGCACTACTCTGATTTGCCCGAGGAGCAGGGATGCACAAATTCGGAGAATAAAACCTGATGCAGGCGAACCCAGTCCTCGGGCCCCAAGCCCCTCTACCTCCCATGGTCCTGACGCTCCACGATGCGCATGTGTGCCCTTCAAACTCCACACTCCAGATGGGACCAACAGATAGTGCAATGGCTACATCACTGGACTCTCATGTAGTCGACCACGGTTCGAGTCCTAGGCCCAGTGGCTTAAACACACCAGGTGCATGTGCGTGTGTGCCCAAGGTCCCGAAAGGAGAAGGGATTGCGGCGCGGTCATTCCCCTGAGGGGTGATGTCTCACTTCCTGTCTCTCTCTGACAAACACACACGCCCTAGAGTCAAAAAAAAAAAAAAAAAAAAAACCCTCCAAACTCCACACTCCAGAACTCTCTCCCACTCTTGGGTCTCAGCAACGGAGACCAGCCACAAAGCCCAACGACAGTGTTTTAGACTGGAAAGCGTTTAGAAGGAAACGCTCCCCGGCACACACAGGCTCGCCGCACCTGCACACGTGCAGTCTGCACGGGAAATAGATGCGGTGCGGGGTCCGAGGCCATGGCGGGTCAGCAGGCGACATGCACGAACCAAAGAAGGCTTACCTGCAGAACAGCGCCCGTCGTGTGGCCGGGCGTGCACTTGGTGCGAGGTCAGCGCCTGGGGAGGCAGGGGTGGCCCGGACACACCCCATCTCAGATGCTGAGTGCTGCGGACACCACTGCCGGGAGGTCTCCCCAGCAGGGTGAGGCAGCGCAGGCTCACAGCTAGGCTTAGTGGGAAAAAGCGATGTGCACCTAGGTTCAGATTGTCCCCAGGGGCACCTGGTCACAGGTGAGTTGGCAGCTGGGTCATGCAGCCCAGGGCTCTGGCTTGGGGAGGGCGGCGCCCCTCGGCTTCCCTTTGGGAGGAGCTGGCTCCCAGGCGCAGACCACGGACACCCGCCCAATTGGGCATGCCTCCCTGGCTCTGCAGTGGGGTCCCTGTGGCCACCGTGTGGCCAGGTCAGGCAGCAGGGAGGGAGGGACTAGGACACAGGGAGGCAGGGAGCCGGGGTGGGGTGTGTTCTGGAACCTGGCCCTCCATGCACCCTTCTCTCTCGCCCGATGCCTCCCTGGCTCTGCAGTGGGGTCCCTGTACCCACCGTGTGGCCGGGTCAGGCAGCAGGGAGGGAGGGACTAGGAC
>NW_006159906.1:976631-981287 GCF_000334495.1 Tupaia belangeri chinensis | reverse complement strand
CCACGTGCAGCCCTGACCACCTGGCCGCCTGTCAGACCCTCCTAAGGACGGAGACGCTGCTCCCAGGTCCAGGGTCGCTGGGAGGCCGGGTGCGAAGGGTGCCGCGTACGCACTCAGCCTCACACTCTAAACACGCTTGGCGAGGCCTTTAATCAGACAGCCCCAAACCGCTGACACCAGCCAACTCCCATTTTAGGAAAGAGGGAACAAAGCCCAAGCTGAGGTTCTGAACCAGCCTGCCAGGGAGGAGCAGAGTGGGGGGGGCGCAGCCGTGAGAGGGAGGCTGTGCCAACTCCAGGGTCCCGCTGCAAACTGGACCCGTGCCTCCCCGGAACGGCCCGGCTCATCCTCAAGGAGGTGCCAAGGCCAGAATCTGGGCCGAGGCCCCTGTGTCACCCGAGAGGCCTGCGGGCCCTTGCAGCACGCCACGCCTCTGCCTCAGGAATAATTGGCTGCAGACGCCGCCCTGGGACTCCCCTCAGAACCCCACAGTCCGCTAGTTCAGTCCTGCCCGGAGGTTTCCTGGCCCTGCAGGCTGCGGCCTCCTCGAGGCCAGGGAACAGGGAAGTCCCAGGGGAGGGGGAGACTGTTGCTGGGGAACACTATGGCCAGTGGGGAAGCAGGCAGGGGGGCTGCAGGCATGCTTACCCTCGGTGCAGCCCGCCCAGCGCCTGGGAGGGCTCACGCCTCCCCGGGGGCACAGCTGGCCATCCCCGTGGGGGCCCTCCACACCACCCACCAGCTGCTTCTGTCGACTTAAGAGCAAAGTCCATTTCCTCGATCCTCTCCTGACCCAGGGGCCGGTACGTTTGCCTGCCATGCTGACAGGCCACACACCTGAGAATGGAGCACCACAAACGCAACGGCTCGGGACCACGCAGCTGGTGTCCACGAGGCACGTGTCCCTGACGTCATATGACCCCAGCGCAGAGCGTTCCCGGCTTGCCCAGCGTGGACTCCCCCTCCCCGTGTCGCCTCCGCCTGCTGGCGTGGGTCGGTACCCTCCCCGAAGGTCACCAGCTGAGTCACGGTCCCACAGTCCCACTGTGACGGTGGCAGGGGGGTGGAGCCACAGACTGCTGTGGTGGTCGGAGGCGGGGCTTGTAGGTGAGTAGGACCTAGGGGGGACCCGAGGATGGGCCCAGGGGTGCCTCTTGCTAGGCTGGGAGGAGCACCATGGCTTCCTCTCCCCACGCGGCGCCTGCACCACTTTTGACCGTGGGGCCTGGCCAGACGCAGCGCTGACCTTGGGCCTCCAGAACCATGTGCAAAGTGAACCCCCACTCTCCAACCCCCGGACGCAGGAGAACGGGCACGGCCTACACCGCCGCCCCGAGGGAAACCACCTGGCAGCCACATCCAGGCGAGTGCTCAGTGGCCACACTGGGTCCCCCGTGAGCAGAAGAGCAGGGGCACATGAACCAGCGTGTCACGGTGTGTCCACAGAGTCCCGGACACACACTCCACACCTGTGCACGGCCATGACCCGTGCCGAGCGCCCAGCTGCCACCAGCTACTGCCGTCGGCCGACACAGGCCACCCCTGGGGAATGGGCAGTAGCCACTCATCATGTGACATTGTCAACGAGATAAACCGGACTCGCCTCTCCCTCATGAGAGCCTTCCTCCCGGGCAGAGGCCGGGACCCAGCAGGCCCTGAGCAGGGCCCGTCCTTCCTTCCCGGTCTGCAGTCTCACACAGCCACCCCAAGAGTGCACCTGAAGCAGGACGCAGCTGGTTCCCGTATGACCGGTCCCCGCGTCAGGGGAGACGCTGGGCTCTGGCGCTCCTCTGCTCCCAAATCTCAGAGTCCTTAAAGCCACCCCCACGCCAGGAGCTCTGGAGCTGATTTTTGTTTTGAATAAAAATTCGAAATCCTACATAATCAACCCCAAATGCTGCAGAAACAGGAGCAATCCTATACACCCCGGGTGGGCAAACTGGCCCCTGGGCCACATCCGGCCTGTACCAGACCCGGCCCTGCCCACTCACGTGGCCCGCCTCCGTCAGTCTGTATGGAAGCGGTGTTGTTGGGTCCCCGGGGCTGTGAGCCTCGAACAGCACGAGGGCCTCGACGGGTGAGTCGCTCCGTAGTGAAAATACAACGGGCCATGAGAAAGGGCGTGGGCGCCAGGCTCGAGCCACTCATTTTGGTGCCAAACAGTCTGAAACCTGCCCAGTTTTGTCATAACCCCGTTTGGCACAGACTCCGAAGACACCCTAGCTTGGTGACAGAGAAAGCTGAGAAGAGGGAAGGAAGGCGGAGTGAGCGCCGTGGACTAGGACGAGGCCCAGCCACGGCTCGAAGAGGAGACGGACAGACGGGGCGCACACGTGGCATGTCCCTCACTCACCTGTGGCCAGGCAGAAGAGGTGAAAGGTCCCCAGGGCCTGCACATGCTGCTCCTGGTCACTCAGAAGGGGGGGCAGCAAGGAGACCCGCGAGCTGCTGTCTGGCCCCAAGCCCGAGGCCGGCCGGGGGCTCCAGGAAGAGGAGGACGAGTCAGGGCCCGGACAGGACAGGGAGGAGGAGCCGGGAGAAGGGAAAGGCTTAGGAGATGAGGCTGCGAGACAGAAAAGACAGGCACTGAGGACAGTCATCAGGGACACGCTGCACACAGAGGAAGCAGTGCGGGGACAGGAGGGGGCCCGGCCGCCCACCCACACGGCCGCCTCGGAAAGCGAACATCCTGCCCGAGTCACGGAGAGGCTGCGTGTTTATTCTAGAACTTTCCAAATGTATACAATTCAAAATAGAAAAATAAAAACACAGTCAATCTGACAAAACACCAATGTTTACACCCAAACAGTCAACTCAAGAGTCATGCTGGACGAGAGGCTGTCCACACAGGCACACGAGGCGGTCTACACAGGCACACGAAGGTCCAGGGTTTATTGCTCTTTGCCACAGAAGGGAAGTCTCCTCCGAGGGGTATTTACAGAGCTGGGAGTTGGCGTGTGGGACAAAAGAAGGAGGTGGCACGGCCTGGACGTCTTCACACAGTGGCGGTGGCGCGGGCGAGGAGTGGCCGAGGGCTGGGCGCCGCAGTCACGGCCCACAGCCGGCACCGTCCGGGCCGCCCAGTTCTCGTGGTGGCAGAGAGCCCGAGGTCAAAAGGAAGTCCAGGCGGACAGTGGGTGTGAGACGGAAGTAGAGAGAGAAAGGAGATGTTCAGAGAACCCAGGACGCCCCGGGGGAGGCTCCGTCTGTCTGGACAGGTGGTTCCGACCAGCTGCGGTGGACATCGATTGGAAACGAGCCTCGTCGGAGCTCTGCGCCAGCCCTGTCTCCACCCAGAGCCCCCGGGGCTACTGCCTGCACTTGAACCCCCCTTGTGGATGTGGGACAGGCCTCTTCTTCAAGAGCGTAAAAAGCGAAAGAAATGAAAAAAAAAAAAAAAAACCTCGGAAAATGATGCGTCCCTCACAGAATGAAGTTAAAAACCAAAAAAGTGAGTGGGTTCAAGAGACAGTTCACGTCTGTCTCAAAGCCAAAAGGACGCACCGAGAAAGAACGCAAAAGTTCATCCCTGAGAATCTTACGCAACATAAGCCGTATTTTATCCCAACATATAACAAAACCTGGAAGATAGACATCTTCTTCTAAATATTAAAACATTTGCTCCAGTAAGAATAATAATAAAAAAAAAATGACCTAAGACATGAACACAATCAAAGCAAAACCCTAAAAAATAATTAACTGGAAGAAAAGGTTCGTGCCAATCTGGACAACGGGCGGTAAGTTACCAATCTGATAAACTAAAACGTCATTTCCAATCTGGAATTAAATTATCTTTTAGTGACTGCCATGAGGAGGGGAAGTGGGAGGGACACTTCTCAGCCACGGAAGTCACGCCAACCTCCCCCACCCAGAAAGGGCTCAGTGACACGCCGCCGCCCGCAGGGACTTCTGGAAGCGCTCCGACCGAAGGACAAAGAGGCCAAGTCACAGGCTCCGCCCTGGAGGAGACAGGGCTGCGGCTTGCTTGCGCTGGGCGGCCCTGCTGGGCTGCGGGACACCCGGCCGCTGGATGGGAAGCCGCAACCTCCGCACGCGGCCCTCGCAGCCCAGGCCCCAGTGCGGCACGGTGGCCTCAGTCCCCATCTGCATCCGAGTCGGCGAACTTCAGCTCACACTTGACGTCAAACGGCTTGTCCCTGGTGGGGAGGTCATCGAGCCTCTGCGAGTCCTCCCTGTCCGTGGGGACCTTGCTGGCGATGGTGTCCTGCTCCGTCTCGTAGCCCGTGTCCAGGGCGGGCCTCGGCTGCTCGCCGTCTTGCTGCGAGAAGCTGGCCGGCTCCACCAGGGTCTCCTTCACCACCTGCTCGCAGTCGGAGAAGTCCGCCTTGGACTTCTTGCCCAGCAGCAGGGCCGAGCGGAGCTTCAAGCACTGGCCGGGCAGGTAGCCCTTGTAGCAGTTGTAGCAGAAGAGGCAGAGCGAGAGGACGAAGAAGAGGAGGAAGAGGGACATGAGCAGGCGGTTGTCGCTGGACTTGAGATACATGGTTTTCTCCGCGTGGAGCTCGGGGACCGTGTTGAAGACAATCTCCGGTTTGCAGGATGTGCTGGTGGGCGCAGGTTTTGGCGAAGGGGTGACAGCCCCAGGAGAGGTGGCTCGCACGGCTGTGGCTGGGGGAGAGGACCCTTGGGGGGAGG
>NW_006159906.1:972418-975934 GCF_000334495.1 Tupaia belangeri chinensis | reverse complement strand
GCTGGGGGAGAGGCCCCTTGGGGGGAGGCTGCCGACACTCTGGCGACGTCTGGACTACCCTCTGTCCGAGTGGCCGGCAGGGTGGGGACCACCGGGGTCCGTGAGAGCACCTTCACCTCCAGCAGGTGCTTGGCAACCACCTGCGAGATCGTCCTGTTCCGGACCCTCTCCTCCGACAGGCACTGGTACACCCCGCTGTCGCCTTCCGACAGGTTGAAGATGAGCAAATGCTTCCGGCCCGTGAGGCCGTACTTGGGGCTCTCGGCCTTGAGCACGCCGTTCTGGAATGTCCACACCACCTGGGCCAGGTTGGACCTCTGGGAGCACCTGAGCTCCGCCGTGCCACCGTGCTTGAGAAAGTGCTGCCGCGGACTCGCTGTACTTACATCTGGAACATCGAGATAAACGTGCACAGCGTCAACGACCCCCACCCCATGACCGCGGCCTCGACAAACAGGCCCACACGCACGAGACGACACAGTTCCACCCACGGGAGCAACACGGACTCCTCAGGAGACAAAGACATGCATGACCGAGAAGCAAGATGGACCGCAGGGAGCACCTGGGGGCAAAGACATCGGCAGGGCAGCAGGCCCCGTCCTCGCGGTCCCAGAGGAAACCGTGGGGGTTGCTGAGCAGAGGCCAGTTTGCGCCTGGTGCTGGCAAGAAGTCGGCCTGAGATGCTTCTGCCAGCGGCTAGGAGAAAGGCCGGCCTCTTGGGACACCCCGGACCTTCTACACGTCTCCCAACCTGCTGGCAGCTGCCAGGGAGGGGGCTGTGCTGTCTGCAGCAGGCTGAGGAGGTGGCGGAGGGGATGGGCCCCCTGGCTTGCTGCTGCCCCTCAGATCACAAGGCTACTTCCCGACGGTCACAACAGCAGGTCCCCAGGACGCCCGCCGGGCCTAACTACCCATGGCTCCCTCCTTCCGCCCGAGCCACAAGCCGAGAGCAGCCGAAGGGAACTGCGTGGTGTCAGACGCCGTGCGAAGAGGAGGGGGAGGCGGGCCATGTCTGCCCCCGGCACCTGGCCTCTGCTCTCTGCTCGGTGTGGAGGAAGACCTGAAGGCACGCAGAGGCCATGGGGGTACACGACCTCGCCGCTAGGGGAGGGGCGGCGGGGAGCCACTCACCAGGACATGTGGATGCGTCGCCGCTCAGGTCCTGAATCAGACCCCTGTGAGACAACGGGCACCCGTCAGCTCCTCGCGCACACGCGGGGGCCCACACGCCGCGCACCCCAGGCACCCCACGTACCTGCTGGCGCCCTCCGTCTGCTGCAGGCTGATGCAGGTGGCGGCGTGCAGGCTCCAGGCGCAGTAGGGGTCCCGCGCCAGCACGCAGTCCTCACAGGAGCTGTGCTTCCCACAGAAGGCCAGGGGGGCCTGGACCACGCCCGAGTTAGAGCCGGCGTAGACGAACCTCCTGCCCTGCACGTGGGAGACAGAGAAGACGCGTCAGGGACCGTCACTTGCTGCAGCAGCTCCACGCTGACTCCCACCAGTGGGAACCAGCAGCAGTCCTAAGGTGCTGTGCAGGGAGCAGGCAAGGGCTCCCCGCCCCCTAGCCAAAGCCAGGCCTGGGGAGGCCCAAGACTCTGTGCACATGTGCGTGAGAGCAGAGACGAGGCTGGGATCTTCCAGGCTCCGGCACCGAGCTGGTGCTCACTGGGCCTTGGGTACAAATTCCTGCCTCCCATCCGGGCCCCACGGCTGGGTCGGCCACTAGCAAAGCAGGCCTCAGTGTGTGTGTGTCCCCTCCAGACCTTCCTCCCTGTGGAGGGAAGATGAGCCTGACACTCCAGGCCACCCTCCTGGCATCCAGGTGAGACGGGGCCATGGCCTGACGCCAAGGGCACGGCCCCAAAGCCCAGCCTTGTCCTGGCCAGAAAGTGAGCACCTGGACAGGAGCCGTCTCACATGGACCCGCTCCAGCAGCCAGGTGTGAGCAGGTGACAGACGGAGGCTGTGTGAGGGTGAACACAGGCCGGAAGTGGCACAGAGGAAGGAAGGGCAGACGCCACTGCTTTTGTGTGTCCGTGTGCATGAGCCCCAGGGGGGCCGCCACACAGCACGGAGCAGAGCGGCTCTGACGTGGGGCATCGGCAGTGTGAGGCCCATCCCAGCGGCCCTTGGGCACCAGTGGGGAGCTCAGCATGCCAACACCAACCCGCATCAGAGCAGAGTGCTTCCTCGTCCTGCCTGGGCACATCCTTCTCTCCCCCACTCCGACAGTCACCAAATTTACACCAACTTCAGGGCTAATATGTGCGAGCTGGGTCCTTGGGACACGCAGGGGTGGCTTCAGCCTGGCTGGCACCAGTCCCTAGTGTGGCCCAAGTGCAGGGCTGTGAGGCGTCCAAAGGCCCGGGCAGCAGCCTGTGAGCGCAGGGCGAAGATGGTAGAGAAGCTGTCCGTGCTGGCTGGCCACATCCATGCGAGGATCGAGGACCCCGTCCTGATCCCAGCACAGGGAGCCACGCGGCTGTGGAGTTGCAGAAACAGCTCTCGGAGTGAAGGCTTGAGCCAGCGACCTTGAAGGGCCAGCAGGACCCGCAGGGGACACCTTCAAGGGGCAGTCTCACCTGACATCCCGCCTGGTGAGACGGGATGGTGGCTGTGCAGGGAGAGTGGGCTGTGGGGACAGAGGCCTGCCCAGGGCGCTCCCGCCCCGGCCCTCCAGGGCACTCGGCCGGCCGCAGATGCCTCATCTGCATCCAGGCTGGAGCAGAAGCAAAGTGCAGCCTGGCCACTGAGCAGCACGGAGGGGCGGGGCGGGGACGCTGCAAGGACGACCGTGCAGCTGCACGCCAGACTCCGTGGACGCGGACGCTGGCGGGTAGGAGGAAATGGGCCTCTGTGTGGCCTTGTGGTCTCTCCCCTCAAGTGAGTGCAAGTGACTATGGTTGCTCTAAATTACTTTAATTCTTTACACATGTGTATTAATTATATTTTTTATTGCCAGAGCGTATATACATTTGCCAGAGAAAAAGTGCCCGTGGGTGATGGTCACACCACAATCCCATCTCCACGTCTCCATCCCCATCAGCACTTGGAGCTGGGGTTTGAACCACAGTGGGCCACGTGGGACCCAGTTCCCTGCGCGCATAGCTAAGGGCTGCACCTGGCAGCCCAGCTGGGGACTGACACACGCCTGCGCTCCCAGTGACACGCTGCCCACTGGGGCTGAGGCTCACACCCACCGTCCAGCAGGGCTGCAAGCACAGGGCACAGAGCTCAGCCACACGCACCAGGCCAAGATCAGACACACCAGCAGGATGCCACAAGGACACCACGTCCCCACGAGGTGGCCTCCTCCATGTTCTCCCGACCCTGGTGACCTCTGTGTTCTCCCCAAACCACGACTCTGGGATAACCTAGAGAAATACCAGGTATGCCGCCAGACCCAGTTCTCATCGGGTGTGCCCAGGTCACACGGGTGGGGACAGCTGAGACAGAGACGACAGGCTGAATGGGAGGCATCCCCCCACCCCGTGCCAACACGGCTGGGGGGGTGTG
>NW_006159906.1:965270-972383 GCF_000334495.1 Tupaia belangeri chinensis | reverse complement strand
GGGGTGGTTGTGTGTCGGGAGTCGAGCCCTGCCGCTGCTCCCGACGGTGCCCCGGGGCAGGCCACACGTGGGAGCCCTCAGAGCTCCATGGCAGTCACCTGAGTGCGGACGTCAGCGGGCAGGCGCACTCCGGCCCCCGCCCCACTGTGGCCCACTCCTCCACCGGCATTGGCTCGCAACCTCCGGTCTGGGACTGGCGGGGGGCCGGGGGGCGGGGGGTGGCGGGCGCCTGTGGGCCGGGGGAGGCTGCGCACCCTCCTGCCCGTGCCACACTACGTGTCTCCTGATGGAGGAGCGGCCGGTGCAAACACAGGCACCCTGCTACGTGGGCCTGGGAGGGCCGGGAAATGACCTCTGCCCAGAGGGGCGAGAGCAGGGCCTGGAGGACACCGTCGCACACGGGACAGCACTCAGGGTGCACAGCTCGTGACAGGGCACCCAAAACCCCCATCATGGGCAAGCAGAAGCACAAAACATGGCTTCCCCTGACAATGCAGTCTGAGCCAATCTCAGAAAGGGAGGGACTCTTGTCACGTGCCACGGCGTGGATGAACCTGGAGGATGCCACGCTCAGTGAGCAGCCAGCCGCAGGGAACCGTGCCCTCACGCATACACAGGACCTAGAGCGCAGACGCTACAGACAGAAAGGGGGTCGCGGCAAGGGGTCGGGAAGGAAGGAGCTGCTCACGGGGACAGAGATTCCTTCTCCCAGAGGGAGGGTGTGGGATGGAGGGTGCCGATAGGGGCACCAGAGTGTGAATGCCCTCCTGCCACTGTGCTCGGAGAACCAGCCTGGCCAGGCCCGTGCCCGGGACGTAAGCTCACTACCAGGAAAAGCCAAACATCAGGAGGCATTGGGGAGGGGAGAGGAGGGGGTGACCCCTGGCAGAGCCCTCTCTGGCTCCAGGACAGAGCGGTTAGGCTTGTGAGGCCTGTACGGCCACTCAGGGTGGAGATGCTCTACCCCACACAGATGAGGCCCGGGCGCACGCTGGCCCTGCCCCGGACAGGCGGGAAGACTGAGCTCCAGGTGCACGCTGGCCCTGCCCCGGACAGGCGGGGAGACTGAGGCCCGGGCGCACGCTGGCCCTGCCCCGGACAGGCGGAGAGACAGAGGCCCAGGTGCACGCTGGGCTGTCCTGGACAGGCGGAGAGACAGAGGCCCGGGGAGCACGCTGGCCTGCCCCGGCTCACAAGGCCACTACGAGGTCAGGGCCTGGACCGGCCTGCACTCTGCTCCATGCTGATCCATCCCCAGGAAATTGGGAGTTGGGAGAACTACCTCTCAAGGCTACTTTGGACAGGGAACGGGCAAATCCAGCCCAGAGCTGACTCTTCCCATACAGCTCATGTTTATTTAAAAAGCCTTTTCCCAGAGAGCACATGTACTCAGGAAAGAGAGAGAGAAGGGGTCCCTGAGGGATGCAGTCACACCGCAATCCCTTCTCACTCCTCACCCTGTCAGGGTGCAGCCAGACTATTTCTGCTTCTGAGAGACAGAGATATTTTTTGCTATAGGGCACATGCACGTGGTGGAGAAATGTCCCCTCCGATCTCCTCTTGGGATTTGGGGCATGCACGCTCAAGCACCCGGCATGAGTTTCAGGCTACCGGGTCCAGGATTTGAACCATATTTGACTCTGTGGGAGTCCAGCGACATAATCATACGCCATCCAGGACTGGGTCCAGGATTCAAACTGTGTGGCTGGCCTTGTGGGATCCAGCTCTCTTACCTGCTAGGGTACAGGCTGGCCCTGGATTTCACATTTTTAAATGGCTGAAAAACCTTAAAAGAATATTTGGTAACACGTGAAGCTTTCTGGAAGCACCAAGCTCAGGGTCTGCAGGCAGGTTCATTCACTTCCATATTGTCCCAGCTCAGCAGGGCTACCATGCCAGAGCAGCTGCCACCAAGAGCCGCCACCCTGAAGCTTCACTCACTCCCAAGTCACCCTCTGCAGTCTGCCCAGCCTGCTGCAGAAGGCACCTTGTCAGAGAAAAGAGCCTCCGAGATGTCACAGGGCCAGCGGTGCTAACACCACGTCCCACCACATGGTCTGCAGCTCCTCCGGCCTTGGGGCTCGAGAGGGTGCTCACAGGGCAGTGCCCCTCACAGTGGAGGGCTCCCGCTCAACATCAGGAAGCTCCACCTCCTGGTCTGCCTTCCCTCCTTCCAAGCCAGCTCTCACAGCTTATGAAGTCCCGAAAGTCAGCTCATCTGGGACACAGATGGGGCCCACACGCCGTGCTCAGTGACCCTCAGGTCCCCAAGATGCGAGCCACCATGCTAGGTAGAGCCCGCCAGCCGGCCGGGTCCCGTACCTTCTTCGCAGACAGCAGCAAGGTCTGGACCGGCTCGGACTCCTGGAACAGCTGCGTCTCCTCGATGACGTGCACGCCATCCTTGAGGCTGACAGCTTTGTGCAGGGCACCCCGGTCTGTCAGGGCAAAGGGACAGGTCGGCCACGTGGCCCCGTAAGGAGAAACCAAGGATGCCAGCCACGTGGCAAATGCACACCCTCCTTCACCCTCAACCAGCCCCTAGAAAGGATGACTTTGCACTAGAAATAAAAAAGAAAAAGCTCTGGGCAAAATAACCAATCAGAAACTAACGTAGTTGGCCTTAGCCCAGTTTTTTTTTTTTTTTTTAAGAGAGAGATTTTTGCTGTTGGGAGTGTGTGCGTGCCAACCCCCGAGCCCACCTGTGCTGAGAAACATGACGTCGTAGACGGTGCCGTCCAGGGCCTGGGTCCTATCCACCGCGATCTGGGTGTAGTTCACGTCCTTTTTGACCAGCCTGGGCCTGTTGTCTATTGGCATCACGGAGTCGTCCATCAGGGGGTGGTCCTTCACGAACTGCAGCGTTTTGTCCGGTAAGCTCAGAGAGCTGGTGTAGTTGGCCGCCCGGGCTTCACGGCCGATGCACTACAGGGGCAAAACCACCATGTTGGCACAGCTGCGAGTCCCCGGGGACCGCTCTGCGCAGTGGAGGGACTTACTGAGGGGCCTTCCAAAAGGAGGCAGGGAATGAAAATTAAAGTAGGAATTTATTCTGGTGCAAAACCATCTCGAAATCCTCGCATAGTTTTTCATGTGTGTTCTCCGGGGCTTTCCAAAGACCTCCCACGTCAGAGGCGACACGGAGGATGCACGCTGTGAGTTCCCCATAGGTCATAGCAGATGCTGCAGGGCCTCACCCCAGGGCAGAGGACACGCTGAAAAGCTTACTGCAAGGTATGCGGCCATGACACATGTGCTTCATGACACAAACCGAGCAGGGGTTTCAATCTATTTATAGATGGAAATAAAACCAAGTCTCTGAAACTGAAAATGAAACACCTATCAGTTGACAGCTCTTCCACAGGAGGGGAGAGCCCAACACTGCTCGGCAATTCTAACGGCAAAAAAGAGGAAGAGTCTACTTCCCAGTGCCAGCCCCGTGTGGAAGCCAGACGGCGGGACCACGGTCAACGCGCGCTGGTTACATCCACACGAAAGAACGATGCTGGTGTCGGGGCTGGGCGCAGTCTGCGGGGTGAGTTCCGGGAACAGGGCTCTACGCAGGGCCCCCGCCCCAGCCCACACACACTGCCCAACACGCCCGCTCACTGCCGGGGTCCAGCAGTGGGCACAGAGGAACCATCCTAGAAATGCATGCTACCAGCCACAGAAAAGCCGCGGCTTCGGGGGGGAAACACAGACACCTCCTGAAAGGCCGTGGGTATGCACATGAGAACAGGCACGGGTCTCACAGTGTCCCGCGCCACGACAGACTCGCACTTTAACTCCACTTCCCGCCAACTTCCTGACGCCCCTTTCTGACTTACTGACCAGGGGACAGCAAGTTCACAACACGCAAGGCCTCTGCCACGGAATTGTGTCCTTCTCTGTAGGAAACGGAAAATGCCACAGACCGAGCCGTGCCACGTCAGTCTCCCAAACAGCCATGCCAGGGGCACAGCTGTCTGGCTGGGCAGCACATCCACGGCTACTGTGCGACATGGGAAAGGGGGAGACGGGGAGGTGGAGCTGGGCTCACTGGGCCTCCAGGTCAGCGACCCCGGCCACCGCAGAGATGCCTGGCCCAGTCTGCGTGGAGGGGACTCGGTGTGGCCAGGAAGCTGGCTGCATGGAAGCCTTGGTCCCTATGCTGAGTTTCGTGTCCCAGGCCTGTCCCCGCCCATCCCTGGCCTAGGCCTACTCACCGCTCCGGGTCGCGGCGTGGGCACGGGGCCGCTGTAGCTCACCCACTTCGTGTGGGACTGCTCCACTGTGGTGCTCTGCATGTACTTCCCGTGGGAGAAGACCTCCTCAGCTGTGGACAGGTTGTAGGCGCACACGGCCGACAGCCCGACGTTGTTCCTGGAGGGGCAGGGCAGTGTGACCGCCTGGAGGGCACGGGCCAGCAGGGACGGGGACTCCCCTCACCATACCCCGGGGAGCGCACTCACAGCTGCGGTGTGAAGAGCCCGTAGAACACAGGCTCCTTCAGGCCTGGGGACCGGAGCACGAAGATGTCGCGCAGCACGTTGAAGATGAGGCCGCTATCCGGCTGGGAGCAGACCAGCCTGGCCTTCAGGAAGGTGGTCCACTTCTTCTGCAAGGTCCTCAGGCCACCCTGGTCCCCCTGGAACCCGAGACAAACAAGCCGTGGTAGGAGGAGCCCACGGGAGCAGGGTGCAGCTTGGGCCACCCGGGCTCAGCCAGCACTGTTCTGCCATGCCCGGTAAGGCCCAGGCTGGGGGCAGGCAGGCTACTCCACTGCCCGGCCTGCAGCACGGCCTGCACACCAGCTCGGGTCACAGCATTCTCCTGGTCTGTTCAAACATGGAATGGAACTGGGCCTGCCAGTGGCTGGGCCCCCCACCGCTGGCTGGGCAGAGTCGCCCCCCGGGAAAGAGGGAATGGATCTGGCCCTGCCAGTGGCTGGACCCCACACGGCTGACTGAGCAGCGTGGCTCCTGGACCCGGCAGCTTGAGAAACAAATGAGCTGTGTGCCCGAAAGCCCAAAGGGGAAATGGGATAGAAGGCACTGTGGCATGACCACCCTCACGGGGATGCTTTCTCACTTTCCCTTCCTCTCTCCTCCTGTCTCTCTCTGGCAAGTGGGCAAGCCCTTCAGCAAATTAAAAAAATCAGATGAAAACCCTAGCACTGAAAACTCATTTGATTCCAGCTAAAACCACTATGTCCACCTCTGTCCCCAGTTTCTGTCCTCACACACAGGTCCCATTATATTGCCTAGGCTGGCTTTGAACCCCTGACCCTCCTGCCTCAGCCTTCTGATCAGCTGGGCTCACAGATGCATGCCACCATGCCTAGCTGTCATGCTCGGACTCCTCCGGCTCTCAGTCCCGCAATGCGCCCACCCCGTGGCCATCGGTGAGCAAGCGTGGGCCTTGGGGCAGCGTGCGGCCTCCGTGCATGCCCTGGTATCCGACCTGCATCCTGTCTCATTCCTGTAAGAGGTCAGACCCTTCACCTCCTGCCTGCCCATTATCTGCTGGGCCCACTAGCTTCTCCCGACGTTTCTAATGGACCACCTACCGAGAAAGCACACGTGGCTGCATGACCCGGAGAGAACCGACCCCGGAATCTGAATGCAGAAGAGCGTTTTTTTTTTATGCGAAAGAGCGTCAGCTGGCCAGTCCTTGCTTATACTGGACACGAGGAAGACACGCCTCCTCACCAGCACTGTGACCACAAAGGCCGGACGCTCCTTTTTATCACAGGACTTCATTTTTGCCCATAGTTTACCAAACAATAAACCCCAGCACATCCATGGCCACCTGTCTTCTTCGGTTTCCAGGTTACAGCCCGTGCACAGGGACAGGCAGGAGGGGAGTGGGGTATTTATCAAGCTGCCTCAATCCAGCAGTTATAACAATTGCAGCAACAGAGAAGGGCTCTTAAGGGACCCCCAAAGTCCAGCTAAGACTGGCAGAGCCCCACGGCTTGCATGGGGGGGACAGGAAGTGAGGCATGCGAGTCTGTGCGTTGGTGCATCGTATACACCCGCAAACCCAAGAAGAAGGTCGGAACAGGTCTGACCTTGCCTCCTGGCGGGTGCACAGCTGCGGGAGGGGGGAATGGTGAGCCCCATCAATGAATGCTGTGCAGAGGGTGCCAAGCCCACCTGCGAGGAGCCCCGATGTGCAGCGTGCCCCGCCCCCTGCACCAGCCCACCTGGGAGGAGCCCCATGTGGGACCCATCTCCCCTGTACCAGCCTGCCACAGACATGGGGACTTCTGCCAACACGGTCCCCCAGACTGCAAGGTGTGGCAGGCACAGGCGGGGGGACGTTCAGTCAGCGAGCCCAGGCCAGAGAAGCTCTGGGCAGAGGAAAAGCCCTGGACAGGTGCTCAGATACACAGGGCAGGGTACCCGCCTTCCTGACCCGGGGGACGGAGGGACAGGCACGGGCACACGCTGCACATGCGAGATCCCTGCTTCTGTGACAGCATAGCTCTGACGCCACGCGGCTACTGCACTTCTCATGACATCCTCGTGGACGGACGTCCACGGCTCTGAGCTGAGCGCCGGCCAGTGACTGTGCCTTAGTGTCCGGCAGCTCATCGAAGCCTGCCGACCTGCCAAAGAGCTCCACCAACTGCCAAGCGACCGCATGCGAGTTCCTAAACCCAGCCCGGAAGCAGCTCTCGTGCCAAGTGCCAGGCCAGCAGCTCGCCCTGGGAAAGCACCTCCCCTGTGCTCTGCATTTGCCAAACTCCGCGGTGCCAGGGTTCCCTTCCTGCCCGTCAGCCCGCGTCAGCATTTCCACTTCGGTCGATCAGGGGGGCCGAATGGCAAGACCCCAATTCTAACTGACCGGATCAAGACACTCAGCCACAACTTTCTACCGCCCGGGGAGTCTGAGAAAGGGCCACCCGAACACGCTCTCCTGAGAGCAGCCAGCCGTGGGTCAGGCCCAGGGTGCCGGGCCCCTCAGTCTCCAGGAAAGCACCTGAAGTTGTGAGAGAGACAAGCCCGGCCCGCCAGCCCGCCAGCGGTGACACCACCTGTGGCAGGAGGACGTGGGCGACAGGGAAAGCGGCATTTTGGACGAGCCACACATGTAGACCTCACACGCGTGGCCCTGGGCACGAGCGGG
>NW_006159906.1:954256-964295 GCF_000334495.1 Tupaia belangeri chinensis | reverse complement strand
CCCGCCCCCCCCCGCCCGCGGTGACACCACCTGTGGCAGGAGGACGTGGGCGACAGGGAAAGCGGCATTTTGGACGAGCCACACATGTAGACCTCACACGCGTGGCCATGGGCAGGAGCCGGGGCAGCCGCCCAGACGTGCTCACCTTGCAGACCCTGGCTATCCGGGGGACCAGCAGCTTGAAAACAAACTCGTACTCCACAGACACCTCGGTGAAGAAGAAGTAGACCCTGTCGTCCTCGTAGCCCGCGTCACCTGGACTGGTCCGGATCACGTCGGCGAAGACAAAGCTTGGCTCTGCAGAGAGACCACACTGGGTCTGTCAGGGCTGCCGCTGCGGGCTCCCCCAGCGGGCCGGCACTCCCGGGGAACGTGGGCCTTCGTAAAGGTGTCTGGGCAGCACCGCACCCCACACACCACCCCAGGGTCTGACGGTAACCCACGCTGTGGCCACTGACCCTCCTCTGCCTCAGGGCAGGCTCCCGATGGTGGCTCTGCCCGAGAGCCTTGCTGGGCTCTCGCCACAGGCACTCTGGAGGCTGCAGGGAACCAGAAGGTACCCACCTCGGGGACCTGCCCCAAGACGTACATTTGCGGGCTTAAGCAACACACGACTCTAACAAACTCCAACCACCAGATCACGCCCCTGAAGGCTCGGTTCCTCGGCTGCTCCAGGCCCTGCCAGGACACCCCTCCACGGCCACCCCAAGCACCCACATGACAGGTGGGTGTCTGTCAGGTGTGGCTTGTCTGAAGGTAACGAGGCAGCAGATGCCGTTCCACCAGGCCCTGGAGGCTGGCTCAGAGGCAGCACCAGCCCAGGTCGCATCCGGCCTGACACACTTGCCTCACCATTCCCACTGTAATCTCGTCTTTAGGAAAAGTTCCCCAAATCCACGTTGGGGGGTGGGGAAGGACAAAAGTCGCCTTAAAACAGTGCTGTTAGCAGAGGAAACGCACCAAGAGCCCTAGACTCTAGCTGTGGAGCCCGAGCAGCTCCAGAGCCACGCGGCCCAGCCCTGCCCCAGCCTTCCCAGGAGACACGTCTCCCACTGCAGCCCACTGCGGCCCGAGCCTCACCATTGAGCCAGGGGATGGCGTACTCCGTTCTCAGAGGGCTGTGCGAAGAGTTTCGGGCGATGATGGGTTCACTTCCCAAAAAGTTGTATGACGTCCCGGAGTAAAGTTCTCCATCTGCAGCGGCCCGGGAGGACAGAAGGAAAGGGCTCAGCCCCTCAGGCCAAGACAACGCATCAATACACACCCCTCAACATCTAGTAAGCCCACTGGAGATGACCGGGCCCAGACTTTGGGGTGCGCAAGCTCCACGTCCAGTTGCGTCCCGCGGGTGGGGGGCGGTCAGCACCCAGAAGCATGGACCTCATGCAGAGAAGTGGCTGTGCGGAGGTGGGGCTGCCGGCCTGCGGGTGCGCGGCCTGCACAGCAGACGTGGCTGGGCCACAGCCCTCACCCTCCCAGGACACACACACAAGTTCCAAAAGCTCTCACTGAGGTGTGCAGAGCCCCCAGTCCTGAAGACAGCCGAGATGAAGATGAAGCTAAGGAGGCCAGGCCAGAGGGGAAGAGGCCCGGGACCCTGGGTGTGCAGGTGGCCGCGAGGCAGGACTCACCAACCATGACGGACGTGTAGCTGTGTGCTGGGTCAAAGGGGCACCTTCCTTTGCCATCCTCGCTCCTCCCCAGAAACGTAAAGGACGGTAAGCTCTACGACGGAATGGAGGCAATGGTGTCACAGACGTCCGCATCTCTGCAGCGACGCCGCGTCCGCATTCCCCAGGCTTACAGCTCTGCTGGGCTCTGCCGAGGAGGGCAGAGCGACTGGGTGAGGCGCCCGGGGTGCTGCCCCTGGAGCCGTGCCTCTGTCCCCCGGCTCTGGGTCACCTCGCTGTCCTTGCTTTCACTCTGGCCCAGCTCTTAGGAGCCTGGAGCCTCAGTCCCCTCCTTGGAGAAAGAGCAATGCCAGCGTCCGCGTGGCCACCAGAGCCAGCCTACAGTGAGCCTGAGGCCGCGCGAGGACGCTAGGAATGAAGATGGCACTGGAGCAGCGGGAGAACCTCCCTGTCCCATCACAGCTCTGCGGAGAATACCAACGGACAGACGCAGAAGCCCCATGTCCCGCCGGGCTCCCGCCGGCCTCCAGAGGGATCCACGACTGAGCGTTACGGAGGTCCTGGGGCCCGGGCTGTGCAGTCGTTCCACACACAGGGGGCCACACGTGTCCAGGACCCTGGTGGGATGGCAAGCCAGGAGAAAAGGACCGCAGCACGGGAGAAGCCAGGTGGCATGGTGGTTAAAGACCCTGGACTCCCACACGGCTGGCTGCAGTTTGAGTCCCGGACCTGGTGGCTTGCTTTCTCACTTTCCCCCATTCTCTCTCTTACTCTGTCCCTTTCTGATCAAATTAAAATAAATACATAAATATATAAATAAATTTAAGTAAAATAATTCTTTAAAAAACGAAGAATCACAGCGCGACCAAGTCTGGGAGTGGGTCTGTCCCTCTCTCTCTCTCTCTGGGGTGTGCCCACGCCCTTGGATGTAGACAAGGAAAGCAGCCCCGAGGCTGGCCCCATGGCACGGTCAGCAGTGTCCTGAACTGCACAGCCGGCAGCCACATGACTGCCCTGGTGTGAGTCCCCTGCCCAGTTGCTCTGAAACACACCCGGTGCACCGCGGGGCTACGGGAGGATGTGACCAGCTGAGGGCCCTTCCCACCGTGTCCGCGTGCACACGTCCATCCCACCGTGAGGCCCTCCCCACCGCGTCCGCGTGCACACGTCCGTCCCACCGTGAATAAACACTAAACAAACAAATAGAAAAGAAAAAGGCCAGAAGCAGCTGCAGTAGAGGCCAGGACGGCTCTGTCCCGGGTAACTCTCCACCTGACGTGCAGCACACACTCGCAGGACAGCCCTGGTACGGGCAGACGGAGTGGGACGGCAGGGGAGTGGCGGGGTGCCTGCAGAGTGGCACCCTGCATGTATCGGGAGCACGCACGAGGACGACGGCACACCCGGCAAGTGACAGCCACGCAGGCAGCACCAACGGGATGGACGCACCCAGGAGCACAGCAGGCGGGGCTGGGATCGCTCTGCACCGAGGACACTCAGGAGGGGACAAGCCCGCCATGGGCTGAGGACCCACCATCTCTGCCAGACAGTGCGGGCTGCACATGTGTGGTCACGGGCATGAGCAGGGAGGACCCAGGACACGTGACGAGTGCAGTGCGACGGCCCGGATGAGTCAGAGTGTACGGATGTAGCCTGCTGGGTTAGGAAGTACAGCCTGCACTGACCAGGCGTCCCAGTTGATGGGGTCTGGGAGCTGCTGAGGACCCTGGGTAGGACGGGAGAAGGGTGACACAGGGAGGAGCTGGAAGCTACCTTGGATGCAGTGACGAAGCGGGAGTCAGGGGAGATGATGCTGTCACCCCCAGGAGATGCCACAAGGGCTGGGGTTCAGGGCACAGTGCACGCACAGAGGCACGTGTGCACACGTGTGCCCACCGCGTAATGCAGGTGGGTGAGATTGCACAAGGGGGGCGCTTTCGTAGAGGTCTGAAGATTGTTTCAAGTTGTTTTCATTTATTTCTCTGAGAGCCAGCGAGTATGTGACCGCACCTCCATCAGTGTCCCCACACAGTGCCAGCCTCAGCCAGCCAGGCACTGGTCAAGCAGGGGCCCGGCAGGGGTGCGAACCCAGGACCTCCCGCACGCCTGGCACTGCGGGGCCTGCAGCGCTGGCCAGGTTTACAGCTCTGACAGAAAGCCCGCTGCAGTCGGGACTAGCTCTACACCGCATGCACTGCCCCCGCTTCAACCCCGTGTACCCATGGGAGGCAAGTCCAGACGACAGTGCTGCACACCTCTGGGGACTGGGGCTCCCTGGAAGCCGTGATGTGCGAGACTTTGCCAGTGCGACAGTGCTGCTTCTGTCTCTGCACTAAAGCAAAGAGTCCTCTGTCTTGGAGGACTAAGCCCTCAGCAGCCCTGAATCACCCGTCCCCTGTACCAGCTTCCTCCCCAGCCACTGTGGGGACAGCCCACGCTGCAGCCCTCTCCGCAGCACCCACGGCTGAGCCCAGGCTTCATGAGCAAGTTCCCAAGGAGTCCTCGCCTTCCCTTGTCACTTCTCTCTGACTCAGCAAGGCTAGAAACTTTTAATCCCAGTTAATGTGGGGTTCGAGCAAATGGGGTTCATGCTAGGGTGCACTTCCTGTGTGTCAGAGCTTCTAATTTCCGGACAGTCGCTGGCACGGGGCCTCGTTCCAGTCCTCTGGGTCCTCCTCTCTGTGACTGCAGCCGAATAAAGGAAACCCCTGGCCGTGCAGTGTTACAGCTTCCCTCCCTGTCTGGAACGAGGAGCAGAGGTCCCTCCCAGGGAGCCCCACACGGGGGCACTGGGCGCTGGCTGGGTCCCTGGGCATGCGGAGTGGGTAGGTCTGGAGAGCAGTGCAGAGGGTGGGGTGCGGACAATGGCCAGGACCAGGGTGCAGGTGCCAACCAGGAGCACGTGCGGGGGCTGGATGGGCGCAGCAGGCACCGTGTCTGCGAGGACCACAAGGAATGGCTCCAGGCTCACACCTGAAGGCTTTCCATGTTCTCGGGACACGTGCCCAATGCGTGCCCAGGACTGCCCGGCTGAGACTAGGAGGGGGCTGCGGCATTGTGATGCTGCCTCTCTTGGAAGAAAAAAATAAGCTATTTAATAAACTGTTAAAACATGAAGTTGCTGGGACCAGCAGTTGGCGTAATGGCTATGTCGCTGGACTCCTATGTAGTCGACCATGGTTCATGTCCTGGACCCGGTGGCTTAAACACATGCCGGGCGCATGTGCGTGTGTGCCCAAGATCCCAAGAGGAGAATGGAAGAAAAATGATTGCGGCGCGGCCATCCCCCCTGGGGGGTGATGTCTCTCTTTCTGTCTCTCTGTCTCTCTCTGTTGGGCGAGCACACATAGCCTATAGCAAAAACTTCTTAAAAAAAAAAAAAGTTGCTGGGACCAGTGGGTGGCGTAATGGTTACGTCACTGGATTCCCACATGGCCAGCCATGGTTTGAGTCCCAGACCCAGAGGTTTGAAACACACACTGGACGCACGTGTGTGCGTGCCCGAGATCCTAAGAGGAGAGTGGAAGAGAAGGGACTGCAGTGTGGCCATCCGCCCTGGGGGTGTGACTCCTCACTTTTTGTCTATTTCTCTGTGAATGCACACGCTCTAGAGCAACACTCTCTCTCGAGAAATAAATAAAGTTGCTAAAAATACCCATGTCCAGGTTCTGAGTTAAAAAACGGCAGGTGGTGTGGTGGTTAGGGCATTGGACTCCCACATGGCCGACCACGTTTCAAGTCCTGAACCTGCTGGCTTGCTTTCTCACTTTCCCTCTCTCTCTGTCTCTGCTCAAACTGGAAAATAGTAATAATAAAAAAAGTTAGAAAAATGAAATAATCCTTTTTAAAATTAAGAGAGTACGTACAATCTAGAAGCAGGCTCTTGGCCTGCCCACGTGACCCAGACCTATCGCAGCCGGGTCCTCCTCGATGAAACGTGGGAAGGAACAGGGGGCAATGTGCTGGGACCACGGCACACAGGCTCAGCTCTGTCCACATGAACTTTCTAGAGTGTTCCACCACTGCACATACTGGGCTGTTGCCCAGGGCCCCCTGGGCCCCGAAGCCTGTCTTTAGTCTCAACCAGTCATAGACTCTGAGGTGTCAGAGGTGACAAGTGGCCATGTGCTCTGCAGCCTGGTGAGACTCTCGGAGGGGCCAGGAGCTGCCCGATCCCCACACAGCTGGTCCCTGCTATCCTGCAGGTGGGCACCGCCTCACACCTGCCTAACCCACCCCACTCTAACTGCCGACCAGGCTGGTGCGAGCACATCTGAAGGAGGGACGGCTGCCACTCACCAGGTAGTCGCAGGCCGGCTGGAAGGCATTGGTCCCGCACACGTACAGGGAGGTGGTGCTGAGCGGCTGCAGCACGCGGATGTAGTTGAGGCACTCCGTCTGCAGGACGAGAACGTCAGCAGCTGCCCGGTCACGCTCTCCCCTCTGTGCTGCCTGCCACCACCTCTGGGCATGGCCACGTCCATGCACCAGCTCCCGCCACAGTCCCTGCCCTGCCCTGCCCTGCCACCCGGACCTCCAGCTCTCCACACCGGAGGGCCGGCCCTGATCACGCACAGCAGGGGCTTCACGAGCCCCAAAGCCACACTGAGAAAATCTCAGCCTAAAGCAGGCCAGACTGTTTAGCTTCTGCGCCAGCCACAGGTTGTCCAGAGCCAGCAAGAATCTCATTTCAGTCCCTGATTGATACTTAGCAAAGATCTGGTGACCGGCGGAGCAGAGCGCTGACCTCGAATCCTACAGGGACGCCCGCGCGAAAACCCACGGTACTCTGGCTAAGCACATGGCTTTTCCTCCTGTGGCCGGACCCGCAGAAGCACCCACTGCAGGACCTCTGCCTCCCAGAGACCACGCCCTGCACTCCCTACAGCACAGACCGGGAACCTATTCTCAGGGCCCAGCTCTGCCCTCTGAGGGGGACGGATGGCTGGGGGGCCCTGGAGCCGGAAAGATCTAGCAGGCAAACAAAGATGCCATTTAAGAGCTCGCTATTTCAGGCTGACAGCTCTTAGATTACATGAGCTACGGGCTGAAATTACCCCGTGCTGGAAAGCTCTTTCTGCTACAACTGCTTTGAAACGGGCTGGAAGTAATTTGCAGCTGCTGCCCGGCTCCAGGCGGTGCAAAGTGCCTGGTCTACTTCGGCTCTGCAGTGACCTGTGGGGTCCCTGTGACCACAGGGCCACGCCGCTCTGTCCTCGCTTCTTGGAGATCCTGCCTCAGGACGCCAACACCTTAGGGGACGTGTGCAATAGCACTTTGCTAAGAAAGTTTAGCAGAAACCTCCAGAAGCTGCTGTAGTTTTTGTTGCTGTTTTGTTTGTTATTAACGTTTAGCCACTGACATCAGCTGACAACTACTGGAATTTGCCGGAAGTCAGCAGTCCTGAGCACTGTCAGGACAGCTGGGCTCTGGGAGTCTGAGCACCTGGACGTCTGGGCACCAGGTAGGGACAGGACAGTATGGCTCGGGAGTGACAGGGTGCCAAAAGGATGCCATCTACCCAAACCCCCTAAGCCTAGGGCCATGGGCCCAGGGAGGCAGTAAGTCCTGTTTATCCCCTTTCCTAGGGAGCGTCGGCCATCATTTCCTATGGTCAAAGTTCCAGGCACGTGAATAAGTGAAGTTTATATAAACCTTAAAAACACTCCTCGCATGACCGCCCACAATATAGCAGAGGCCCGACCCTGATGCTCAGAAGAGCTAATGTCAATCACCACGGTGACCTCTCCAGCGACACCGAGCGCGCCTGCCCCGCCTGCCCGCGGCTCCCAGGAGGCGAGCCCGGAAGCGCTCGTGCACGCCTGCGAGAGCGATTACCTGCTTGGACTTCCCCTTCTCCGCGCATTTGGCTTTTTTGTCTTCAGAGACCTTCCAGTATGCCTGTTGGGAGAGACGGGAGCCCAGCTCAGTGCACGTTCTCCTCATGGCGGCTGCGGGCGCAGAAGCACAGGACAGCGTTCCCAGCCCAAGCGTTTCTCCCAAGGGGATGAATCTCCGAATACAGAGAGAGCTGCAGGGAACAGGTGCTGCCCAGGAGCAACCTGGCCTCCTGGGGACATTCTGTGATCGTTTTCCTGAGCCAGCGGACGGGAAGGCTGGCTCCCAAGGTCCCCTCACTGGCTACACAGCAAAATGAAGGAGAATGACTAGTGGTGACTGGGGCACTGGATTCCCACATGGCCAATGGTGGTTCGAGTCCTGACCT
Source organism: Tupaia belangeri chinensis (assembly GCF_000334495.1). Taxonomy (NCBI): domain Eukaryota; kingdom Metazoa; phylum Chordata; class Mammalia; order Scandentia; family Tupaiidae; genus Tupaia; species Tupaia belangeri. The sequence continues at coordinate 956,438 of NW_006159906.1, read as the reverse complement.
GGCAGCTTGCTTTCTCACTTTCTCTCTCTCTCTCTCTTGAGCACGCTTGCCCTATAGCAAATTTTAAAAATAATAATAAATTAAATTAAATAAACCATTCTTTAAAAAAGAAAAAGAGAGAATGAAATTATTGGGTCGTGGAGAAAGTCATGATGCATTTTTGCACGGAGTGGGTTTGTTTTCATCCATTTGGTGACCCGAGGGCCAGACAGTGGCACCATGGTAATGCGGGGTGCAAGCCATGGAGAGTCCCTGGCTCAGGCCCAGAGGCCTTCCCAAGGGTGCCAGGCACAGGAGTGCCCCGGCCCTGGATGGCTGGGGCCCACCCCGAATCGTGGCATCAAGGCCCTGTTGGGATTCTGTTTCTCTAGCTCATGAAAGAAATAGAGAAACTTGGGGAAACAAATTTTAAGAAAAACCTTAGAGTGTGGTTTAAAGAAAAAAGTCTCGACACTGAGTCTCTGTGGGAGGATGGAATTACAACTCCTTGAACTTGTGTGCTGGCAGGAGGTAAAAGACACGCAGTGACACCACTCTGGGGGTCACCCCTATTCTAGGAACATGTGTCCCGGCTGCCTCTCCCTTCAAGAGACATGGGAAACCATCGGGATGGGACAGCGGTGTCTGCGTTCCCACCTCTCCCTCCCTGAATGTCCCATCTCCCTCTGCAACTGCTACAACTACCAGTGACGACTGGGCAGGCCCCATGGCCTGGTGGGTCAGGGAGTGGGCCCCGCACGGCCGGCTGTGGTGAGCGTCAGGCCCCAGCCAGGCATGTGTGCATACACGCGTGCATGTGTGTACAACGTCCTGACAAGACGGAGAAATGGAAGAGAAGGTCTGATGTCAGATTTTACTGGAAGCTTATTTTGGTAATTTGGACAAAAAGGAGTGTTTTCCCTTAAGGGTGACAGACGAAGACTGTGGTGTTGGGGTTCGCCTCGTGTCCCTGGAGGTAGAGGACATGGGGCAGGGCTGAAAGCCAGGCTGGCCTCATGGCATCCAGGGCCCATGGCACCACCACCTCTGCTCCTGGGCACATCTGAGATTTTTCCAGAACCAAAAGTTCAAAACTAAGCGATGAGAGAGGGTGGTCCCGGATGAGGGGAGCTGCTGGCGGACACGGGGATATCGGCCGTGTGTGTGTGTGCGGGTCAGGCCGGCGGCCTGGGTGACCAGGCCCTCAGCCCGCTGCGGGGCCACACGAGGCCCTCACCAAGCCATGCGGTGCAGGAACGGGAGCCTGGCCTACCTCGTGCTGCTTCTTGGAGATGTCGAGTGCGCTAACAGCAAAGACGGCCTCCCGGGCGCCGACGTACAAGGAGTCCTTGTCCTCGCTCAGCAGCAAGGCCGAGTAGTTGTGGATGCCGGGCACACGGAAGTGTACCAGAGGCACCTCTGTTGGGAGCCGGGGCACAGTCAGACAGGGAGGGGAGGGCGAGGGGACATTTCTCAGCTCGGACCAACCCCACACGCCCTCTCAGCTACGGTGAGCGCGGCACGGTGCAAGGGCTGTGCGAAGCTGCAGGGGAGGCCGGCCCAGGCTGCCACCTCCGTGCACCATGATGCAGTCCCCAGGCACATGCACGGCCCACTCACAGCCCCAACGCCCAACCTGGCAGACGTACTCATCCCAAGGCCGCGAGCATCTGAGTGCCTGCCTGCTCCCACCCGTTCCAAACTCACATGACCTCCCAGGAGACCCACAGCCAAAAGCCTGCAGCTGCCGACCACAGGGGCTCCCACCTCACCCACCCGAGCCTGGCTCACGCGGCTGTAATCACCCACAGGTCAGTCTTAGAGAAAGTAATGACTGAGGTTTTCCTACTCAGGGAAAACATGTATTGCTTTAAAATCTTAAAAAAGTCAATCCAGAGACCAGGCAGTCAGGCAGCAGTAGAGGCCTGATCACAGTAAGTCCTGGGTTCGTGTCCTGGGACCTCTCCCTGCATGCTCGGCGTGTGAGCACGTGCCCACCATCCAGGCCAGCTGGGGCTGGGGTGAACCATGGCGAGAGGACCCAGCTGGGCGTCTCTCTCTCTCTCTCTGTCTCTCTCAACTGAGCATTCCAGTGATCACTACCACATACACGCAGGATGAGAACCAAGCGACAGTTCTCCACTGGGTAACTATCGACAGCCGTCTGGGATATGCGGCCGACTGCTGGCTGTTTAGGAAGAGC
>NW_006159906.1:882891-954221 GCF_000334495.1 Tupaia belangeri chinensis | reverse complement strand
TGGCTGCCCTGTGCTGCGGAGCAGTGCTTTCCCAGAGAGCCAGGTGTGGACACTTTCTCTGCCTCTGATCCCGTAGGGTGGAGGAGACGCCCGGCAGGCCGGTCCCATCCCAGCACGTGCACAGATGCCTGCCATTCTGCGTGGGACAGCTCTGAGCCCTGCCTGCAGCCCACCTTGCTCAGTCCCTCAGGCCACCGACCAGAAAGACCGAGGAAAGTGAGAAAGACAAGACAGCCGGCAGTGAGCCGTGGGGGAGCGGCTGGCCGGGGGGCAGCAGTGCGGGCGCTGCTGCTGTCCTGACGCCGCCACATGCCTGGGTGCAGGCTCCTCGCGGGCAGCGTGTCCCCAGTTGTCAGGCACAGGAGGGGAAGCTCCCTTCAGGACCCCCCAGTTCTGACACCTGCACAGGCTCCGGCTCTCACCTCCGTGCTCCCAGGTGATCCGGGGGATGGGCGCAAGCTCCCCCGCAGTCCCGAGCACCATGACCAGGGCTGTGAGCAGCCCCCCGATGGGTGTGCACATCTTCACTGGGCGGGGGCCGCGGCCGGGGAGCCTCAGCAGCAAAGGCTCATGGGCAGCAGGAGGCCAAGGTGGGCGTGCTCTGGGAGGGCAGCTCAGAGGCCCGGGGTGGGGGCGCAGAGCGGGTGAGCCTCGGGGGCCCCACGAGCCCGCATCTCCCAGCTCCCCAGGCGAGGGGGCCGCGCTCACCACTGCAGTGCAGAGGCCACGTGTGCTCCGTGATGGCCTCAGGAGAAACCTGGAAGAAGGTGAAGAGAAGTTATGAGGCAGACACAGGCATGCCAGCTCCCACCACAGGGCTGTCTGGGGACACGTGAAGGGCGGCAGGGCCCGGGAGGGCTTGGACAGATGAGTAGAACCAGGAGTCCCCGAAACTCTCTGCTTCCCGCCTCCCTCGGTGGACATAGCAGGGTACACAGAGAGCCCATGGTGGCCGTGGGGCCCAGCACACACGGATGGCATGGATGGCTGCCCGCCTCCTTCCTGCGTGGCTGCCATGCCCACTGGAAATAAGATGGAACAACAGCAGTTCCCACGGACACTGCCACCAGCCCCTGGGACACTCAGCAAGAAACAGGGCCAGAGAGGAAGGCCAGAGGGCTGCAGGGGCCACCACACACATCACACACACGCACTACAGGCACATGTGCACACACACATACATGTACATGAGGCCTTGCTGTGTAGGGTGGGTGAGCTCCAGCAGGGCCAGGGCCACCCAACGGGGCCCCGCTGACCCAACCAGCCTGGACGAAGCAGCCTCATTACAGGACAGGTTTATGTGGTTCAGCCAAAATCCGGGTGCGGGCCCAAAGGTCTACTGGCCCCAGCTGGGTCCCAGTGCTCCTGACAACGCTCCTGTCCCCACCTCCTGCGCTCTGAGCTGCTCCTCACCCTAACTCAGCGACACGGGGCCGGGTCCCTGCACTGCGCACCTGCCCCATTTCATCGAGGAGGACGCACACCATGAGGTGGGGACGTGGCCAGACATCAGCACGACGGCTGCTGCGCTCCAAGCGCCCTCTCCACCCCTCCCCGCCCACCTGAGCCACTCTCCAGGGGCCTGGACGCCCGAGGCCAGGGGCTGGCCAACCTCCTTCAAGAGCACGAAAGGAGAGCATCACTCCCAGCTCTGCGGTCTCTCCGGCCCCACAGCTCAAGAGCAGCTCCAGGTGACAGACAGACACGCGGCTGAGGGCCCGGACCAGCTGATGGCGTAATGCTTAGGTTGCTGGACACATGGCCGACCCCGGCTTCAGTCACAGACCCAGGGCTTGACACTCATGCCAGGCACATGTATATGTGTGCCCCAAATCCTGAGAGGAGAATGGAGGAGGGATTGCGGCATGGCCATTTCCCCTGGGGGGTGATTTCTCTCTGTCTCTGGTGAGTGCATGCCCTATAGGAAAAATCTCTCTTAAAAAAAAAGAAGATGTGTGGCCGAGTGCCAGCACGACTCCTTACAGGACGCCGCGGCCACAGGTCAGGCCCACGTTGTGGTTGAAGCCAGTGGCAGCGGACTCCTAGTGCGAGGAGTTAAGGAAGCCCCTGAGAGGAACGGGGAGGGCGGTGGCCCACCAAGCAGTCCCAGGCTGAGCCAAAACTTTTGTTTGTGGGGCCACCGCTTGGAATGGTAGGTAAGGCGCTGGACTCTCACATGGCCAACCAAGGTTTGAGTCCCGGACTCAGTAGCTTGAAAATCATGCCAGGCACATGTGCGTGCATGCTCAAAATCCCAGAGGAGAATGGAGAAGGGATTGTGGCATGGCCGTCCCTCCCGAGGGGTGATTTCTCACTTGCCCTCTTTCTGTCTTTCCCTCTCTCTCTCTCTCTGGCAAGGAGCGCACATGCCCTATGGCAAAAACCTAAAAAAAAAATAAAAAAATTGTTTATTTGCCAGAAAAAGACATGAGTTGAGAAAGCACATGAGGAACGGTCACACTTCAACCCATTCTCCTGCTTCTCCATCCTGTTGGGATTTGGGACATGCAAGCTTGAGCACTGATATATTTGCACACACACACACATTTTTTTTTTTTTGGAGAGGTTTTTCGCTATAGGGCACGTGCGCTCGCCAGACAGAGAGAGACATAGAGACAGAAAGCGAGAAATCACCCCCCCAAGGGGGATGGTCACGTCGCAATCCCTTCTCCTCCATTCTCCTCTCGGGATCTTGGGCACGCATGCACACGCGCCCGGCGTGAGTTTTAAGCCACCGGGTCCAGGATGCGAACCGCGGTTAATTATGTGGGAGTCCAGCGACATAGCCATTACGCCAACTGCTGGTTCCCAACACGCACACATTTTTTAAAGAGATTTTTGCTATAGGTCTATTTGCTTGCCGGAGAGACAGACAGAAAACAAGAAATCACCCCCGCCCCCCCAGGGAAGATGGTCATGCCGCAATCCCTTCTCTTGGGATCTTGGGCACATGAGCACATGCATCCAATGCGAGTTTTAAGCCTCTTGGTCTGGGATTCGAACTACAGTCAACTACGTGGGAGTCCAGGGCCGTAACCACTGCACTATCTGTTAGTCCCCCAACATGCTTTTCAAGTCACTAGGACTGGGAGTGCAACCACACGTTGGCTCCCTTAACCCTAGGCCCCAGGGATGCCCCCATGTTTTATGATAAAATGTTAGAGGAAACATTTTAAAATAAAAGAATACAACAAGGCCGGATTAGCTGGAAAATCTGTCCGCTGCAAACCCGAGGACCCAAGGCTGCACCTCAGCATGGACCTGCAGAGCCCGGTGCAGTTGCCGAGGACACGGACAATGTGCACCTTCATCACAGTGACCCCAGGCTGGAGACCCCCCCCCCTTGCCCACCGGCCTGTGACCTGACAAATGAAACGTCCCCACACTCGGCAGAGGGGGGCCTCATGAGCACAGCAGCAGGGGCGGCCAGACCTGCAACGTGACCGGTTAGAAAGCTCACGACCTGCATGACTCCTCTGTGGCATTTAGGGGTGGAGGGGCCAGAGGGTCAGAGGAGACACGGAGCCATGAGCGAGGGCCCCGCTGCACTGTGGGGGTACTCTGAAGGTGCTGAGCTGAGCCCTGCAATGGTGCGCTTTTGTGAACACTTCTGGGAAGAGCCCAAGCAGCACGACGGGGCCCTCTGGGCCCTCTGGGCCCTGTGCCCGCCACAGCGCCAGGAGCCCTGTAGCAGACTCCACGGGACAGGGTTTCCAGGGCAGCTCTTTCCAGGAGGATCACTCAGGGAGCAACTGCATTTTTTTTATTTTTTGAGAGATATTTGCTATAGGGCGTGTGCTCCCCAGAGAGAGAGGGACAGAAGGCAAAAGATCACTCTCCCGGGTCATGGCCACGCCACGATCCTTTCTCCTCCATTCTCCTCTCAGGGTGTTGGGCACACACAGCATGCATCGGTGTGAGTTTCAGGCCACTGGGTCTGGGACTCAAACTGCAGCTGACCACGATGGAGCCCAGCGACAGCCATTATGCCATCCGCTGGCCCCGCGTAACTGCGTTCTTGCCCTCGGTCTGTCTTCCTGTGGCTGCCTGAAACTGACCTGAGGACTGGTGCTCCGGAAGTAAACTTGTGAACGTGGAGATACGGAGTTCAGCCAAAGAGCGGCCCGGTGGGAACTACCTAGACTGGGACCCCGACTGCAGGTGGGCAGGCCGCCCTGCTTCCTGAGCCCATCACAGACATGCTCATTCCTTAGGGGACCGCTTTTCACATCTGTGTTGTTGGCAGATACAGTCCGGACTGAGACAGCCTCCGACGACCCACCGAGCACACAGCAGCAGCGCAAGAGGGAACCACCCCCTCTCATTCATAATGAGCGCACATTTCCAAGAATCATGCAGGTATGTATGGATTTTAACTTGCTATAGGGTATATGCACCCTCCAGAGACAGAGAGGAAGTGAGAAATCACCCCCCAAGGGGGATGGCCACACCGCAATCCCTTCTCCTCCATGCTCCTCTCCGGATTCTGGGCATGCACGCACATGCGCCTGACATGATTTTCAAGCCACTGGGTCCGGAACTCAAGCAACACAGTTGGCCACATGGGATCCAGCCACCCTAGCTACCTCTCCACCTGCTGGCCTGAAACTCGCATCGCGAATCACGGCCAGTGAGCCTCGGCCCAGCCCTTCCCCCTCAGGCTCCCTCCACCACTCTGTCTTGGTCCCTGTGCCTGCCCACGCCACCCAGGACTCCGCAGCGTGCCGGCTCACACTGAGACCTCCCTAATCACACGGGGACCATGCCTGCGGTCTGGGCTGGCTGGGACTGCGGGCAGAGTAAGACCTGGGTGCTGTGTTTTTTTTTTTTTTTTTTTTTTTGGGGGATCTCTTTCTCTCATGGAGGAAATAAACTTTTTTTAGGTTCATGGAAAAATAGAATTGAAGTACGAGTTGATATAGGTGCAAAGAAAGGTGTAATTCATGCAGTTTTTAAGTATTACTTGCTGCCCATAAACTGCTAGGACCTCCCACACATGCGGGACTCGCACCGAATAGTCATGTGGCACCCACAGCTGGCGGAGGGGAGACGGGGAAGCTGAGACGGTCCCGCTGGTCCCATTCTTTTGGGTTCTTTGTTAATTTTTTGTTTTTGCCAGAGGGTGCATGCACTCCCCTGAGAAAGAGAGAGGAGAAAGTGTGGTCTGCAATCCCCTCCCTTCCATTCCTACGCCCTGTGAGGAATCAGACACACATACACACACATACACACACACACACACACACACACACACACACACGGGGTGTTTTTCAGGCTGTGAGGATCAGGCCTCGAACGGCAGCTGACCAGGTGGGATCAAGATCCCTTAACCACGAGGCTGCAGGGCCGGCCCCTCCTCGGTTCCCATCGTGTGGTGACAGATACAGGACAACGGGGCGGTGACAAAGAGCTCCTCACAGGCTCAATACCCCCCTGCGAACCCTCAGCCCACCTCTGGCAGGCATGGTCGCCTCAGCCAGGTGCAGAGGTCCAGCTGGCTGCACATAAGCCCCAACACGTACCCAGTGTGGGGTGCCAGCAGGGCCAGACCACAGGTGGGGAGACAAGGCAGACGTGCCCTCCCCGTGTGTGTCTTGGCACACAGATGTGGTCCCAGCCCGTGATGGGAGTCTGAAGGCCACAGCGAGAGAAGGCACGAGGAAGGGACTGGTGTGGGGCTTGAGGACCAGATGGGAGCAGCACAGGAGGGCGGCGTGACGAGTCAGGAGAGTGACGCACCGTGGGGCACCAACGCGGGGGGCCGTGCTGGAAGGAGATGGACCCTCGGCCATGAAAGGACACGGCTGAGCTGAGCTTCTCATGCCTCACGCTGCCGCTGCCCAGACGGGCATTCCGGGGAGACTAATGGCATGCGTGGCAGGCAGGGTGGGAGGGTGAGAGGGTGGAGCACTGAGGACGCTCCAGTGCAGCCGAGCTGCTCCGCAAGACCAAGGGGTCAGAAGGTGGCTTGGTAGTTATAGCACAGGGTCCCTCACAGCCGACCGCAGTTGCAGTCCGGGACCCAGTGGCTTGAAGCTCACACCAGGAGCGTGTCCGTGTGTGCTCAAGTGGCATGTTGGCTAGGCCACTGGATACCACATGGCTGACCACAGCTGGAGTCCTGGACTCAGTGGCCTGAAAATCATGCTGGGTGTATGTGTGTGCGTGTTCAAGATCCCGAGAGGAGAACAGAGGAGAAGGAATTGCGGCATGGCCATCCCCCCTGGGAGGTGATTTCTCACTTTCCCTCTCCCTCTCTCTCTGGCAAGCACACAAGCCCTATGGCGACAACCAAAATAGAAAGATCTCACAGTGCTGGGCACACCTGCTGAGATGTCTGCCCAGGCCCACGGGAGGGTCAACAGCAAGAGCGAGATGGAGCGATGTCAGCGTAGGCTGGGCTGGAACCGTGGAGGGCCCTGCCAGGGATGCTGCCGGTGGGAACGGGGACACAGGGAAACTCTGCACCGTCCCCATTCTGCTGTGAACCTCAACCTGCTCTGAAAGTCAAGGCCATGAACAATGACCACGGTAACAGGCAACTGCTCAAGGAGCTCCCTGCCAGCCACACGGGGTGCGCAGGGCCCAGGCGCCTGGCCGAGAGGTGAGTGCTCGCTGGCAGAGGCGACCCTGGCTCCCTGCAGCACACCAGGCCCACGGGACGGTGCTTTTCTGGTCAAATGCCAGCGAGAACGGCGTGTCTGTTGGAGAGAAGCGAAGTGCAGAGGGTCCGGCTCCGTTCAGTGTCCTCACTGCCCTCAGGGTGTCCCACGAGACACGCTGCGGTCAGGCTGGCCCAGCGAGGACAGGGAGGATGTCACACTGGGGCATCTGGTGCCCAGAACACAGACATCCACATCCTGTCCTCACCAGCCCAGGGCAAGGACACCCTTCAAGGACATTCTGTGTGGATAGAGAGAGAAAATGGGGGGCAGTGAACAGGTGGGCTGGCAGGCTGTAATGTGGGCTCTCCAAGGGCCGGGCTGGGCACCTGCTCCGTGAGGCACGCTTCAGTCTGTGGTGTCACACCGCTTCCAGGTTCCCAGTGTGATAGCGGGAACACAGAAGCATGCCTGTACATGGCACATCCACCACACAGAAGTAACCACAAGAACACGGGGTGCAGGGCAGCTGTGAGGACGGAGAGGCTCTTGGTGCGGGCGCTTCACCTGGCCTCATAACACCAGCTGTTACACGGGAAGCCTCAAGACTTAGAGTGTCTGTTACCGCCAGCAGGCATGTGCCGGCACCAGGGTCACACAGAGACAGAGATGGGGAGGAGGACAGACCCTCTCCAGTGAGGGTGGTCACAGGATGGAGGTGGTCCTCCCTCCATCCTGCTGGGATTCTGAGCATGCACACGCACGTGCCCGGTACGTTTTCCGAGCTGCGAGGCAGCGTCTCCCCATGGTTGGCCATGTGGGATCCAGCTCCCTCCCCACTGGCCCACAGGGACGCCCCTCACACGGGTCCTCAACACTGGCTGTGCTAACCACCAGCACGCCATTCCAGGATCGTCGGCACTACGTGATGTTTCGGACCAAAAAGAACTGAAATCAGATTCCGGGAAGAGAGAAGTAACCACACACCACCTGAGAGGGCGGGTGCAGCGTAAAAGCAAAATCGGGAGCAAGGAAATGCTCGTGAATGCCTGGGAGGGAAAGCGGAGGTGTTTTTTTTTTTTTTTTTTTTTTAAAGTTGAACGATGCCACAGCCAAGAGGAATGGTAAGAAAACTGGGGGATGGGTCTAGGCAGAGTCCCAGAAAAGGGGGCAAAAGATGAGCAGTCATTGGAGAAATACCGTAAGGAGGAAAGCCCCAGGCAGAGCTGTTTTCAGAACGAACGTGCCCAGCAGCACAGGGAATGAGAAGGGTGGGCTGGCACCAGAGCCAGCACCTGCAATCCGAGAGCCCTGGGAGGCCGAGGAAAGATCTGAAGGCTTGCCGAGAGGACACAGGCCACACAGCAGTTAACCGCAGAGCCCTGGGGACAGCCAACGACGCAGGCACGCAGGGGAGCCAGGGGCCCGCAGCGCCGGTCAGTCCGAGGAAGACAGTCCTGGCCAAACTGACCTGTGCACGTGCAGACGCACACTTCGCACCTCAAGCTCTCCGCGTTCTTACACACGTGCGTTCTTGCTCAGGTGCATGCATACACATAAATGCACATGTACACCGACACAGTTATACACATGTTCACAGATACACAGTTGTACAGATAGATACACAATGCACATATATACAGTTGCATACACACACAGGTGCACACATCCATAAACACACAGGTGAATGCACAAACCAATGCACACACATGTACGGACACAGGGATCCAGGCAGCAGGAGGCAGAGGGCCCGAAGGTGCGCAACAGAGGTTACCAAGATTGCTGGGTGTGTGGGCAGGTCTGTGTGCAGAGATAAAGGCTTTACAGCTCTGGCAGAGAGTCTACAGATAAATGAGCAGATACAGAAATGAAGCACGCACACTCAAAGTGAAGCAATTATTAACCCCGGGGGAAGCAAAAGTGGTGAGTGGAAATGTAATCAGAGGGGCCCAGTGTGCAGCCCCAGTGACAAAAGAAAAAACTCCACTGGGAAGATGCGGAGGGAGGAGAGGAGTGAGCTGAGCAGGGGATGAGAGCCCGGGAAGGCAGTCCTCACCGTCCATGTTGTGCAGTGTCCAAAACCGGAGAGTGGGGAAATGTAAGAATAACCGATTTGAAAGAAGACAGCAAAAATGGCTGCAAGAGTTGAGGCTGTCTCGGGTGGCAGGAGGGCGGCTGGCAGTGGTGCCCCTTCGTAGCAGCAGGGGAACCACCACACTCCCCAGCAGTGTGTGTCTACACTCCCACCCACCACATCAAACTGAAGAGGAAGGAGGTTCTGGCTCCTCGCAACCCAAAGACAGCTTCTCGGTGGACGCAGAAGCAGCAGACACAACCCACAATGGGGGCGTCCTGAGACAGGGAGGGCAGGGCCATGTGCACGCAGAGCCTGGCCCGACAGCAGCGCACTCGGGGTTCCAAGACTTCTGTAGACACGGGCCTGTGCAGTACCCGGCAGGCCCCGGGCAGCAGCTCAGGTCTCGGGTGCAATGTCCACGTGGCCACCCGCCAGCCTCCCCCACGTACTCCTCCCACACACGGCCCCTTGAGGCTGCCTCACAGCCTTGTTCACACTGTCGCCTCTTCCAGAACGCTCTCCCCGGGGGTTGCTGGTGCTGGCTCTTTCCCAGGGTGGTCCTGTGCTCCAAGGCACCCCCATGGCCGCCGTCTCCCTTATCCACACCCATGCCAGCTCTTCTGTGCTCATAGCCCAGAGCAGCAGTTGGCTTGGAGACATCCCCATGACAGCCCTGCTGGGCCATGAGTCTGCATGTGTTATCTCCATCTGCGTATGCGTGCCTCTGTGTATGCATGAGTGCACTGTGCACGTGTGCACCTGTGTAAGCATGGGTTTATGCATCTCGGCATCTTGTGTATGTACCTGTGGACAGGTGTATCCATACATGTGTGTGCATTGGTATATACATTCACATGTGTGTTTAGGCAATGTGTGCACTGTGTATGTGTGCAACTGTATATATGTGCATTGTGTATCTCTATGTACAACTGTGTGTGTGTGCATTTGTGCATCTGTGAACATGTGTATAACTGTGTCGGTATACATGTGTGTTTATATGTATGTATGCATCTGTGTGTAGACATCTGTGACTTAGTCCCTTCTGAGTAGGGGACACAAATGTCTGGTTAGCAGACCAAGGCTAGAGCTGGAGACGATGGGGACAGAAAATGTCACACACGAAACAAAATGCCAACAGAATGAACAGAGGGTTTAAGGCCATCCCTGTAACCCTGAGGTAAGTGCCCCAGGGAGAATGTGCCCAAGAGAACACGTCAGCGAGAGCTGCCGCTGGTGCCTGAGGGATGCCGGCAGCTCCTTCCGGTGGCTGTAAATAACCAGTGAGGACCGTCAGGCCTTGCTGGAGTCCGCTGGGATTACTCAGACTGCTTTCGGTGAAAAGCAAGCTTGTTCTGAGGCCCTTTCCCTGGTGCAGCCCAGACCCTGCCATTCAGGAGCACAGCACATGTGACTGAGCCCGGCCAGGAGTGACTGCTCACGCCTGCCTCCCAGACCTGGCCCTGCCCCAGCGCCACCGGCTCCCGCAGCACTACCAATGGGTCTGCAGACCTGATTCCCACGGCCGAGGTCAGAGCCCGCCTCTCTTCCCAAACGGTCATTAACAAGAGCCACGCACAGCTCCCAGGGGAGTTCTAACTCATGACATCAGCGGGTTGAGGCCTCTGTCTATCTGCGCCAGCACACACCACCCTGCACAATCAGAAGGTGCTGCACACGAAGCACACACACCCACGCCGACATGCCGCCCTGTGCCCCGCTCAAGAGCTGTGGCTCCAACGTCCCAGGTGGGATGTCCTATTAGGGCCTCGCTCCAAACTCTGAAATCTGAAGACTGGGCAGAACTCCCAGGGACACCACTTCCCCCTCCAGTCTCCCCACAAGGACAGGGAGTACAGCCATGTCCGAACTCCGGTCGTGCCCGAGCCCAGCCCGGGGCCTCCTCAGTTCCCCAAATCGTGAGGGCACAGCAAGGAGATGCCAGTGCAGGGCCAGGGCCAGCCCACGGCATGCGTGAGGTGGCTGGATCCCCTGTGGCCTCACGGTCAGTGCAGTCGGAGTCCTGGAGCTGGCAGCTGGAAAACAGGCCAGGCGTGCATGTGTGCAAGCCCAGGGTCCTAAGGGAGGGGCAGATGGAGGAGCAGGGACTGCATGGTGACCATCCCTACAGGGACGGTCCCTACAGCAGTGCCTTCTCTCGCTAGCAAGTGCACACACCCTCAGGCATCATTTTGAAAAAGGAACCAGGGAGTGAGGTCTCGGTCAACACCGGATCTGCCACGCTGATCGCGGGCTTCCAGCCTCCAGAACGACGAGGAACTGAAGCCTACCTGCTTGTTACAGCGGCCTGCACCAGCTGACCCAGCAATCCAGCCAGGGCGTGCACCGCGGCAGGTGAGCAGCAGACAGGAACGCAGCACACAGACGTTCCTGCACACCCGCGGACACCACTGACACTGGGAGAGGCTTCAAATCACCACCAGGGCTGAGGCTGGGGTCCTCAGTGTGGGGCCGGAGGGGAGTGAGACGACAGAAAAGACGCTAAAGCAATTGCAATTTCTTGGCATTTTTTTTTTAAGTTTCTGTTATAGGGCATGTGTGCTCGCCAAAGACACAGCATGGGAGGGGAGAGGGACAGTGAGGACTCACCTCCTGGGGGATGGCCATGCCACGATCATTCCCTTCTCCGTTCTCCTCTTAGGATTTTGGGCACACGTGCACATGCACCTGGAGTGAACCTGGAGCTACTGAGTTCGGGACTTGAACCACACGGCCAGTCGTGTGGGACCCTGCATACCGCAACCTCCATGTCACCTTCTGGTCCCGTATTTGCTTTCTTCGTTTCCCCACCGCATGAGACTCTCCCAGCTTCACAAATACTCCAGGCTCCATGAGGTGGAGTATGCTGCTAGGGCACCGTGCTCCACAGGCTGGGACTACATGCAAGCACTAGTTCGATTCCCAGCTCATCCTGAACAGGCCGGCATGATGGTGAGCACCAGTGGGCCTCTACCTGGGAATGTGGGTGGGTGAGACCCTGGGTTTCTGTCAAGAACACTTACTGTTCTTTCTCTCTCTTGTGCACATGCTCTCATTAAAATAGCGACAATAAAAGACAAAAACACAGATCCCCCCCACCCCCATAGTTCAGGAAAATCATAAAAAATATATGCATACAACCAGCCAAAAAACACAGAAAGTGTCACTCCTGCCTGGAAGTGAAACTGTGCTAATTGGAACCACCTGCCAACCTGGCAGAGCGGGTTAGGCGGTGGGCCGGGCGCATGTGGAGGGCGTGCTGGCAGCGGGCTCTGATGAGCCAGCAAGACCACGAATCCTACAGGGCCCGAGCACGGTGCATGAGTGACAGGAGAGGGTGAGGGACAGGCCTTCCTACAGATTAAGGCAGCTGTTCCTCTTTCCTCCCAAACCGGAAATACATGGTTTAGAATTCCCCAACACGAAAATTAATCACAGGCCAGTAGGTGGTGTAGAGGTTAAGATGGCCACATCTCAATGGCTGACTTCACAGTTCAAATCCCAGACCTGCTGGCTTGAAAATCGCACTGGGCACGTGCACACGCGTGCCCAAGATCCCGAGAGAACAGAGGAGACGGGACTGCAGCGTGGCTATTTCCATCACCCCCAGCCTGCCCCATCTCTCGGGCGGGTGCACACACCCCACAGCAAACTGACAGCTACGACACAAAACTGTACAGTGGCGCGAATCCAAGGCAGGATGGCAGCAGGAGCCCTCTTTGCACACCACCTTACGACGGCCTCCCTACACCCCCGAGAGAGAAACGCAGGCTTTGTGGGGTCATCAGAGCCAAGAGAGACGGAATGAGGAGGAGTGGGGAACAGCAACGAGACGGGAAGGAAACGACGACCACTCGCGGGTTCCGGAATGCCCACCCAGCGCAGCCCCAGGAGAACGCAGCGAGTCCCAGCACAGTGAGGAGGCAGGGACCTTGCTAAACTGGGGACGGCGACCAGGACACAAACGCCTTACCTGTACCTCGTGCCTCTTGAAACCTTCTCCGAGGACGTCTTCAGAAACCCTCCCCCTGAAAATGAAGAGAAACAAGGGTGTGTAAGCCTTGACTCGCCCGTCCTTGGACCCTCGGCGTCTGTTCCGGACAGGCCCTGCAAATGCGCTCGTACCACCTCTGCTTAAACGCCTGCCCCCGAGATGGCCCTTGCTGGGACTCGGTGGGCTTGCTGGCGGCGGTATAGACGGAAGTGGGTGGCTGTGCAACCACTCGCCCAGCGACAAAGGGGAAGTGGGACCCAGCAGTCACCGGGCCGGGGCGGGGCCCCAGCACCCGCCACAGCCACAAGCTTCGGAATGAGCCATTGGAAGGCCCACAATCACGTCATCAAAATGAGCCATTGGAAGGCCCACAATCACGTCACCTGGGTGTCCATTAACTTCAGGGCTGTATCCTTTCAGCGCATCTTCACGAAAAGACAATTTGGAAAAAGCAGAGACATCTAAAACAGATTTTTAAAATTCATTTATTTTTTTTGAGAGGGAGAGACAGGCAGAACCTCCAGCAGGGCCTCACTGCTGCGACCTACGCCAGCCTCAGGTGCCCTGCCCAAGAGCACACGTGTCTACCATGTGGGGAGGGGCATCCTGGAACAGGACCCGGGAGGCTCTGCGGAAGGCGTGTCCCACGGCCTGGTGTTTTCCATCACCAGTCATCAGCTTGCTTGCGTCTGACGGTCGGTTGTGAGCAGAACAGAAACGCCTACGTGGGCGCTAAGGTTTCCACGGCGTGCTGTCGCCCTCGCAGTGTGGGAGAGAACCCTCAAGACAGATTGAGTCCCAAATACCACCATCGATGAGGTCAAGAGAACTCGAATCACAATCCAGGCCCGCAGTGGGGTCTGCAGCTGTGTGGCCCTCCGTGCTTAGCAACGACCGCGTGTCTGCGAGGCTGCGGCGTCGGGCTGGCACCCTGTGCCTCGGACGGTCCTGCAGCTTTCCTTCGGCTTTTGGAACTTAGACCATCGCTGCTCTTCTCCCGAAGCCAGCTGGCGGGAGGGCAAGCAGGTGGGTGGCCCTCCCTGCCAACACGGGGGCCAGCCAGGCCCCTCACGGATGGCCCCACCCTCTGCAGACGGCCTGGCTGGTCCCCACTCTCTCCAGACGGCCGTCTCCGCACTTGACATCCAAGCCCCCAGCCCTCAGCATCATCCTCTGAATCCTGAGCAGACACCCACAGTGGCCAAGGGCCCCCAGGTCGGGGGTCAGAAGTGGTCATGTTTCCCACCACAGTGGCCTTACAGAGGCCGTGCTGGGGCCTCCCCCACAGCAGCCGCTGTCCCTCTCGGCCAGCACAGTGCCTGCGTGTGAGCAGCCATGCTGGAGACCTGTTCCCAGGGCCAGGGAGGGCACGGCAGGCCGGAAACACCCCGGGGAACAGGAACGCCAGGGAGGGCTCTTCTCTGGACCTTACACAAGCACTTGCTGCTTCAATAAGCGACGCGCTCGTGAGGCCAACGACGCACGAGTCCAGACGCCATGGCTGCTTGGCATGGCGTGACAGGTGGCAGCAGGTGCGGGCATTCCACGCACGTCTAACTCTTGTCGGCCACAGAACCACAGCTGAACTCTGGCTTCCTCCGCACAGGGCCCAGGCCCGAGCGCCTGTCGAGAGGCCTCTTCCTCCTCAGCATGAACCCACAGGTATAATTAGCTGTCACCAGAATGAAGACCGCAGAGGACACACTCCTCACATGTCGGGTCTCAACCTGACTCCTTGTAACACCCGGAAAAGACTCTAATGCCCATTCACGGCACAGAGGGAAATGAGTCGGGAGACAGAGGAGGGTTTCCCCTCACCCCAAGAGGCCCAGCCTTGGCTCCCCACCTGCAGAGGGCAGGAGGGGGGACAGGAGGGGGGCTGGCAGCGCCCCACATCTCGCCTAGATTATGCAAACGTGGCCTCACTCTCCCTCAGAACACCCTTCCTAGGACAGTAGGAAGATTTTTGTCCTTTCTTCCTTTTCTCCTTCCTTGGGAGACTTTTGTTATAGGGTGTGTGGGCTCGCCAGAGAGACAGAAAGTGAGAAATCACCCTCCGTGGTGATGGCCATGCTGCAATCCCTTCTCCTCCATTCTCCTCTTGGGATTTTGGGCACAGATGCACATGCGCTTGGCCATGAGTTTGAAGCCATTGGGTCCAGGACTCAAACCACAGTCAGCTATGTGGGAATCCAACAAAATTACGCCATCTGCTGGTCCCTACTTACTTTTTTAAAATAATTATGTTATTTACTATTGTTTTCAATGTTTTTTATGGAGCACATACACACACGGAGAGACACACAGAGAGAGGGAGAGAGGGACAGAGCAAGCCACCAGGTCCAGAACTCGAATCGCTGTCAGCCATGTGGAAACCCAGCACCCCAACTGCTGTGCCACCTGCTGGCCCCCAGAAGCGCGTTTTTTAGCATGTGGAGAAGACACTAGGACCTGCAGGAGCCAGGTGCACTCAGAAGGCCTGGGCCCAGGCCTGGCTTCTCCATGCTGTGTGTTTCCTGGGGGAGTTACGGGGCCTTGCTGGGCCGTCCCCTCACTCAGAAAGTGGGCACATGGAAGTGCCCTCTCATCTCGGCTCTGTGGATACACGATTGCCCTGTGTGAAGTGTCTGGCACTCACCGAGGCACTGGCAGCCATGAGTCACAACTCCCTCTTCCTGTGACGTGAAGCCTGGTACGCGGCCTCGCTAAGGTGACACAGAGAGGAACAGAAATAGGCTCTGGGCACATCTGACACACGCAGCCCCAACCAGGGGCCAGGGCTCCACCAGCCCCTCCTACCAGGCCTGCCTGGGTCTTCACCCCTGATCCTGCGAGCAGGGGTTAGGAACAGCATGACAGCCAGCGCGGTGGTGGGTGCAGAGGGCAAGGGGCCACGTGGCCTTCTGCTCACCCTGCTCTCCCAGGCCCAGGTCATGTGGAGGCCCCCAGTGCACTCCGCGCTGCCACACGCCCGCCTGGGGTGGCCCGCATGCTGAAGCGAAATGCCACTCTCACAGAGAAGACTGCTGTTGCGAGCTGGCCACGCAGCATGTGGGAGGGGCAGGGGCCACATCCCAAGCCCTGGGGGGGGGGGGGGGGCCGGTGGGGGGGGGGGCGCCTGTGTGGGTGCCAGTCCAGACGCTCTGACCTGGTCACACCTCACGTGTGCAAGACGCCCAGATGAGGCTGTCATGTCGGAATGCTCTGGAGACCCTGCAAGTCCGCTGACATGCGTGTACAGACAACACGTGCACAGGGTGAAACACAACGTGAATGCCAAAGAATGACAACATGCCCCTGTCCGAAAGGAGCCCCGAAGCAAGGCTCCCGGCCCTTCACACCGGCCCCAGATGTGAACACTCACTGTCGCCATCTCGCCAAAAGAACCTGTGGCTGGAGCGAAGTGTAATCCACAGGACCAGGTGGTGGCAGGAGGAAAACGTGACTCTCCCACGTGGGAAAAGCCTGGCTTCATGCCGAGGCCTCCCTGGACACGCAGCACCCCTGGTCTGGGGCTGGCTACAGCTGGGGTGGGTCGCAGCACCAGGACCCCACTGGGGCCCTCTTTCTCTGTGAAGAAATAAACTCAAAAAAATGTAATCCAAGGGCCAGCAGGTGGCATGGAGGTTAAGGCACTGGGTCCCCTCTGGCTGACCTTGTGGTTCGCCTCAGACCAGCAGCTTGAGAAACACATCAGGCGTGTGCATGCGTGCCCAAAATCCCAAGAGGAGAATGAGAAGGGGCAGTGGCATGGCCATGGCCCTGGGAGTTCCCCCGTCCCCGACCCCCAGTGAGCACATCCTATACCCTAACACAACCTATAGAGAATTTAAAAAGAAGAAACAAGCCACCCAGCACCCGGGCGTGGCGGCCATGGAGTAGGCGCGCTCCGGGAGGGGAGTGTGCCCCGTTCTCTGTGAGCTGCAGTCCTTCACACTACTTACAATCTTACCTCAGCCGTGGGGCTGTTTAATTACCTCTTTGATCTGATATAGAAAGTAAAACAAAAGGGTGACAGAAATTCTAAAAACATGCACTTCTGATAGGAGGGAGAGTCTCCGACAGACTCAAAACGGACACTGCAGTGGTGAGGCCACGCTGCCAGACCGTGCCTTCCACGGTGCCTTTTGAAGCAGCGTCACCGAGCAGACCTCACGAAGATGGCAGCTTCCCAGGACAGCAGATACACGGCAGCCATTTCTGGGCTGGACTTTTCGGTGGAATTCCTCTTTCTAAGAAACCCTGAGTCACCCCCTCACCCCGGTCACTTGTGGTGGGCACGGTGCCTGGAGGAGCTGTGCCAGGTCAGACAGAGATGGGAAGAGTCTCAGCTCCCAGCCAGCCTGGGAGGGCCGCAGCAACCATGGACGACAGTGCGGCCCTCGCTGGGTGACACAAGGGATGGGAGGGGCAGGCTCGTGGCCACCTGGCAACGTGGTCAGGTGGACCTGGCACCTTCGGGCTGGCAGGAAGGAGCAGGTAGAAACTTGGTCCTGTGCGTCTCTGCACTAAGCACCCTCCGGTGCACCCACAAACTACTCACTATGATTGTGTGCACCATACTGTAATTAAACATGGTAATATCAACACTCAGTCCTTGGGATCAGCAGTTAGCGTAATGGCTATGTCATTGAACTCCCATGTAGTCGACCGTGGTTCGAGTCCCGGACCTGGTGGCTTAAACTCATGCCGGGTACGTGTGCGTGCGTGCCCAAGAACCTGAGAGGAGAATGGAGGAGAAGGGATTGCGGTGTGGCCATCCCCCCTGGGGGGTGATTTCTCGCTTTCTATCTCTCTGTCTCTCTCTGTCTTTCTGGTGAGCGCACGTGCCCTATAGCAAAAACCTCTCAAAAACAAAACAAAACAAAAAAACAAAAACAAAACACTCAGTCCTTTCCCATTTTTCACATTCCAGTTCATTTTTTTACAATTTTTTTTTTTTGAGAGATTTTTGCTATAGGGCATGTGCGCTTGCCAGAAAGACAGAAAGCGAGAAATCACCCCCTAGGGGGATGGCCATGTTGCAATCCCTTCTCCCCCATTCTCCTCTTGGGATCTTGGGCACACACGCACACACACCCGGCATGAGTTTGAGTCACCGGGTCCGAGACTTGAACCACTCGACTTACATGGGAGTCCAGCAACATAGCCATTATGCCAACTGCTGGTCCCCATTTTACAATTTTTTTTTTTAACTGCCAGGGTCACATGTGCTTGCCAGAGAGCCTGGGAGAGGAAAAGGGCTCCCCCGCGGAGCATGGACACAGCGATCCTGTCCGCTCCATGACCCCACTCTGCTAGGACTCCAGGTGTGCACGTGCACGCGCCAGGCATGTTTTCAAGCTGCCAGGGCAGGGACTTGAACTGTGGCTGGCCACGTGGGGTTGGACTCCCTTAACCACAAAGGTCATGAGCTCAGCCTCATGATTCATTTTAAAGACAGACTGGAACTACCGGCAAAGCGTGACCATGAAGGAACCTTTCTCTCAGGAATATTCAAAGTGATTTTAAAAATCGATTCTTTTATTTTGTTTCACTTATTATTATCACTGTTATTTAAGTTTGCTATAGGGCACGTGTGCTCACCAGAGAGAAACAGAGAGAGAGGGAAAGTGAGAGAGTAAACCGTTAGATCCGGGACTTAAAGCACAGCTACCCATGTGGGAGCCCAACCCCCCAACCCCCATGCCACTGGCTGATCCCTCAGAGTGATCTTTAGAGTCTTGGGGAAGGCTCAGAGGTGACCAGTGGTTTTCTCCTCAGGACACAGGACCACAGAGACGGAGGCTCCCGCCGCACCGACAGGACAGCACTGGCCTACCGGGAACGGCTGCGCAGAATTTCCATGACTGCTTCCAGCTCGCATCTGGTTTTCCCAGTGAGCTGAGCTAAAGTAACGGAGAAGTAAAACCAACTACGCTCCACGCACGCACGTTTCCTACACTTCCTCCCAGCTAGCCGGCCCCTCGGTAGGTGCTGTTCACTGTACCCAGGCCCAGAGACAGCCTGCCTGATGACCCGGTCTTTCCTCCCTCCTCCCGCAGCGCCTCTGCTCCGCCAGGTCCCACCCCAGCTCCAGGGGAGACCCTGCAGAAACCACGGCTGACAGTGCACACGTGCACGAGATGCAGACGCTAAACGAAACGTGACAAACCACGGGGCCAGCAGGTGGCTGGCTGGATCCCACAGGGCCAACTCAGTGGTTCGAATCCTGGAACCGGTGGCTTGAGAAACACGCCGGGTGTGCATGCATGTCCAAAACCCTGAGAGAACGGAGAAGGGATTGCGGCATAGGGGTGGTTTCTCACATCTCCTCTGTCTCTCCTATGAGCACATGTACTCTATGGGGGGGTGGGGGAACAAACTAAAAAAAAGTTGTAAACCACAACACAAGGCAACACCACGCCTGTGACCCATGTTGGACATACACCAAAAGCGAGCGGTCCCACCAAACCCCACGGCCAGGCCTGGCCGTGTCCCCGCGGCAATGGGTACAGGGAGCAGCAGATTTCTCAGGCCCAGTTCCCGTGGGGTCCCCAATTAAGCCATCTGTGCCTGAACCCAAGGGTCCCAATCTGAAACTGGTGGCCAACTCTAGCTTCACTACCGCGAATCTGAAATGATTGCAATTCGAGAAGGTTCCTCCGAAGCCAAACTGGAGCCCTTTCTTCCTGAACCCACAGCCACCCCGAGGACCTCTGGCCTCTAGCTTTCAGAAGTGTGTGACAAGCAGGCCCAGCTCCTCCTGAGTCTGCAGTCCCCTGAATCTGCTCCCCCTCTGCCTGCCGTCCGGGAGGTGAGGGTGGCACTGAGCTCACTGTCCCCAAGTGCGACCCTGCGCCGACCCTCCAGGCCCTCCTTCCTCCTCATCCTGACTGGCCTTTGCCCTGAGGGGCACTAATGGTCACTGTCCACAAGCTGCCCTCCTTAAGGTCAGGCCCTGCCCCTGCACAGCTGCCCACCGCCACTCTTCCAGGGCAGCCCCCGGTCTCTCTGCAGGGCTGCGGAATGGCCAGGCCGGCAGTGTCCGCAGAGGAGGCCCTGCGGATTGCTGAACGAGCACTTTTCCACCTGAGCTGGAGTCAGGAAAGCAGGAAGCTGAGACCTGCCCTGAATATTCTGCTCCACATCCCAGGGCACCAGGTCTACCAGGTTCTGGAGGGAGCAGCCAGCACAGAGGCCAGCCTGTGCCCCACTGCCTTTCCAGGGTCCCCAGGCCTGCTGCCTGCACCGTACACGTCCCAGCCTCAGCCAGGCCAGCCGGCCACAGCCCTCCCTCTGGGACATGAGGGCCCCCTTGCCCAGTCTGGGGAGAACAGAAGCAGGACAACGAAGCCAAGAGTGGCCACTGGGGATGGCGAGAACTAACCAGGTGTCCTGCGGCTTCTGCCAGTGTCAGCTGTGGTCGCCTCGGGGACCACACGTTAGGGAAGACGGGAGCTCCCTGGGGCGTCTGAACAGCCACCCCCAGTGTGGGCCAAGGGACTGAGGCACCAAAAGGCCGTGAGGTTGCTTCCTGACAGCGCCGTCCCTGGTTGTCCCTGGGAGGCACCCACACCGTCTCCCCACACCCAGTCCTCTCAGGGCCCCCGAGGAAAAGCAGGCTGCCCGACGAGTGTGGTGGCCTGGAGCCAGAGGAGCCCGAGTCCCTCCTGGGCTGGAGAGGGGACGAGGGGGGCAGAAGATGCTCCGGGGTCAGGCTGGGGTCGGGAGAGCGCAGCGGGCTCTTTCCATGTGCTGGGAGCTGAGGTGCCACACACTGAGCTGCACTGTCCCCCCTCTCCTTCAGGGACACTAGGGAGGACGGCACCTCAGTGAGGTGGGCAGCTGAGGACACAGGGTCCTGGTCCCCCACGTGTGCCCACGGTGGGTGGGTGCGTGTGCACACGTTCCACAGGGGACTGGGCCTGCCCTCAACCAGGACCCTTGGTCCTGCCACCGCAGACCCCACTACGGTGCACACAGGGCGAGCGGGGACAGGACGGGGCCAGGCTGGGGCCCAGGCAGGGGTTTCTTTTTTAAGTCTCAAAACCACAAAATGTTACTCTCCTTCCTCTCGTCTTGAGCGAAGTCTTAAAAATACACACCAAATGACACACTAGGCCCGCTGACCACAGGTCGTAACAGAACCAGAGGCCGGGCCGTGTGCCCACTCATCCTCTGCCTCGGGCCTCCTTCTGCAGGACAAGCCCGTGCCAGCTTCGGCTCCAGCTCGGCGGACCCACAGGTGGATCCAGGGACGGCTCCGTGAGGGCTCAGCCTCGCCACGTCTGGGCTGTTAACAGGCGGTCCCATCTTATGTCCATCTCCACCTCTGCCTGGACATATTTCCACAGTTTCACTGATGTCCTCCACGAGTGAGAGACAGAGACACAGAGAGACAGCGCCCTGACTGGGGCCCGATGCCACGACCCACCCTTTGCCGGGCCCCAACCACAGGCGTGCATGCCTGGTGCACTCAGGAACGTCTCTCCGTGAGCCCAGAAGACGGCCATGCGTTGTGCCTCACAGGGTGTCACTGTCTAGCCCGCCGCTCCCTGCTCTGTGCCCACACCGTGCACAGGACCTGGATCCGGCAGCCCGCCTCCTTCAGGGACCAGGGCGTCCCTCAGCCCTCGGCAGCCGGTGGGCAGCTCACAGCAAGTGCCCATATTTACACCCGGACAACCACAGCCATCGCGGGCCCGAGGGGTCACTGCAGGTGGTGGGCTGGAGTCACGGAGCGCTGAAAGTGGGCGAGGCCGACCCTGACGACTCGGCTGGACAGGGAGGGGTACTGTCTGGGAGCTGAGTCGCCGCCACCCACTGCGCCCCTGGGCCTCCTCCTGCTGCTGGACACTCGCTGCCCGATGTCCCAGGCTATGGCCAGCATCTCCGAACTGCCAAGGAACAGCCTAGCGGGGCGCTGTCAGCCGATACTGGATTAGGGCCGATCCCCTCTGCTCCAGGTTACGGCCAGCTACGGCCAGCCCTCGAATCCGCTTAGCCACAGCCCCGCTCCCAAGGCAGTTCGCAGGCCTCTAGATCCCTCCCGGCCCAGCAGCTCCGTCCCTTCTCAAGGGAGTCATGAGACGGGGACAACTTAAAACACCCTCGTGACTCCCGTCTGCTGCCCCGACTGGCACAGGTGCTACATGGCAACTGCGTGAGGAGGGTGTTTGGGGACACATGCCACCCGTGGCCTGGGACGGCCCTGCTGTCCTCCCAGCAAGAGGCCCAGGCAGGACCCACCGCAGGAGGAGCCACGCAGTGGGGACGT
Source organism: Tupaia belangeri chinensis (assembly GCF_000334495.1). Lineage (NCBI taxonomy): Eukaryota > Metazoa > Chordata > Mammalia > Scandentia > Tupaiidae > Tupaia > Tupaia belangeri. The sequence continues at coordinate 932,292 of NW_006159906.1, read as the reverse complement.
GATGGTCCTGCTGACCGGCGCCGGGCCAGTCCCGCTGACCCAGGATCCCCAGCTGGTGGTGCCCAGATCCCAGACCGGGGCGCTCGGGTCTGTGAGCCCGGCAGGGCCCCAGTGAGGACGGCCCTCCCTCCAGCACGCAGACAGTTCCGGGTGTGCGAGGGCACTCCTCTTCTGAGCTGTGTGTCACCTTCCAGATGATTCAGATGTGAGGGACAAGATGGTCACAGGGGAAAGAGCTGAGTCACCATCACCCAACGGCAAGGCATGGTCAGCTTCCAGGCCGAAGGCCCGGCGCCAGGGCAGCTGGCTGCTGCGCTGTCTGCAGGGCACAGGAGGAGGCTGTTCTGTTCACCTGGGACCCTTGGGCTCGCCAGGAGGAGGACCTACGGACAAGGCAGAGCTGACCCCCCACTTGAGCCAGAAGCTTATCTGCCCAAGTCACAGGAACCCAACCAACCACAACACCCAGAAAGGTTCTAGAACGTTCTTACACCACAATAAACCATGCTGTCCCTCCCCCCACGGCGGCCCCTCCTCAGCCTGACGACGGCGTGGCCCTGCAGGAGCTCAGCCCTGCTCCCGAGGCCCCTGCGGCCAGGCGGCCTGTGACAGAGGAGCCCACTCACACACCTCACATGGCACAGGTGGCCCCAGCACCGTCGTGCCGTCCTCTCTCAGCACCCCTGGGCGTGGGACAAAGGAGGCAGTGGCCCCGACCTGGGCCCAGCACCGAGCACGGACGAGGCTGAGCACGGAACAGGGCTCACACCGCAGGGCGCGGAGGCACGCTGGCAGATGGAGGCCGCGGAAGGCCCAAGGCGGCATTTGATAATGCACCAACGGAAGCCCCCACTCAGGAGAACGTGGGTCCATCTGGTGTCACGCTGACTCTGAGCCACCGAGTAACAGGAAGCCTTACTGGAAACTGCGACCACACGGCTGCACAGCGGCCACTCTGCCCGGACGCGGTCAGGCCACAGCACTGACCTGCAGCACTGTTGGCAAATCCATCCGGGCCTGGCCAACGAGTGTAGCTCCAGGTCAAGAGGGTGGGTCACATCTGCAGTGTCTGCAGGTGACAGAGGTGCCAGGAAGGCTTCAGTCACCGGCAGGCAAGGGATTACCAGGAGGTTAGCCCAGACCATGGAATTTCGGAACCACAGGCCAGTCTTTAACAATGCACTCCCAACTTGCAGGCCAGAAACTCGGGCACCTATCCCAGCCCCTGGAGGCTCCTGCACAGAAGAATGCCTCCACCCACCTGCACAGAGCCGTCCCTCCAGCCCAGGTGGGCTCCAGGCCCCAGGCCCTCCTGCACAGCCAGGTCTGACGTGACGCTCCCTTCGTGAGCGGGTGGCAGCTCACTGTGGCTGCCCCTCTAGGGAGGGTGCTGCCGGTGTCTAGGGTCGACAGTCCACGCCTTCGCAGGCCCAGGAGAGGAGCTGCAGGAGGGCAGCTCGGGGCGGCTGGCCATGGGCTCTGGTGCCTGGAGGGAGGGAGGGAGGGAGACAGGCTCTGCCTGGTCTCGGTCACTATGCCCGTCCAGGGTGTTTATGTCCATGCGGGGTGACCCAGGCCCCTTGGGGGACCAGGCTCTGATGACCCGGTAACAGCCAGCTCTGTGTACAGCAGTGAGCAAACGCTGTTCTAGAGAACCCAGATCCTCCATGGCGACAGCAGTTCAAACCCCCTGCCCAGTCAGCCAGAAACACACCGGGTATACACAAGTGCCCAAGGCCCGACAGCCTGGAGGACGGCAGGCAGAGGCCACGCTGTGGCCAGACCGTAGTGGCTGCTCACCTCTCTTCCTCTTACAGAAAATAAACTGGGGCCGGCAGGTGGCGTGGTGGTGAAGGGCACTGAAGGTCCACGCGGCTGACTGCAGTTTGGGTCCCAGACCTAGAGGCTTGCTTGCTTACTTTCCACCTCTCTCTTTCTCTCTCACTCTCTGGTCCTCTTGGGTCAAATTAAAATAAAAATATTAAAAAGTTAAATAAAATAATTATTTTAAAAAAGAAAAAATAAACAAACTTAAAAAACCGTCATCACCTAAGTGTGTACTCACCAGGAGCCAGTTACGTAAACAGTGGTGTCACAGCGTGGCCTGCAGCAGTGCATGCCGCACACGCTGGCGCTCACTGACTAGTGTGAGCGAGCACAGAATGTCAGTTACAGGGGAAAGCAGGACACCACCGAGCTGAGAGTGGATCCATCTAGAAAGGCAGCCACGAGGGCTCGGGCCGGCCAGGGCGGGAGCACACCAGCCCACTCTCACAGCCCTGGTCCCAACCCTGGCCGGCAGCGGTGCCCGCTGGCTGAGACACCCGCTGCACAAGAGCACTGGGGCTGGCTCGGACACCCACTGCACACCCGGGCCCCCGACCTCCTGGAGAGACACCGGAACGCCCGCCAGTGGGACCCGGTTCTGGGAGGTGGAGCCTCAGGGGCATTTTAAAACACGTTTCTCCTCCAGACTCTTCCTGGGTTTTCTTTCGTATCATTGGCTATTTTCTCTCTTTTTTTTGAGAGAGATTTTTGCTATAGGGTGTGTGCGCTTGCCAGAGAGACAGAAAGCGAGAAATCACCCCCCCAGAGGGGGTGGCCACACTGCAACCCCTTCTCCATCTTTCTCTGGGGATTTGGGGTATGTATGCACAGGTGCCCAACATGAGTTTGAACCTGCCAGGTCCAGGACTCAAACTGCAGTCTACTACAGAGAAACCCAGCAACGTAACCATTACCCCGTAGATCTACCTGTCCCGGCAATTTTCCAAACTGTCCTTCCATGCATCCTGTTTTACAAACAGTAGTCCCCATGATGTCTCTCTTTCCATCATCTTGCTCTGGTCACCCCACTGCAAATGGGAAGGTGCCCCAAGCCCTCAGGGGACATTGCTGCTGGCCTCAGGGATGCACTCCCGCCACACCTCACTGGGCCAGGACTGGCTTTCAGGACCCCAGGACATGCTGGGGCTCCCTGCTCCATGTTCCCTCCCCAGGTCTGTACCTCGGTTGACTCTGTCCCAACTGGTCCTGACCTGCCTGCCCTTCATCACACAGACAGCGGCAGCCCGGGTTCGAGCTCAGGGCAGCGCTCACCAGCTGTGTCACTCTGTGCGGGGGCCGAACCTGTACCCTCACTTCTGTCTGTAAGATGGAGCCAGCCTCCGAAGGTGCCTGGAACCGTATCCCACCGCTCACACCACAGGGGCGACGACTACGGGTAGGAGTCACCGCCCATGGAAGGGCTCGGACCCTCGCCTAGGCTTGGAGCACAGTCACCAGGCCGCTCGCCCCCGCGGGGCTGCTAGCCTTCCGGAGCGGCAGTCCTGCCACGGTTTTCCCTAGTGGACAAGGTGCTGTTTCCACACTGACTTTTTCCCAAAAAGGCTGACAAGAAAGAAGAGGCTGGGCCAGCACGTGGCATGGTGGTTAAGGCACTGGACTCCCACATGGCCACATGTGGTTCAAGTCCCAGATCCAACAGCTTGAAAACCACACCAGGTGCGTGCGTATGTGCCCAAATCCCAGGAGGAGAAGGGAATGCAGCATGACCATCCCCCCAGGGGATGATTTCTCACTTTCTCTCTCTCCATTTCTCTTCAGTGAGCGCATGCACCCTATGGCAAAAACTTAAAGGAAAAAAAAAAAAGAGGCTGTTCTTAGCGCCTAAGGGAACCCAAGGTGCCTGCCCTCCCAGGCTCTGCTGTGGCCTGTTACGTCCTTGCCTTTCAGGGAAGTGGCTGCTCGTCTGCGGTGCCCCTGACCCTTGAGGGGCCACGGCTCACCTAAGGTACACCTGGACCGTCTGGGCACACCTGACCATCTGGTGCGCACCTGACCCCGAGGCACACCTGGCCTTCTGAATAGTCTATGACCACCTGCTGTTATGACCACCTGCTGTTACGACCACCTGAAGAGCACATGGCACCTGGTGTGTGCCTGCCCACAGGTATTGATTCATGCAGAATCTCGCTCAAGTAGATCTAAAGGCATATTCCAAGCAGCAAGGGTATAAAGACTCTGGAGGGGAGAGGGGGGACAGGGTTGCACAGAGCTGAGATGAGAAAGCAAGGTCCCGTGTGCACACCTGGGGACGGGACTGCCTTCCCAAGGGCCGACCCTGGAGGCCCCCAAGCTACTCTGCACCCATGCCTTCTCATCCCCGCAGCTCCCCTGGGGCAAGCCCAAGGTAGGATCCAGGGCCACGTGCGCCTCCCCGGTGGTGGCCCCCTGCCGCCAGCTATCTTGCACGCGTGCGTTCAGCCTGGCAATCGGCTTACTGACTCGATTCTCTAAAACATTCAGTAATCAGGATGAGTCGGCCCTGGCCGTCTGTGAGATCACTCCTCTCAGAGAGGAGCCCTCGCAACCCGGGATGTGGCTGCTGTCTGGCTTATTAAATTTTTAAGTGGCTGGAGCATGAGCCCTGGAAGAAATAAAGAACCATTAGCGGCCATAAAGGGAAGAGAGCGGGCGCCCAGGGCCAGCCTGCGGGAGGCGGGGGATCCCAGTCAGGCACCCAGGGCTCCTGCAGTGCCGCTCACCCACCCCTCCACCCCAAGACCACCCACTGTGCCTGCTCCACGACACCCACAGTCTAACATGGAATAGAGGCCGCCAGACTCCAGGAAACTTCTAGAAGGGAGGATGTCAGCAGAGCGTGCGTGTTGTCTGCCGGGCTGAGACTGCCCTGCCCACCATGGTCTGGTGGCCAAGGACTCCAGGCTGGCCCCCAGAACAACTCTGAGGTTGGCCAGAACATAAGAGTGTGCGGGTGTGGGCGTGCACACATGTGGCATGTAGCACATATGTGGGGTAGCATGTCTGTGAGTGCCTCTGTGGTGTCTGTGTGGTGTGGTGCAGACATGCTATGGTGTGTGTGCACAGATACAGTGCATGTATATGTATGTCAAGTGTGTATGCATGTACACACAGGGCATATGTATGTGTGTGGGGGGTGTGTTTGCATGCAGGTCTACCTGTGGTGTAGTATATACATGGTATGAAATGTGTGCACATGATGGCACGTGTACATGTGTGTACATGTACAGGCCGTGTGTAATGCATACAGCATACATGTGCATGTACATGATGTGTACACATGGTATGAGGTGTGTGGTGTGTACGCACATGTATGACACGTGTATATGGCTGTGTGTATGTGTGTATACAGTGCATGTACACACAGTGTGTATGTATGTGGGGGTGTGTTTCCATGCATGTGTATCTGTGGTGTCGGTGTGGTGTGATATGGATATGATATGAAACATGTCTACATGATGGCCTGTATATGTATATGTACATGTACAGGGCATGTGTACACATATATAATGTGTATGTGTGTGGTATGGTACACATCATATGTATGCTGTGTGTACATGTGTGCGCATACACATTGCATGTGTGTGGCATGTGTGTATACAGTGTGTATACAGATAAAGTATCCATGTGGGGTGTATATATATGGTGTATATACACAGATGGTATGTGTAGGTGGCGTGTGTATGTACCGTACGTACACAGGGTACATGTGTCTGAAACAGTGCCGTGAGGCACACCCTCGGGCTCCTGGCAGGACCGGGCTACAAGCCCGCGGCTGGCAGTGGGAGCAGACGGCGTAGCCCTCGGGCTGGCTGGAGAGCGTGCAGTGGGTCAGCACCCTGCTGCCTGCCGTGCCAACAGGGTTGGGGGTGATGCCAACACTTGACGGCGACGTATCCAACAAGCCGAGGACACCCACCCACCAAGGAAAAGAGACCACTGGCCTCACCGCCGAGGCACACCTAGGCCAGCTGCTGGCACAGTGGTTAAGGCATCCGGATCCCACACGGCCGACTGTGTGGCCCAAACCCCATATCCGGCGGCTGGGAAAACACACCAGGTGCGGGTGTACGCATGCCCAAAATCCTGAGAGGGGAGTGGAGGAGAAGGACTGCAGCACGGCCATCCCCAGGTGGCAAGGTGCTTTCTCACTTTCTCTCTGTCTCTGTCTCTCTCGGGCAAGTGCATCCACCCTATACCAAAAAGAAAAAAGAAAAATGCACACTTACAGCCGCACTGCTGTACGTGAGGCCTGCCTGCCGCGGCGCAGCTGAGATGCCAACATGAAGGAGACAGGAAAGCAGAAAAGGCTGTGCCACGAAGCCCTGAGGGGTGGCCAGTGCCACCGCAGTGGGGGTAGCTGTGAGCCCGGCTGGGAATGGCTCCTCTGCTGTGCACCCCAGGGACATGGGGAGAGCAGAGGGCAGGGTGGGCACCGACGGTGGGCACGGCAACTGCGGCTGCCCCGGGCCTGGGCAGGCCAGACAGCGCTTGTGCAGTGAGCAGACAAGTGACAGCCCCCAGCGCCCTCCCTCTCCAACACGGAGCAGAGAAGTCCAGGGAATCTGCACTCCTGCCTGCCTGTGCTACACCACAGCACCCAGAGCGCCTGCACCGAGACCACCGATGGCCCAGAGAGCGCCGCTGGGGTGAGGCCGTGGGGCCCTGCACATGCTCGTGTCCAGGCACGCTCCCACTTCCTGGGCACACGAGCAGGAGACATCAGGAAAAGACTTCCATTCTGCACGCCCAGGGCGGCGGCCACCTGCCCAACCCTGATCGCACAGATGGCCATGAGGACCACACACTCTGTGGCAGGGGGGGTGGCCGCTGGGTCTGGCCTGCACCCACACCCTCACCCTCTGACCAGCTCAGCCTGGACATACGCTGCACCTGCTTAGTGCAGGGGTGCCTCCTCCCAGTGGAGTGAGGCCGAGCAGAGTCCCCCAGCCCTGCACTTCTGCTCCCACCCTGGAGGCTCCCCAAAGTGCTCCCCTCCCCTCCTCCTGTCAGCCCCACTGGCCCTCTGCAGGCAGGTGGGATGTTCAGTTCCTGAGCTGCTTTCCAAGTGAGGCCCTGCAGCACAGGTGGCCAGACAGCGCCCTGCCACAGTGTCGCCAGTAGTGGCTGGGTGTGGACACACGCTTGACCCCACAGCCCCAAGTTCACGCAAGCCTCCAGGTGACTCGCACACACTCCAGTGTGACAGCACTGGTCTGTGCGATGCAACGTCACTCTCTGCTGCTCAGGACTGGTGTCTGAGTGCCTGCAGTGCCTTTGAGGGCCAGCCCACGGCTGGAGGGAGTGGCACTGGTGTCCCAGAGCTGCTGTAAGAGCTGCCACAGGGGCTAGCAGGTGACGTGGTGGTTGGGCACTGGACTCCCACATGGCCAGCTGCAGTTCAAGTCCTGGACCTGGCAGCTTGCTTTCTCACTTTCCCTTTCTCTGTCTCTCCCTAGTTGAATTAAAAAATAAGAAGAAATGGAATTAAATAAATAATTCTTAAAAAAAAAAAAAACACAAATTCAGCTGCACTGCAGCATCTCACATTCTGGAGGCATGGGGTTGGCTAAAATCCAGGACTGGATGTGCTCCTTCAGGGGCTCTGGGGGAGAACCCGCTTCCTTGCCTTGCCTTCCTTTCAGAGGTCCCCTGCATCCCTTAGCCTACCACTCTCCTGCACTTTCAGAGCCAGCGGGTCTCAGAGCACACCACCTCCAGGAAGCCAACCCGGGAAGGACCTGGGCCCTGCTCTGCCGCAGCACAGGGCACACGCTCCCACCTGTGAAGTGCTCCCTAGGGCCGCCCCAGAAGCCTGGCGTGCCCCCATGAGGAGGCTCACCCACTGCCTCACTCACCTTCCCACCGTCCACACCCATAGGCACTGAGGCCCCTTCCCATGGTTTGGCTGCTTCTACATAGTGGACCACCCTTGGCTGAAGCGGCACGTAAGACCCACGTCCAGCCGCCGTGGGGTTTCCACTGCTTTCCTGCGAAGCCGGGCATGTAGAGATACTCACGCCCGCATGCCTCTCCTGCTGCTGAGCTGACCTCTATCGGTTTAATTCACAGGCCCCGCACCCCCGAACTGTGAGGGCAGGGCGGGGGCTCTCCTCCCCCTCCTCCCTGCTCTTCCTCTCCCCGGGCACTTGTGCCTGCACTGAGGACCCCTGGAAAATCCGGGGTCGGAGCCCTACCTCAGAGTCCTTACCTTGGTCCAGCTGCAGAGCCCCTACCACGGAAGGGAAGTGCTCTGGTAGCACTGCTCATCCCGGCGGGGCGTAGCTACGAGCTCTCAGACCGGGGCTCAGAGGCCCAGAGGAGAACGTGAGGGGCAGACTGGCTGGGCGCGGGGACAGAGAGCAGAGACCCACACCTTCCAGCTCCAGGAGCCCGGAGCCTGGTGTTTTCGTGGAGGAGAAACACTGGGCTTGGGTGATGTCTCCCGGTGCTGAGAAGTTTTATACACACACACACACACACACACACACACACATACACACTTAACAAAATTTCATTCTCTAGCAGTTTCATAAAAAAGAGCAATAGAACTGCTGCTGAGCTGACCTCTATCGGTTTAATTCACAGGCCCCGCACCCCCGAACTGTGAGGGCAGGGCGGGGGCTCTCCTCCCCCTCCTCCCTGCTCTTCCTCTCCCCGGGCACTTGTGCCTGCACTGAGGACCCCTGGAAAATCCGGGGTCGGAGCCCTACCTCAGAGTCCTTACCTTGGTCCAGCTGCAGAGCCCCTACCACAGAAGGGAAGTGCTCTGGTAGCACTGCTCATCCCGGCGGGGCGTAGCTACGAGCTCTCAGACCGGGGCTCAGAGGCCCAGAGGAGAACGTGAGGGGCAGACTGGCTGGGCGCGGGGACAGAGAGCAGAGACCCACACCTTCCAGCTCCAGGAGCCCGGAGCCTGGTGTTTTCGTGGAGGAGAAACACTGGGCTTGGGTGATGTCTCCCGGTGCTGAGAAGTTTTATACACACACACACACACACACACACACACACATACACACTTAACACTGGGAAGCCCAAACCAAAACCATCTGCCTGCCCGGAAGCTCAGAGCCCCCCCAGTGTCCCGTGCAGGGCCAGAGGCCACCAAGGCCGCACACCCAGGCCGTGTCCAGGCACACCAGGACAGAAACCGGGCTGACAGTGGTCAGTGCGAAGACAGCCCCGAGAGCACGGATTTTAAGAATGCTGGTGAGAGAGACCCACAGGTGGCACGGTGGTTAAAGGCATTGGACACTCCCACATGGCTGACCATGTTTCGAGTCCCGGACCTGGTGGCTTGCTTTCTCACTTCCTCTCTCTCTGTCAAATTAAAAATAAGTGAACGAATAAGTAAAATTAAATGAATTAAAAAAAAAAAGAATCTGGTGAATAGAAATGCAGATGGCTGTGAAGAGGAATCCAGCACCCCCATAACAAAAAAACCAGCACAGCCCCAGGATCCTGATCTGCCATTCGGATGCAAACCGCACTCTGATTCTAGAAGGATCACAGGCCCCCCCACCCCCGCAGGGCCCCCACTGCCATGAAATGCTCTCCCGAAGGCCCAGAGCTTTCTCCTGCATCTCCCAGGCAGGCCCAGAGTCCCAGCCCCTGCCCATGCCCAGAGCGCTGACATCCCCACAGGCCGCGCAGACGCTGGACACACGTACCACGGACATGGGACGCACACACCTCCTCGCAGAGCCTGGCACCCGGAGGCCGCCCAGGTGCAGTCAGCAGAGCCCCTGGGCCACGGCCACGCCCCTGGCTTTATGCAGAGCGAGTCCCGCAGGTTCTGCCCACGCCCCACCTGGCCCTCCCTACTTGGCCCTGCCCTGCTCTGCCCCTGCCACCCCTGGACAACCTGCAGGAACACAGGACATAATGTAATTCGCATAATAAAGGGCAGGTACCCATGCTGCCAGCAATGGGATGCTGAGTCAGCAGCCCAGGAAAAGGGCCAGGCGAGGCAGGGCTGGGAGTCACAGCTGCTGCCCCAGTCGAATCCTGCAACATCCCCCATGCGTCCCCCAGAACGGTGACCGGTAGGTGGGCTCTGGCACCCCTGGGCTGTACAAACAAATCCCACTCACTCACTCACTCTTGCACAGCCCTGTGGGCGGCGAGACTGAAAAAGGTCTAGCTATGGAAACGAAAGGGAAGCCGAGCCCCTGCAGCCCGCCGGCTGGCCTCACCTGTCAGGTGTCCCCACTGCCGCCCGCAGGTGCGTCTGCATCTGCTGAAGGGCGAACGCTCAGGACAGTCTGGCCCGGCTGCCACGTCCTCAGGCAGAGCCTCTGCCTGCCCAGGACTCCTGCCCTGACAGCAGGGGTCTCAGGCCTCAGTTATCAGCTGGGGCCGGCCCGGGACGGGTGAGGGGCCCTGTGTAGCCAGCCAGCCCGCGCCGGCCACAACAAGGCGCCCTTCAGCGCCTGACAAGGTCCCTTGGTGCGCCACCCTGCAGGCCATGGAACAGGCCTGCTCCCATTCTCCTCCTGTGAATAGCAGGCTGTTCGGAGCTGTGGGCCCGATTGTTTCCCGTGCAGGCTAACTCGGGGCGCCGGCCAGGGCCCGGGGCTCAGCAGGAAGGAAAGGAGAAAGTCGCCTCGGGGGCCCCGGTGGGGGCAGACCCCGGGGGAGGGCTGCAGCCAGGTTTTAAGAATGGACAGTGCCCACCGCCGTCCAGCCGGGCAGGGCAGGGGGTTGGCGTGAGGGCAGACAAAGAGGTGGTACGGCGGTTACCACATGCCCGACCCAGACTCGGCAGCTTGAAAATCACACTGGGGACTGTGTGCAAACCCACAACCCTGAGAGGAAAAGGGAGGGGAAGGGACTGCGGTGTGGCCACGCCCGCAGGCGGTGATTTCTTACGGTCTCTGTCCCTCTCCAGTGAGCACATGCACCCTATATCAAAAACTTTAAAACAAATAAATAAGTAAATACCCTGGAGGTACCATGCGCCGAGCTGCCTGACACAGTGACACAGTGGGGGACCTGCTCGGCTGGGCAGTGATCCCATACCAGAGAGCCAGCCCCTGTACACAATGCCACCCACCAGGCCCCGGCCCTGCAGCATTCCCACTGAGTGGACTGCTTCGGTGACCCTGGCACTCAGCGTCTCCAATCAGGCAACCCGGTTCCTGCCTGCAGGGCCCTGGCCCCGCCCTGAAGGGAGCCCGCGCGGTGGGCATCGCTGCACTGGCCTCGAACAACCAAGCTGCAGACAAGCACGGGGCGGGTGAGTCTTCCACAAGCTGGCGTGGCCTCCCAGTGCAGGCGCCACCCCTCCCCAACCCCACTGCCCACTCACAGGGCGGCCGTGGGCCACACTGCACCCACCGGGGCAGTACCAAGCTGGGCACAGTGCCGTTCACTGACAGCAGGTACCGAGCCACGTGTGCCCACTGCTTAGGTGGTCAGCAGGGCGGAGGTCTGCGGGCGGGCATGTCCAGGAGAGACATTTGCAGACATGGCCAGGACAGTCCCTCACCCGGGCCCCAAACACCAAGCCTGAGAGTCCTCCTGTGACACAGAACGAAAGCAAGGGCAGTCTCCCGGCCAGACACTGGGTCCCACATGGCCAACCATGGTTCCAGTCCCAGCCCTGGTGGCCTGGAAGTGTGCCCCGAATCCCAGCAGGATGGAGAGATGGAGGAGAAAGGACTGCAGTGCGACCGCTCGCCCCTGGGGTGCCGCTTTCTCCCTCCACGCTCGTCTCTAACAAGCGCACACACCCTGTCTTTATAAACCAGCAAACAAAAGCAATACATGGAGAACTCAAACTCCTCAAACTGAGCAGGCATGCTGTGGCCACAGCGCCAGGAGCTGCCGGCTCCTCGCCCTGGCCCTTCTCACCGGATGGCTTAACAACTCATGGGTAGAGTGGGCCCGGCCAGTTTCAGCGAGACGCAGTGAGGGTCGAGAAGAGGAGTGACAGGCCAGAGGGCGAGGCCACGTGGGCGGGTCTGCGGGTCCTGCCCAAGGTCTGTGTGAACGCCCTGGATCTGGGCATGGCCTAGGGTCAGAGCTGGAAGGCCAGGGGCGAAATGCAGCACAGACCCTGCTGGGGGTCTCCCTGTCTCTCTCGTGAAGAAACAAATACATAAACTTCAAGAAAAGAGAGGAGCGACAGACACAGACGGCAGCTCCGGTGCCCACCGCAGGAGCCCGTTTCCTCTTGCAGGCTTCGGTGACAACGCGCCCACGCTTGAGACACAGTGAGCACCTGCGGGCCTCGGGGGGCATCGCGGTGGCACCTGGTCCGGTCAGGACGACTGCAGGAACCCACACGTGCGTCCCCCAGGGCAGGGCCGACTTGATGACACGCACGTGGGAGCTGGGTGACCGCGACTCAGCCATGACATCTGGCGTCATAAAATGAGGCAAAACAGGGGCCCATTGCGACATGAACAGAAAGCTGCCCCGTCAAACCCGTATTGCAAAAGCGTTTTGCTCTGTCGTGTCCGGGAGACAAACAACATCCCTCCATCTTTAAAGATGTTTCAAGGCAATAAACCGTGTCCTTTCCTTTCTTGGGAGAGAATGGAATACAGTTTACATACTTTCAAAATGTTCATAACCTCAGGGACCACGGCGACTGAAGCTGTGCTCCAAACCCCGTCTTGTAGGTCCCGAAACACTCCGGCAGGCAGGGCGACCTCTCCTCTCTCTGTCTCTGTCTGTCGCTCTCTAATTTTTTACTTACTTTTTAATTTAAAATACTTCTCACCTCAGGCCTTTTCTTTCTCTTGCTAACTTCAGAAGCCATTTTAAACCTGAGGTGTGTCCTGGCGCGTTCGCATGACATGCTAGTGGTTTTCATTTTTTACCTTTAAATTTTTTTTCTCTTTTTAGTTGGTTTTGTCTACTTTTTTTTCTCTTTTCCTTTTGCTTCATTTATTTATTTATTTATTTTGGAGAGGGTTTTGCTATAGGGCGCATGTGCTCGCCAGACAGACAGAGACAGACAGAGAGACAGAAAGCAGGAACTCACCCCCCAGGGGGGATGGTCACGCCGCAATCCCTTCTCCTCCATTCTCCTCTCGGGATCTTGGGCACACACGCACACGCACCCGGTGTGAGTTTAAGCCACCGGGTCTGGGACTCAAACCACGGTCGACTGCGTGGGAGTCCAGCAACATAGCCATTACGCTAACTGCTGGTCCCTGCTTCACTTATTTTTTAACCTCACTTTCCCACTCTGCTCTTCAGTCTCCACACACTGAGTGTCTTGACAGGCCTAGGTACACGGTAGCCAAGCATCTGAATACTTTCGCGGTTATTGAAATCCTCATCGCTTACTGAACCTCTTCCCTGATGGAAGAAACTCCTTTTTATAAATATGAACTCAAAATCTCTTTCTGTGTATACGTTGCAAAACACAGTAGAGGAGAGATTTGGTCACAGAATTACCCTACTGTAAAGGGAAACACACGCTCTTACATTGCAGAAACCTTCTCTAAGCAATTACCCAAAAGTGAATTCAGTATCCAATGACTCAACTTCAGAGGAGAGAGACCGCGGAGTGAGCAGCAGAGAGAAGGACGGACCTGCAGAGAGAACATGGCTTCTCTCCTTCCACACGCCTCTGAACTCTCTGCTGAAATGCTGCAGCTCAGCCCAGGTGCGCCTGTTCCCTAGAAACTGTGAGGCCTTCGTAATATCCAGTCCCAAAGTCAAAAGCGCAGGTTGCTCGGTGGACGTAAGGGAAGCGGAACTGCAGAGACATTGGGGATCACCTCCTCCCGCACAGCTCTGAAAGCTCAGAATTAGCTCCCAGAAATTGGGGAGACACATATAAATCATCAGATGACCAGAAACCACCTCAGAGGCACAAGAAATATGAGAAACCAAGGAAACATCTCTCCCCTAAGGGAAAAGAACAATCTTTCACCCTCCACAGACAGTACAGTGGAACTCATGGAAATGTCCGGTAGCAAATTCAGAATATTCATAATGGCAAAACTAAATGAGATGCAAGAACTGAGAGACAATGAACTCCAGAAGGTGCAAGAGAAAGAGACAGCGAGGTGAGGAACTTCTTGCACGACCTGAAAGAGGAAATACACACCATAGAAAAGAATCAGGTGGAGTCATTAGAGATGAGGGCTGCATTACAGGAAATCAAAACTTCCCTTGAAAGTATTAAAAGCAGATTAGTCCATGCAGAAGATTGAATCTCAGACGTTGAAGGCAAAACCTCTGATCTAGGAAAAATAACCAAAAACACTAGTGAGAATACTATACAAGAATTACTAGACAGCATTAAGCGCTCAAACATCCAGATAATCAGTATCCCAGAAGGTGAGGAAACTAATAAGGGCATTGATCATCTATTCCATGAAATCCTGGAAGAGAACTTTCCAAATCTACACAGGCATTCAAATATCCAGACCCGAGAAATACAAAGGACCCCGAATAGAATCAACTCAAGGAGATCTTCTTCAAGGCATGTCAAAGCCAGACTAGCCAAACTCACAGACGAAGACAAGCTACTAAGACTGGCAAGAGAGGAACGTCAGGTTACTCATAAAGGTCATCCCAGCGGGCGAACATCAGACCTCTCATCAGAAACAATGCGAGCAAGGAAAGAATGGGAACATACTCAAAGCATTAAGTGAAAAACAGTTTCAGCCAAGGATACTGTATCTGGCAAGGTTATCCTTCACATGGGAAAAAAAGATAAAAACATTCTCAGATAAACAGAACCTGAAAGAATTTACCAACACCAGACCAACTCCTCAAAAAGTTCTGAAAGGTGTGGAATTCCAGGGGAACTAAAGACAGACCCACAGAAATAGAGCCAAGCAGTAAAAGCAACCGAGAAAATGACCAACTTAATGGTAGGGACAAGAAATATCAATAACAACACTGAATGTTAACTTCCAGGATTTAAACGGAAGGACCAGACCACAGTAACACTGCAAATTCAACAGAAGAGATTAATTACGTAAGACTGAACTGGTGGAATCGAATTTTATGACTTTTGAGTAAAACATTGTTGATTCTTTTTACTCTGCTTTGTTTTCCCACTTTAAGGATTTTGCTTCTTTGAGCTGTAGATAAATTCAGCAGTTAGTTAAAATGTTTCTTCTTATTTGATTCTTTAAATGGAAACATAAACTTTTCCCCCTTCCTGATGCCTCTGAGGAAAAAAAAAAAGAGAAAAAAAAATCCCTTAAATAAACTCTACAGTATGTCATACAATTCTACAACACATTTATAGATTGGAATTCCCACCTGAGCTACCTGATTCAAAGAGGATTTTTTCTTTAAAGAGAGATTTTTGCTGTAGGCACATGCACTCGCTGGAGAGAGACAGAGAGACAAAGGGCAAGAAATCACCGGGATGGCCACGCTGCAATCCCTTCTCCTCCATTCCCCTCTGGGGATCTTGGGCACACACTCACGCGTGACTGGTGTGAGTTTTAAGTCGCCGGGTCCAGGACTCAAACCACGAGAAAGGCCTGGGTTTGTGTCCCGGGGTCTTCTGCACGCACTGGGCACATGCGTGTGCTGGCACTGGGAGGCCACAGCGTAGAGATCCTGCTGGAGGTGCTCCCCCACCCCCAGCCCCACCCCCGTCTCTCTCTGTCTCTCTCTGCAATAGAAGTAAATAAATGAACGACAAAAGGCCTCGTGGCTGAGAGTGGAGACACAGCCTGGGAACTGCAGAGAAGGACAAAGAGCAGCGAAAGCAATCTCGGTAAAGCAGCTGTAGTAGTAAGAGGATTACTTGCACTTGGGAAAAAATATTTCTTCTATGATCAGAGATTTCGCAAAAAAAAATTAAGGTTTTTAATTAGCCAAAGAGAGGCCAATGGTATCTTTCTTTTTTCTTCTAATGCGCTGAGTCTTATTCATTATATAATACGCCCCCCTTACATCTTTAAGCTAGAAAAACCCTACATTTGAATAAAGGCACTATGAAATGAATGAAGGCCCAATTAAAATGTATTTGGGGGGAGGGGATACCACAATGCTACTCCATTAAGAGAAACACGTTTTTATTTTGAACACCCCTGTGGCCTGAATTCACTTGGCTAGCCCCAGCAGCTCTGGCCCCTTCACTGGTTCTCCCACGGTGGCCCTCTGGGTGAGGAGGCCCCTTCTCTCCGGCCGCCTCCGTTCCTGCAAGCCCGCTCTCTGCTGCTGGCGTGCTCGGCATGCCCCACACGCACTCATTCTCTTGGTGCGTCTCGTCCCCACCTCGTCTGTGTACGACGCCAACAGCACGCTGGGGGACGCTGCAGGCTCTCCCACGGCTGCCATGGCTGTTCCTGTGTGCATTCCTTCTCCACCCCACGCCCTTGGTGTCTACACTGTCACCTCCTTGTAGGTGCTCCTGTGAGTCACCAAAGGAACGCCGCCATGTTTCCTAAAAGGCCTGAAGAGTATGAACGGGTGCCCCTTCGTCCCTGCGCCCAACCCTCGGGTCAACTACTGGGAGATGGCGATTCTGGCCAAAAGCTAAGAGGCAAGTGGCTTCAAGCTGAGGCCTCCACCATCTGCGTGAATAGCGTGGCACGACTCCAGCACCATCTAGGAGGTACTGGCTCAGCAGATGGCGGACGACCACTGCGCCAACCTGGGCCCCAGCGTGCACCGAGGGGGCCATCTGATGGATGGGGACAGCAAGGGCAGCGTCTCTTTACAGCCTGTCCACAGGGGCTGCACTTGCTCGTGACAGAAAGGGCTGATAAAGAACCCCCTGCGCAAGTTCTGGCCACATAAAAGCTGGCCCACCCACATGCAGGCGCGCCCCATCTCGGTGCAATCAGAAGCAGCAATTCGCTGTTGAGCCCCAGGGCCCGGCACACCGTGTACTGATCCTGCCCCGTGCCTGTCCCATGACCGCCCACAAAGCACATGCACCAGCTGGGGTCCGAGCAGCAGTCAGGACACGTCAAGACCAGCCAGCTCTACCTGAGTCCCACCCTGGTGTCCCTCTGCTGAGATGCCATCAGTGGCTCTCCACAGCCTTGACACTAACCCCGGCCCTTGGGGCTGCACAGTGGCTGTGTACAATGCAACTCTCTTCGTAGCCGACCCACACGGGAAAGTTCTGGATTCATGCTGGACCTCCCTGAGTATGCCAGGCATTGCGCCCACCCCCCCGCCCCAATCCAGGGCTGGGTTGGACTGGGGTGGATCAGGGAGTCAAGACCTCATTGGAGGACCTTGAGTCACAGACCTAGCTGCTTAAAAATCATGCCAGGTGTGTGTGTGTGCATACCCAGAATCCCAAGAGGAGAATGTAGAGTACTGAGGTGTGGCCATCTCTCCAGGGGGTGATTCCTCACTTTCCTTCTCTTGCTCTCTCTCCAGTCAGTGCACACACCTCAAAACACAAACTAAAAAAAAAAAAGATTCCAAACAGTGTGGGAAGCCACCCGACCTGCCTCCCCCACAGACACATGGGCACCCGCCACACATCAGCACCTGGGCGCCCCCACGCCTGCTGGAGTCCCCCGGTCTCCCAGATAACAGAGGCTTCCTTCCTTGAGCATCTATGCAAACTCACTCGTGTCCCCGTGAATATACCCAAGACACCTGCTACGTGCCCGGCACCGTGTTGGGTGCCAGCTGGGGACACCCTGCCCTGCAGAGCTCCGACACGCCAGTCTCATGGACGCATGTGCCATGACAACCGTGCTAGGTCTGCACAGGCAGTGCGGTGGAGCCGTGTGGGAGGAGAGCCAGCCCAGCAGAGGGCGGCGGCCCTGAGCTGACTGGAGAGGGGCCCGAGGAGGGCAGAGCCCACTTAGCTCTGGCTCCTGTGCCCTGTACGTCGCTCTACCTGATCCACAGCCTACCTGCCCCCCCACTTGGGGCAACACACCCTCCTAGGAACAGCAGGCCTCCCCTGGCACACGCCCCCTTGGTGAGCCCACATCAGGCTGCTTCACACCCCTCTGCGCGTCCTCTGACCCACCGGGACATCGGCCTGTAGCTAGTTCCACCCAGACCTGCCCCCAGGCTGAGCCCCCAACCTGCCAAATGGCCATCCTGACCACCGCTCCCACTGGGGCGCAGGACCCTGGGGGGAGGGGGCGGGGGCAGCCATCCTGGGGAGGCTCAGGGTCTTGGGGTCCACACTTGAGCTTCCCAGACAGAGGGAACGCGTGTCAGGGACCCAGGGAGCAAGCCCAAGGGGGAGGATACTGAAAGCAAAGGGACGACTCTGACTGCTGCCAGAGACACTGGCCAGGCCAAGCCCGAGGTCACGCCAGGACCACGGCATCAGGATGCCCAGGCTCTGGCCTCCCTCAGCCCTGCCCAGGGGCCATGGCTACTCCAACCCAGGCTTCCGCAGCACCCTCTCATCTTTCCAGCCACCACATCAAGGCAAGAACTTAGCCTCCAGCTGTCCCACCTGGGCCCTGACTGACCCCATTTCATTTCCGCCTCTGGCCTAAGGGCAAGTGAAGCCCAGGAACACCAGGCTCTGAGCGCGGCCTGGGAACGCCAGGCTCTGAGCGCAGACGAAGGCCTGGAGGCTAGCGGGACGGCTGCATGGCCACGCCTGCCCTGGCCCAGGTTTGCTATGGGGTTGGCGGACGTGCAGGGAACACAGTGAACGGCTAGGCTCACGCACAGCTCGTGCCACAACTGCCCAATGCCTCCCCGCCACCAGAATATGTGCGGGACCCACGACAGCAGGGCAGGAGGCCACGGGCTACTGCCCTGCCCTGGCCTCACACCCACGCACAGGGTTGCGACCCTGCCCTTTCCTGCCGGTCCGAGCCACACCCGAGGCCCAAGGCCTGGCTCTTCCTCACAGTGACCCGGTCAATGTCAGGGGCCGGTGTGATGAGAAGGGACACCACAGCCACCAGAGGGAAGGCAGCCCTGAGCCCCAGCTCAGCCTCACTGGCCCGCCCACCAGACAGGAAGGAGCTACCAAGTCCCCAAGCCTGTGGTCCCCAGAAGTCTTTGTTAGATGCAAATAGCCCTGCGAGGAGAACATGGCCCACATTCACCCGATCAGCGGTGGGGACACAGGAAGGACCAGGAGGACACCAGACAGCAGGAAGCCCCAACGGAGCAAGACGCTCTGTGCGGAGAGGGGAGGGGCAGGTGCAGACAGAGACCAGCTGTCCAGTTGCGGTCATGGCTCCCGTCTAGGAAGCAGAGCTCAGGGTAAAGTCGAAAAGTCAAGGAGTCTCGCTTGTGCAGGCCCCAACAGCTGGCACCGATGAGAGCACAGCCCGCGAGCTGCAAGGTACAGGAGGCAGGCCACTCTGGGAGAGACCGGCACCTTCTCTCCTCACAACAGCAGACACGAACAGGCGTGACGTCACTGATGAGGCCCCAGACCCAGAACTCTGGCCTAGGTTGGCTGAAGACGGCGTGCACCCCACAGACGCGGCAGGTCAGGCGCCTTTACTGGAGCTGGAGCAACTTCCAGGGACGGGGACCCAACAGATCAGCAGCTCAGCAGCTCGGCCTCTGCCCGCCAGGGGCGACCTCCCAGCAGCAGTGGTCATGACCACCCTCCTGACCCCCAGGACAGAGGAGCCCAGGGAAGAAGAGGTGATTATCCTCAGCTTGGGCTGTGGGGGAGGCTTGGCCAAGGGCTAAGGGCACCACGAGGCCACGGGGCAGCCAGTCCATTGCCTCCCCTGGGGCCCGTCCACCCCATCAACCTCACCCAGGGTCTGGTCGCTCCTGTCCACCTTCTCCTAGGGTCTATCCACCCTGTCCCCCTCCTGCAGGACCCAGTTACTCCCATCTACCTCCTTGAAGGGCCTATCCACCCCGTCCACTTATCCCTGGGGCCCATCCACCCCATCCACCTCCCTGCAGGGCCCAGCCATCCCATCTACCTCTCCCAGGACCTCTCCCAGGACCTGGTCACTCCTGTCTACCTCCTTCAGGGGTTTATCCACCGTATACCTCCCCGCAGGGCCTGGCCACCTGTCCCTCTCCCTCAAGGCCTGATCACTCCCATCCACCTTCTCCTGGGGCTTACCCACCGTCCACCTCCCGCTAGAGCCCGGCTATCCCATCCATCTCCCCCTTGGGCCACCCCATCTACCTCTCCCCAGGGCCTGGCCACCTCACCACGTCCCCCAGGGGCCTGGCTTCCTGTCCACCTTCTCACCAGCCTCAGAGCTGATGGGGCTCAGTTGGGTCATTTCTGCAGAGCTCCAGGTCCTGGAAGACAATGAGCCTGCCCTGCAGAGGACAGCCTGGACCCACCTGCCCCGACTGCCACCTGGAGAGCAGGCTGGGCTGCAGCCACTGCCAAAGCAGGATCTGGTCAGGGCAGGGAGTGACTGAATAGTCCTGCCCAGCGGCACTGGGCCAGCACTGCCCCACCCCACGCCCACTTCCCAGCTGGCTGTCGGTCCATGAGGGGTCAGGTCCATGAACCTCTCCACCCATCCACCCAGAGACGAGAGGGCTGGGCCACAGGAGAAAATGCAGGCCGACCACCTGGCCTGGGGGGAGAGTGCCTGGGGTACAGGGGTACCTGCACTCGAGGGCCCAGGCAGTGCCGGCGTGGTACCTGAGGGAGCTCAGGCACTCCTGTGCTCGGCGACTCACCACCCAGCACCTGCCAGGCACCCATGCTTCTGTGGCACACACCACCACGCCCACGTACAGCAGCCATGGCAGGCCAGAGCACCCGCCCAGAGGAGACCCCAGTCGACAGGTCCCAGAGCAAGGTGTTGTCCTCCCACAGCCTCCCACGATGGACTGTCGTCATTCAGTGCCTGCTGCATCGGACACTACCCTCTCTTCTGCTCTTGAAGTTTTGCCATAGGTTGTGTGCACTCACTGGAGAGAGACAGAGACGTGAAATCATCTCCTGGGAGGATGGACATGCCGCAATCCCTTCTCTTTCATCGTCTCTCGAGATTTCTGGCATGCACATGCACCCAACGTGATCTTCCAGCCACCAGGTCCGGGACTCGAACCGAGGCCAGTCATGCCCCCTGACCTTACTTTATTTCTTCGAGAACAAGAGCCAGAGTGAAAGAGAGACAACGCCCCCAATGATGCCTTCAAGGCCGCCCCCGCCTCAGCCAGCCCAGACCACAGGCAGGGGGTGCCCAGCGTAGAGGAAAGCCCAGGACATGACGACAGGACTGAGCCTTGTGGGCCCAGGCCCAGGCCCTGCTACCACACACCACGCTGTGGGCCCTAGGCGGCAGTGCCGGCGTGGTACCTGAGCAGCCACGCATAGCGCAGCCTAATTCTACAGCGTGGGGGTCTTCGCTCTCCCTTTCCCCAGTACTCCCAGGTCCACAACCGCCCTGCAGGCATCCCACAGCCCCTCCGCCAGGACTGTAGGCAGCACAGGCGAACACACATGGGCACACACACACGCACCGGCCCGCATGCACACGAAGGACTCTGCCTGTGACCACCACACAGCACGTCGGGGTCAGGCCGCGGTGCAGCTGTGAGACAACTGGGCCCCAGGGACAGCCCTGGGGCCCCTGTACACGTGTGCACCCTGACCCGGGCTGGCCGAGGGTGGAGGTGGGTCGTGGCACGATGACCCTGCTGCAGGGGCCTGTCCCTTCCTCCCTCCCTCCCTTCCATGAAAGAAATAAACGTTTTAAAAATAGCATTTCAGGCCTAGCCATGGAGGCACAAGTGGAAGGGCACTGCTGTGTGACCTAACGCCACCTACCCTGCCCGGTGACATCACCCTGGACATGCCAGGGGCACCTACAACCCCGGCTGCTGCAGGCTGCAGGAGAGTTGAAGTGAGACAAGCCCTTCCTGGGGGTCTCTGTCTCTACTTCTCCCTATCTCTCTCATAAAGAAATGACCAGCTCTAAAAACTCAGCCCTTCATCCCAGGCATGTGTAGGGTGAGGGGATCCCGTCATAGGCTGTGGTGCACAGCATGATGACACTGTGACGAGACTATGGCATGTGGACGGACGACAGGCCGGCGAGAGGGCTGGGACCTGCAGACGGGACCCAGGGCACGCAGAGCACCGCAGGCTGCGGGGCTGAAGCCAGTCTGCGGTCGAGGCCCGACTGCTCCTCCCTGGGAGGAAGCCACACGCCTGCTCCCACTCTGTCCGAGAGCAGCCTGGGCACACCCGGAGCTTACCTCCAACGCACGGAGCTAACGGCTCCCAGAGAACACCCAAACACAGCCCCAGATCTCAACGGGGGTTCCGGTAAGCCCAAGAGCGGGGACCCGATGCCTGAACCTGGACGGCAGGTGACGCTGGCCAGCACCCCCACTGGGCGGGGTCAGAGGGCAGCACAGTGGTCATGGTGCAGAGAATGTCCAACAGAGACGCCAAGCCCACCGGGGATTAGGGAGAGTGCCACGAAAGCCACAGAGCTGCGGCCTGTCCCCACAGACTGAGGGCTCGGAAAGACGCCCGAACACAGCCGAGACGGGCTGCAGGAAACAGGCCACGCCACGTAGACGGGACGAGACGGCCTGAAGAGGGTTCCGGAAACTCATCTGGCAAGGGCAGCTACATACAGACACACGTCCCTAGACCCAGCAGGGCCACTCCCTGAAGCCCACGCCGATGAAGGACAGGCCAAGCACGCGCGGGGTGCTTGCGCTGACTGGTGGTGCCGACAGTTACCCACGCGTGGCGCCATCAAACAACAGAAAAGCTCTCTCTCGGATCCGGAGGCCAGACTCTGAGATCGGTTCACTGGGCTGAAACCAAGGATCGGCAGGCTCCCCAGCCCTGCGGGGGCCAATGAAGGGAGTCCTCCATCCCCTTCCCAGCCCTTCCAGAGCCCACAGCAGCCAGTGTTTCTTGGTTTGCGGTAGGCGCCTGGTTAGTCATGGCTCAGCACAGTACGATGTGTGCAGAGCGAGGAAGAGATTTATTGTGAGCAGCGGCCCACGAGATCCGGAGGCTGGCCTGCCGTCTGCACGCCGGAGACCAGGGGAGCCGAGGGCTGAGAGCCCTTCCAGAACTGGCTCGTGAGCCAGACAGGGCCGACGATCCTCTCGCTGGCACTCAGGCAGGAGAAACCTCTCCTATGTCAGGAAAGCAATCCAGGGAAAAGCGGGGTCTGTGCTACTCAGTCCTCAACTGATTGGACAAGGCCCACCCACGTAGGAGAGGGCCACCTGCTTTAATCAGCCTACCCCTTCTGCCATGTCCCCCACAAACACCCTCCTGGACACGCTCAGAATGATGTCTGACCAAGATCTGGCACCCCGGGCCCAGTCGAGATGTCACACACAACTCACCCCAACAGTCACTGCCTGCTCCGTCTTCGCGTGGCCAACTCCCCGCCCCTGTTCCTGACCTCTGTCGGCTCCCTCTTCTAAGGCCCCTGCATTTCGGGACTGTCAGACGATCTCCCATCACGATTCCCAACCTAATCATGCCTACAAGGACCTTGTTTCTATATGAAGTCACGCTCACAGGCTCCAGGGATGAGAACCAGGGACCTTTGGGGGAACCGTTATTCAGCAATTATAAGGACAACAAAAATCACAAGCCCCTGAGATGGCCAGCGGCGGTGTGGTGGCTAAGGTGGTGGCCTCCCACATTGCCCACGGTGGCGAGGACGATCACCCCGACCTGGCAGCTTGCTTCCTTCCTCTCCCTCTCTCTCACACTGAATTAAAAATAACTAAAAAATTTAATAATTCTTTAAAAAAGAAAAGAAAACAACAACAACAAAACCCTTTGACTGAGTGAGCAGCTCAGAAGTGGGCCTGGCCCAAGGTCCTGACCCTGCCCCAGCACTGCCCAGGCAGCCAAGGAAGAGATCAGATGCAGCGTCCGCTCCGTAACGGACACAAGCAGGCCTCTCTGTGCACAGAGAAGGACGGCAGGCAGTGGTCAGAGCAGGGGCTGCCTAAGGCCCTGACCGGCCACACCTTTCTTTGGTTTTCTTTTTTAAATTTGCTACAGGGTTCATGCACTCACCAGAGAGAGAGAGAAAGCCCCCTCCAGAGGCGTGGCCACACTGCGATCCCCTCTCTGCCAGTCTCTTCTGGGGATTCTGGGCACACATGCCCAGTGTGTTTTTCAAGCCCTCACTGCTCCAAGACTTGAACTGCAGAGTCGGCCAAGAGGGACCCAGCCTCCTTGACCTCATGCCACGCCCCCTCTCCCTCTGGCACTGCCATGTATGCAATCCTCCAGCTGCCTCTGGCTCGCCCCCCACTCCCCGGTGCATCTCCGTCAGCATGCCTGTGTCATCAGTCCCTCTCTTCTCTGTGAGGCTTGTGGGACCGGTCCACACTTGAGCCCCTCAATCCTCGACGTCTCCCCAACTCCAGGCTCAAGTGTCGGCACCTCAGGATTCACGTGTTCCCAGGCCACATTCCCATACTCCCCAAAGACGTGATGCCTCCCACGCAGCCCCGCTGGAGCCAACAGAGCGTCCCCCTTTCCACCTGCTTAGGCCCAAACCTCCGGGCCCCCTGGCCTCCTCGCCACGCCCCCGGGATTCCACCTGGCAGTGAGTCCTTGTAGCCCCACCTCCAGAGAGACACCAAGGGAGCCGCAGCCTGTGCCCGCACCCTCTGCCGGACCCCCCACCAGTCCGTTCTCCCCAGCAGCCCGGGCTTTCTGCACGCATCTCAGCCCGCCTCGGCATCGGAGTGTCTCGGGGCTCGGATCTCCTGTCAGCACACCCTCACTCGCCACACCTGCTCAACAGCCTCAGCCCCTGCCCTGCAATGTCCCCTGAGCTCCCCCAGCATGCACCCATCTCAGGGCCCATGTACCTGCTGCCCGTTCCCCGCAGACAGCCCCCAGGTGGGTACCTGCCCCTTCTCAGAAGTGCCCTCCTGGCTCCCCTTCTGGGTCCCACCCCATCTTTCACATTGAAGTCCCTCGTCTGTGACCCTCGCTGCTGTGGGCTCTGTCTTCCTCGGGGTCCACCTGGGAAGGCAGGTGCTCAACAGGCTGTGCAGGCCGGGGAAGGTCTGTCCCCCTCCAGGGAATGTGGGACAGACACAGGCCGGCAGGCTACGCGAGGCAAGAATAGGTCACAGCTGCACACACACTGAGGGCCAGCAATGGCCCGATGGCGGCAGGGCAGGCGTGAAACCGCGAGGCCCGTGCACGTGGACAGGAATGTGGCGGCCACACCCGAGGGCCGTCGCTGAAAGGCTCGATTCACAGGCTCCGTCCGTGAGGGTGACGGCATCGCCACATGCTGCTCTCAGCAGAAAGGGCCCTTTGTGGGACACAAACAGCCCAGCCAGATGTGGGCCCGGGGGCACTTCCCCAGGACTCCCTTCACGAGCACCCCACGGCTGCAAGGCGGCCACCCTGCCACCAGCCCACAGGCTGTAAAACAAGAGCACGTCACGGCAGGGCAGGGCTCCGTGGGCCTTCTCCTGCCAGCACACAGCAGAACGGCGCTGAGACGCAGGCTGGGCACACCAGTCAGCATGCTCCAGACACGGCCGCCGTGGGGAAGCCAGCCACGGAAAACAAGGGAGCCCGAGGCCTGGACACCAGGGCCCTCAGGGAGCTGGGCGGCACAGTGTGCTCACCCCTCAAAGCAAAGGGCAGGAGGCGGCGGCCCCGTTGGAGCCCTTCCTGTGCAGGGGCCAGCCAGCTGCTGTGTCACAGTCTGCAGAAATGCATGCCCGCTGGCCTCCAGGTGCTCTTGGGGGCACCAACCATGCCCGGGCCTCAGTGGGAGGGGCTGCATACTAAGAGCCCCACGGACAGCCTGGACCTGTGGCCACCAACACACCTCGCAGGTGAGCACAGATTGATTTCAGCTTTCCCGTCACCTTTCAAGAGAAGCCTATCTCCAGAATCCCTTTAGTATAACCCAGATACATCCAAAATAGGGTCCGTGGACACATCAGTGACAGACACCCAAGCCAGGCACTGCACGCTCTCTGTGCGCGAAGGCTGCCCGGGCAGCCATGGACGTGACCCTCGGTACACCCAACCGACCGCCGCGCAACCTGCAAGCCCTGCCAGGGGCGGCGTCCAGCTGCACTACCGGGTGGCCCACACCGAAGGCCCAGAGACTCAGCTAACACGCACACACATGCACATGATACGCGCACACACGCAGCTGCCGATGGAGCAGCCAGGACCAATCCCCCAAGATGTGGCCAGCAGGACACGCCGTTTCCACACACCTGTGCAGTGGCCTGCTGTACCGAAGTACCACCCAGACCATGTGGCTCAGTGCCACGGCGATCTGCAGAGCGGACAGCCCCAGCGGCATCGGTAGGCAGATCTGCACCGCTGGGCCCGGGCGCAGGGAGGCCACGAAGAGCCAGAGCAACCCCCCGGGCCTGGTGGAACACACAGAGCGGCCGCCTCCTGTGTCAGCGTCCTGTAACATCTGCTCACCCGCCCAGCTCCACGACCCTGGACGCCGCTTGCGGAAACGAAAGCACCTGGGCTAGGTCCTTGGGGCCGGGGTGGAGTGCCTTGCGCTGGGAGCAGGTCCCACCTGGCTGGCTTGTGCTTTTGTCCCAGCACCGGCAGCTTCAAATGCATGCCAAGCACGAATCCAGAGATCCTGATAGGGCAGAAAGAGGAGGGAAAGATGGAGGGAGAAGCCCCATTGGGTGGTCCTCTCTCTCTCTCTCTCTCTCTCTCTCTGACAAATGTGTGGGCTTTTTGGCAAGAAAAAAAAAAGAGAAAAAAACAAAACAAGCACATCTCTGAGCAGCACCCCGTCCCTCCGCAGGAGCAGCAGCCCCTGCTAGTAAGCACGTGGGTCCTCAGGGCAGGGGGCTGTGTGGTGAGCAAGGACTGTTTTAAACCAGCACCGGGAAGGAAAGGGAAGGAAAGCCGACAACTCAGACGGCGCCCCGTCCCGACGATAATGGAACTCCAAGGAACTCCCTCTCCGCATTTGCCCCCCCCCACCCCCCCGTGGCACGTTCAGGTGGAAGTGTCTGGGTCTTCAGCGCTGGGCCCTGCCACTCTCCGGACAGATGTCCCAGTGAGACCCGGCGGCCGCCCTCGCCCTGTTGCCGCCGTCGCCCTGACCTGCACCTGTCTGGAGGATGCTGCTAGCAGGCAATGGCCCCAGGGCCACGTTCCAGCCACAGGCCTGCAGGTCCACAGTGGGCACCTCAGCACCCCCAGACCAGACTCACTTGTGGACACAGACGCAAGGGCCAGCTTCCCACAGAGGCCGCCCTTCGTTTCTGGGCCCGGCTCCGGGATCACATCGGAGATGGGCCCACACAGCAGCAAGCAGGACGCGTGCCTGTCCCCACGCAGAGCACCTGACGGCACAGCAGTGAGTGCCGGCCACACCTGGGCAGCCCCTGTGAAGGGTCATTTCTGCTGCAGTGCGTGTTCTAGAACACACGTCTCCGTAGACGGCTCACGGCGGAGAAGCTACAGCTCGGGATTCCCTGATCCCAGAGCAAGATCCGGAGGACGGAGGGCAGAGCGGGAGTGGAGGCTCAAGCCCAAGGTGCTCTCGGCAACAGGGGACAGCAGTCGGCTAGCACACAGGGCCTTCTGGACGGGACACAGGGTGGGGGCATCCTGTGCATTACAAGGTCACGTCTAGGACTCGTCCTGCCGTGGCCTCGCCTGCATGGGCCTTCAGCACCTGCCCCAGTCTGGCCAGCACTGTGGGGTCAGCAGTGGCTGCGCTGCCCCTGAAGCCGGGTGCAGCTGCTGTGGTCGGACCCCGCCCCAGTCCCAGTCCCAGATCCAGCAGAGTTGGGCTGGGGCCTTCTGCAAGGATGACCCCTAACCGAGGCAGACAGAAAGGCCCACAGGGCTGGTGAACGCCGGCCCGCATGAGGCCCATGCTGGGTCTGAGCCTTCCACGGCCCCTCCTGGGGCTGTGCAGGCATGAGCCCCAACCCTGCCGTTCGATGCTGAGGGAGCCACAGCGTGCAAGGGCCTTGTGGGGGTGAGGGGCAGGCCCCAGTCCCTCCTTCTGGCTGGGCTCACCTCACTCAAGGCCCCATCCCGCCCACTTGCCACAGAGCCACCAGCGTCCTCTGCAGTCACAGGCCCCACAGGCTGCGACTGCTCCAGGCAGGGCCACTTGAGCTTCCCAACAGACTGTCCAGCATCCAGGCAGGGCACTAAGAAACAGACGCAGCTGCTGCCCGACGGGGCAGCGCCCAGGACAGCTGGCCCCTCTGAGGAGTTGGTTCTAAAACGACTCTCAGAGGCTGTGGCACTCACGCCGGCCAGGGTGGCCGGACACCTCAGCCAGGACCTGGCTTCCTCCTGCAGGCTGGCACGTGCAGTCTGAAACAGAGGCAGGAGGGGCGTCTTGGCAGGACGAGCTTCGACCAGAGCCCCTCATGACAGGCACACACACATGACCCACCCCTGCACAAAAAGGCCCCGAGGGACTCAGAGGTCAGGGTGTCCCAGCCTGTGTCCTGAGCCAGGGCTGCAGCTCACAGGCCGGGTGGCCAGGTCAGGCACCACAGCCAAAGGGCACTGGTCGACAGGATCCAGGAAAGGGAGCCCCAGCACCTTTCCGCCTCCGTCACCCCTCCACAACGCCTGCCCAGGCGCCAAGGTGGCATGGAGGCTCTCGCTGCACCAGGCAGGGCTCTGAGCATGCCGGGAAGGGACAGGGTAGGAGAGGCCACACCCAGGGTGGCGATCCACGGAAAAGCCAAAGAGGATTAACACCTTAGCATGAAGCTGCCCTCAGACCCCATGTGAGCATCAGACGGTTTGGACAGGGCGATGTGGGCCGGCAGGTGGCGTGGAGGTTAAGGTACGAGGTCGACATGGCTGCAGTATGGGCGAGTCTCAGATCTGGAGGCTTGAAAATCATGCCAGACATGTGTGCCCAAAGTCCCGAAAGGCTAGACAAGAAGGGACTGTGGCATGCCAACCCATCCTGGGGTGAATTCCCTCCCTCCCTCTCTCTCTCTGTGTGTGTGTGTTTGTGTCTGCCTGGTGAGTGCACTTGCCCTATAGGGGGAGAAATGTCAATGTTTGCGCTCAATATTTCAACAACTTTTGAGTTCTTTTTAAGTTTACTTATTTTGTCCACGAGTGAGAGAATGCGAGAGAGGCAGAGATAGCATCCTCAGCAGTGGCTTGACCCCCGGTTGACCCCCAGCCAACCAGGAATCAGGCATGTGTGTACCCCGCCTCCCCGGGGGTGCCTCCAGGTGCACATCCCAAGCCTCCCGGGTGGGTCGCCCACAGAGACATGTCTCACTGCCACACCACTCTTTGGCCCCATGTCTACCTTCTGGAATGACTTACATCCAAAATTCTAAGAAGGGAAGAAGGGGAAGGAGAAGAAAGAGAATAAACCCAACACACGTGCCCCAGCATCTGTGAGCTTCTGGAATCTTAAAGCAAGAAAGGGCTCGCTAAGAAGTGCAGTCTAAGCCCCAGACCTAGCAGCTTAAGGATCACGCCAGGAGCATGTGCATGCATGCCCAGAACCCCAAGAGGAGAATGGAAGAGAAGGGACTGTGGTGGCCTCCCCTCTGGGGGAGACTTCTCATGTTCCCCGTCTCCCGCTGGCAAGTGCATGCGCCCTATAGCGAAAACTAAACAAAACGAAGCATGCAGCGACCAGGTAAGGTGACATGTGATCCCTCGGAGCAGAGGCCCGGGCTCTCGGCAGGCAGCTGCCACTGCACAACCTGCCCACAGACACGCCAAGGGCCAGTCCGGGCTGCTGGAGGGCGCTAACAAGGACCACGTGCCCTACAGACCATGGCTCCCGCACGGGTGGGCGGCCACTTCTACGGCTGAGCGTGCGAGGGCGGGGCATGGCAGGTGAGGCCACAGACACCTGCTCGCCTCGACGCTCGGGACGGTGCTGCAGTGGCACCCCCCTCCCCGACACCAAGACCCCACAGGGCTGCATCAGAGCAAAGTCTGGACACAGCCTGGAGCAGCCGCAGCAAATAACGGTATGGTCCACCCCGGCCGGACCCCACAGCCATCGCAGGGGAGAAATGGAACCGCCCGACAGCAGGGGGTGGTGGGCGGCGTGGACATGGGCCAGGCAGTGGCCACGTGCAGGATGGCTGTGTACGAAGAGCAGGGTGTCGCCACTGCCCTCGCAGGTGTGGCACACCGAGGTCACCCGTCCCTGTGTGTGCACACTCCCGTGTCAGAGAGGGCCGCGGGGCATACCTGCGACCTCCCCCACACACTGACACTCCCGGACCAGGACGAGGGAACAGAGGTGGACAGCGATCACTGTCCTCAGCCCCAGAGTCCTTGTGCCCAGGGATCCGTCCCTCCAACGTGGAACTCGGCATGCTGGTGCTTTGCTTAGGCCCATCACCCTCAGGAGGTGGGTGGGGCCGGCCGGCAGGGCAGCGAGCCTGACCCACAGCTGTGTGGGGCCCTCAGACTCATGCCGACAACACAGCTAGGCCTCCTGCCCTCCCACGAGGCCCACTGTGCAGATGGTGCCTCCACCACCGAGCAGCTCAGGGGCTGCTGCTGACCTTGCCAGAGGTGCCGCGGACACCCGCGAGGCCCATGATCCCCTCCTCTGGGGGTTCGGCCCGAGTTAGAGAAAACGTCTTCTGCCTCCCACGTGGAAAACGCAGGCTCAGACTGCTGCCACCTCTCCCCAAGAGATGAACAGGGAGAAGAGCGTGGAGCCCCGCCCAGTGCCCCGTCCGAGCTGCTCAGGAGCCAGACCTCAACGGACACCAGGGCTCAGATCCCCGCCTGGACAGCCCAAAGTCCGCCAGGCACGCAGGCAGTGCCCAAGACCCAACGGGACTGCACAGAACCAGACCCCTCTCTCATGCACACACTCCGTCATCCCTAAAGAAAACTTTTAAAGGGACCAGCAGTTAGCATAATGACTATGTCGCTGGACTCCCATATAGTCAACCACAGTTCGAGTCCCGGACCCAGTGGCTTAAACTCACGCCAGGCGCGTGTGCGTGTGTGCCCAAGATCCCGAGAGGAGAATGGAGGAGAAGGGACTGTGGCGTGGCCATTCCCCCGGGGCAGGGGGGGGTGATTTCTCACCTTCTATCTCTCTGTCTGTCTCTGTCTTTCTGGCAAGCGCACGCGCACTATAGCAAAAACCTCTCAAAAAAAGAAAAGAAAAGAAAGAAAGAAAAGAAAAAAAAGCATTTAAAGAAGAAGAAGCCTAAGATTCAGCAGTGTTGGGGTGTGTGCACCCCCACCCCCACTCTGGAACGCAGTGTGGTCGGACACAGGGACCTGATGGGGCAGTCCCAGCTACGGGGATGACCAGAAACAGGGACAGGTCCTCACAACCAAAGCTCTCGCCCCAGGAGGCTCTTTTGTTTTGAAGTTTATGTATTTTTTCCATGAGCAAAAGAGACACAGAGAAAGAGAGACAGACGGCAACCTCGAGAGGCTCAGCACTGCGACCCATGTCCAGCCTCAGCCAACCCTGGTGCACACTGGGAGGTCTCTGGATGCAAACTGAGGACCCGCAAGGCAGTCAGCCTTGCAGAGCCCTGCATTACATATGCACCACCGTCCAGCCCCCAGCACACCCCTCTCTGGACGGAGCGGTCCCCTCTAGACAGAGCGGTCCCATCTAGATGGAGCGGTCCTCTCTCTAGACGCAGCGGTCCCCTCTCTAGACGCAGCGGTCCCCTCTAGACGCAGCAGTCCCCTCTAGACGGAGTGGTCCCTTCAGGACGGAGCAGTCCCCTCTCTAGACAGAGCGGTCCCCTCTAGACGAAGCAGTCCCCTCTAGACAGAGCGGTCCCCTCTCTAGACGGAGCGGTCCCCTCTAGACAGAGCGGTCCCCTCTCTGGATGGAGCAGTCCCCTCTAGATGGAGCAGTCCCCTCTAGACGGAGCAGTCCTCTCTCTAGACAAAGAGGTCTCTCTAGACAGAGCAGCCTCTATACCTGGAGCGGTCCCCTCTCTGGATGGAGCAGTCCCCTCTAGACGGAGCGTTCCCCTCCAGATGGAGCGGTCCTCTCTCTAGACGGAGCGGTCCTCTCTAGATGGAGCAGCCCCCACTCTAGACGAGCCGTCCTCTCTAGACGGAGCGGCCTCTATACCCGGAGTGGTCCTCTCCATCTAAGTGCACTATGTCTGCCAAACGGGGCGACCCAGGGGCTTCCATAATCAGGTCCTGACCTTTGCTTTCTGGTCACGGTCATGCCCACCATCAGCTGTTGATCTTCTGCAGGGTGTGGGTGGGGCCCTGACCTGTGAGCACCAGCCGCGCGCTCAGAAGTGGGCTCCACCGCAGGGTCTCCGTGTGGTATCAAAACCCAAACAGAGCCAACTGCCCCACAGGTCCACGTCCGCCCCCGTCACCAGGACACGGGGTTCCGTGCATTCTGCGGAATCTCAACACCAGGGCGCCAATGAACAACGGGAGCCGAGCCTGAGCTCTCTGAGCAGACTGCCCACACCGCTTTTTCCTCTCAGACACTGGTCAGTCTCACCTGGTCACACTGAAAAGTGCAGACGAAGTGGAGTTCACTATGATGCGAATCCAGAGAAAACAGAACGGCGGAAGCCCCGCACCCTCCTCGGTTCGAAGGATGACAGTGAACACCCGGGGCCAAGGGGCGAGGGCCAAGGATGGGTAAGACATCACAGCAGCAGCAGGGCCTGGGCCAGGCTGGTGCTGGCCACGTTCCCAGAAGGCCAGCATCTAGAAGACAGCCGCTCGCCAATGAGGAGAGAGCCCGGGATGTGGGCCAGAGCAGGGCTGGGGACAGAGGAAGAGCCAGGGACGCAGACGCGGCCTAAATCCCCGTCGAAGCCCTGGAGGGACTCTGACCGCCTCTCAGGACCGCGGACGTCAACCAGGAGAGCACAGGTGTCCATCCGGTCACGGCCTGGTTCTCAGTGTATCAGGGATGGGGGACAGGAGCCCCCAGCCTCGGGGGACAGACCCGAGGGCGGCTCTCGTCCAGCTCAGACAAAGCACAAGCAGGTTGCTCCCAATGATCCTGCCCTTCTTTGCAAGACGTGCTTTCGGCACCAGGCCCTCCGCACAGCTGCACGGTCCTGCGTGCTTAAACCAGCACTGGGGGCCACTGTCCACGGGGGCACGGACCCAGACAAGACTGAGAAAGCCTGCCCGCAGCATGCCACCCCGCCCTCCACAGCCAGATTCTCCCTTTAAAAGAGCCCTTGGCCCAGCTCTGTGGCCTGGTGGTTAAGGCAGCTGGGTCCCCCAGCCACTCTGCAGCATGTCTCTGACCCAGAAGCCTGAGAAGCACACTGGGTGCACGTGTGTGCCCCAAATCCCTAAAGGATGGAGAGACTGAGGGGAAGGGACTATGGGGTGACCATCCCATCGGGGTTGCCTTCTCCCTCTCTCCCTCTCTCTCCCTCTGGCAAGTGAAAAACATAAGTCCTTCCTAATACGCCAGGTGCACGTGTGTGCGTGCCCAAATCCCACCGGGGAGGAGGAATGAAGGCATGAGGCATGACTGCCTCGTGGGCTGTCTCTGTCTCTCTCGGGTGGGCACCCATGCCCTCAGGCACATTTTTAGAACACAGAGCCCCTCCAGCTTATCCACACTGCACCGATGACGGCAGCTGACCTGTTAGTGACCTCCACTGCGCAGCGGCTCCTGCCCTACCCCGGGGCTCCTGCTCGACACCGGGTCACCCCCGCAGCCCGGCTGCCACGTGCAGCTGCGCCAGGAGG
This sequence comes from Tupaia belangeri chinensis, assembly GCF_000334495.1. Lineage (NCBI taxonomy): Eukaryota > Metazoa > Chordata > Mammalia > Scandentia > Tupaiidae > Tupaia > Tupaia belangeri. The sequence continues at coordinate 898,934 of NW_006159906.1, read as the reverse complement.
ACACTGTGGAGAGCTGCTGGGCATGGACGACGGAGTGATGTGTCCTCACTCACACGTGGAAACAGAGACGGGGGCATGGCGGCAGCTGCTGGTGGGCAGGAATGAGGCCAGGGAGCTGGTGGCAACGGACACAGCAGCACCGACAGGGGAAACAAAGCCTGGCGCCCGCCCAGGCTGGGCTCCCGCGGCAACCATGTGGGCTCCTTTTCAGAAATGCCCCTTAGTTTTCTCAATCTAGAAATCTGGTTTTAAGTTTCTTTCTTTCTTTTTCCCATGAGCAAGAGACAAAGACAAAGACAGAGAGAAGGCACCCCCAGCAGGGCCTTGACACATGATGGGCCACCAGCCTCAGCCAGCCCCGGACCTGTGTGCACGCATCTGACCAGGGCAACCCGGATCATCCCATGGGGGCAATGCCTTCCCGCTGCCCCATCCAGTCACCCAACCTGAAAATCGTCCTGCGGCTTCTCGGAAATCTCTCAGAACCCTTAACTGCAGAGGGGGGCTGCCTCGGGGCCTTTCTCTTCAAGTAGACACAGCTCCAGGTGGCCACACCTAGCATGCCCTCTGTGGTGTGTATGTATGTGTGCATGTCCAGACCCTGTGCACGCACATGATCACCCTTCGCTGGGTATACACATGTGCAAGGTTGACCTCTCAGGACCCCACAAGGGTCCCTTCTGTCCAGAACACACACAGTGGCATGTCCAGGCAGCATGCGGCATGCACACGGCCAGGCCTACGTGACGATCTCCTCATGTGCACACATCCCAAAGTGGAGCCCACGGCCAGTCGGCACATGGGGACGTGGCCCTGCACGGTCTCTGCTTCCCAGCAAAGAAGCCAGGGAAGTGCGGCCCAGTCACGGCCTTCACTGCTGGTTCCTGGGACAAGGACAATATGAACTTGAGTCAAGAACCCACATGGCACCCTCGTTACTATGTAACCAGAGGATTCTAAGCGCAGTCCCTGGAAAAGCGCCCTGCCAGGGTTACTCTTTCACAAACCATCAGAGCGGAAACTCAAGGTCCCAACGCCCAGGGAGCCGAGGGACTGACCGGGAGCGCTTACAGCCTGCAGTGCAAACTGACCCTCCTGCCAAGGCTGAGATATTCACCCCGGAAGTGGGCACCTGTTTCCTGGCATGGCCCCGGCCAGCACATCCCAACTGTCTCTCCTGGCAGCCACACATGGTTGGGGACACGGGGACATGCCACATTTGGGCATGTGCCTGCACACAGCTCAGCCCCTTGAATCTCAGCTGCCTGTCTCCAGACCACAGGCCAGGGTGGCCTCCTGATTCCGCCATGAAGTTGAGAAAGAGAAACACACACGTCTGACACCCTCCGTAGTCCCCAACCTCAGCACTATTAAAGCTTGAGGAGGACAGGCAGGTCCCACAATGTGGTCCCAGAGGAGGCTTGCAGGACAGTGGCTGCAGTTCTCGGAGCGTCGCATTTCTTCCTAGGTGCACCCAGATTCCTACTGTACAGCCAACATGGCATCGGTAAGGAGAGGGACACCACGCGTAGGAAACTCCTACTGTATAGCTTAACGAAAGCCCCAGCTCCTACTGCACAGCTAACGTGGCGGCTGTGAGGAGGGGAGGCCACGTGCAGAAGAGTCCCAGCTCCTACTGCACAGCTAACGTGGCGTCTGTGAGGAGGGGAGGCCACACGCAGGAGAAACCCAGCTCCTACTGCACAGCTAACGTGGCGTCTGGGAGGAGGGGAGGCCATGCGCAGGGGAGCCCCAGCGTCGATGAGCTGCTGCAATACAACCACAACACAGGCAGGAGAGCAGGCAGGGTTAGGGCGACAGCAACGTCACCCGGAACGCCCATGCCCGCCCAGGCCACTCAGCCTGCACTGCCCACCCGTGCGATGCCGCGCCCACAGCTGGCAGCAGACGACTTCCAGACAGAACAGTGCAGGGCAGAAAGTCAATCCCAAGAAGACGCCCGAAGCCCAGGAAGGCCCCGGGGCTGGGCCTGGTTCTCCAGACGACTCTGTCACTGAGCCAATGCCATGCCCTGTGATGGTTCAAGGTGCACACAGGAGCACGTGACACACTGCCTGGAACGGCATTTCCAAGCCCACTGCATTTGCAAAAACCTATTTTCCATTTATGGCTCATAAATCTCTCTCTTATTTCAAAGCTCAGTGTGACACAGATTTTTTAATTAACTGAAGCAAAGTCAATCTTCCTCGAAGAATTTCTAAAAAACAGTGACCTTTTACCCCCGCAAAGGAAGATGTCCCAGTGTACCAGCACTGGGAACCAGAATCCATAGCTCTGCTATGAGAACTTGGTACTTCCAGATCTGCGCTGAAGATGGCAGAAGGCGACGTGTCACGCAGGAGGACACTGCCACCTCCTTCAGCCCTGACCCCACAAAGCGATCGCCGTGTAACATCCCACTAAAACGACCCAGCACGTTTGGTCTTATTTTGCCTGGCTTTTTTAGGTTGGCTACTCGTGGCCTTTATTGGAAACATAAAAAACATAAAGAACCTACAACATACCTATACCTACATATTTTTTTTTTTTTTTTTTTGTAGAGGTTTTTGCTATAGGGCACGTGCGCTCGCCAGACAGAGAGAGACATAGAGACAGAAAGTGAGAAATCACCCCCCAGGGGGGATGGCCACACTGCAATCCCTTTTCCTCCATTCTCCTCTCGGGATCTTGGGCATGCATGCACACACACCCGACGTGAGTGAGTTTAAGCCACCGGATCCAGGACTCGAACTGTGGTCGACTACATGGGAGTCCAGCGACATAGCCATTATGCGAACTGCTGGTCCCTATACCTACCTATTAATTCACTTCTCAGAACCACCACCTCAGGCCCTCCCACAGCACACCAGTTAATGCAAAGAACCTGGATCTCTGGGCCAGCAGGTAGCATAGAGTTTGGAGTATCCAGATTCCCCCATGGCCAGCTCTACTGTTCAAGTCCCGGACACGGCAGCTTGAAGAACAGGCTAGCACATGTGTCTGCATGCCCAAAATCCCAAGAGGAGAATGGAGAAGAGACTGAGGTGTGGTGGCCATCCCCCAGGGGATGATTTCTGTCTTTCCTTCTCTCTCTGTCTCTCTCGGGTGAGCAAAACCAAACCCTAGAGCAAAAAAAAAAAAAGAGAGAGAGAAGAGACTAGAAAGCCATATCGCATATGGCTGACCAGAGTTTGAGTCCCAGCTCTGGCTGCCTGGAAGACATGTGGGCACGTGTGCACACACACCTAAAATCCTGGATTTCAGGATGTAGGAAAATGGCTTATAGTACATCCATACCTCATTGGAGAATGCTTCCCTTCTCTCTCCTTTTCCCTCTCTGATGGCCACATGACCACTGGCAATTAAAAAAAAAAAAAAAAAACAGTCACACCAAACATCATGTACGAGAGGCAGCAATACCACCCACATTCTGGGAAGAGGCTCCAGGTTTCCCCTGGCTGTGGTATAAAGCCGGCCAGATTCAGCACGTAATCACTCCCAGGCGGCAAGCTGGCACTTCCGAGGACATGGAAGCCATGCAGGTCACTGGAGTGTCAAGTACTACCTTATCATCCTGGGCACCAAATGCTGCTCCTGCACTTAACAGCCTAATGTTTCTCTATTGTACCTCACTTGCGCGCTCCTGGGAGTATCGCAGGGATATACACCATGGGGATCCAGGGCAGTGAGAATCGGGCAGTCCCTACAGACCTGTGATTACACTAGTTCCACACAACCTGAACTGGAGACACCACGTCTGAGGTGTCCAATGTGATAGTGCAGTCCCAGACCACACTATCAGGGAAGAAAGACGGGTCACCACTACAGACACTACAGACGCGAAAAGGGAGAAAAGGGAATACTGCAGGGGCCAGCAGGCGGTGGCACAATGGTTAAGGTGCTGGACTCTCACATGGCCAATTGTGCTTTGAGTCCTGGATCTGGATGCTTGAAAATCATGCCAGGTCCATGTATGTGTGTGCCCAAAACCCCAGAAGAATGGAGAAGGGATTACAGCATGGCAATCCCAACTGGGATGACCTTTCTCACCTTCCTTCTCTATGTGTCTCCTCAGCAAGTACACATACCCTATGCAAAAGCTTCAATTAAAAAAATAAAGAGGAACAGTGCACACTTACCTAGGTACACAGTCAACAACTTGAGAGAAACAGCCCAGTATCTCACTAACTATAAACTACCAGAATTTATCCAAGAGGCAACAGATAACGTGACAATAAATACTAAGTTCAAAGCTAAAGAAACTGGATATGTAATTTAAAATCTTCTGAAAAAGACACTGACAAGGCCCGGATGACTTTATGGCAAATTCTATACTGTGTGTAAGGAAGAAGTGACACCAATTAACATCATCTCTTCCAGAAAACAGAAGAGGAAGAAACATTTCCCATCTTCGAGAACAGTACGACCCAGATAGAAAAACCAGACAAGGGGGAGTACCAGACGATAACAGAACGACATCCCTCGTGAACACAGATAAAAAAGTTCTCGACAAAATGTTAGCAAACGGAATCCAGTAATACTGAATCATCGGAAAAGTCATGACACGTTTTTGCCTAGAAAAATACATCACGATTTTTTCAATGACCCAATATATAAAAATAAGATACCTCCATTAAATGGAGTTTGTTCTGGAAGACAAGTCTGGTTCAATTCAAAAAATCAGACAGGCTCTGTAACACAGCAGGTAAGTACCATGTGCAGAAAGTCAGATCCCACGTGGCTATCCAGTTTGAGACCTAGCCCTGGTAGCTTGAAAAACACCCTGGGCACATGAGCATGCAAGTTTAAAATCCTGGTAGGAAGGAAAGATGCAGTATGACTATACCCCACCCGGGGGGAGGGTCTCCCTCTCTTTCTCTCTCTCCTGCTCTCACTCTCTTGGGCACCCCGGCTGATGATTTTTAAATATTCAAGAATCAGGACCAGCAGATGGCATAATGGTTATGTCACTGGACTCCCGTGTAGTCAACCATGGTCCGAATCCCAGACCTGGCGGCTTAAACTCACGCCGGGCACATGTATGTGCGTGCCCAAGATCCCGAGAGGAGAATGGAGAAGAGACTGTGGTGTGGCCATCCCCCCGAGGGGTGATTTTTCACTTTCTATCTGTCTCTCTCTGTCTTTCTGGTGAGTGTGTCCTATAACAAAAACCTCTCAAAAAAAAAAAAATCAAGAATCAACTAATGCGACTCTCCACATTAACAGAAGAAAAAAAAAGTGTATCCGTTTATACAGAAAAAGGACTTGGAAAAAAATTCAACATCCACAGGTGACAAAGACTGTCAGCATACTAGAAATAGGTGGGACCTCTGTCAACCTGAAAAAGACATCTATGAAAACTCGCAGCTGGGCCAGCAGGTTGGTGTGGAGATTAAGGTACTGGATCCCATGTGGCCAACTGTAGGCTTGAGTCTCAGACCCTGTGGCTTGAAAAACATGCTGGGAACACATGCATGCCCAAAATTCCAAGAGGATGGAGGAGAAGGGACTGAAGCATGCCCATCCCCTGGGAGGTGGCTTACTTTTCCTCCCTCTCTCTATTGCTCTCTGGTGAAAAAAATGCCTTGCAGAGATGCTTCATCAAAAGGAGACAGGTGGAATGAGCACACGGGAAGATGTCAGCGTCGTCGGCCATCAGGAAGTGCGACCTGACACCACGAGATGCACTGCACATGTAAGAACACGCTATGCACGCCTTTCACACCTGTTACCACCAGGTGTTGGCGAGAATGTGGAGCCAGGTTGTCGAGGAGAGAGGAAAATGGTTCAGATACCCTAGAAAGACTTTGGCAGTTACCCATAGTGTTAAAGCTCACCTACCACGTGGCCCAGCCATCCTGTTCTTGGCCACTGATCCCAAGAAAACCAAGACACGTGTTCACAGAGGAGTACAAGAATGCTTGTTGCAGGTCTGTTCAGGAGCACAATGGCACACCACTGAGCACTGAGGGAGCAAGCTACTGACACATGCAACAACACACAGCCGTGAAGGCGTCAGGGTGAGCAAAAGAAGCCAGTCCCGAAAGGCTCTGTCCTGCCTGGCTCCATGTAGGCGACGCTCCTGAAAAGCGAACTGTATGGTCAATGAGGAGACTGGTAGTCTGCATGCAGTTAGGGTAGGGGTGTGTGTGACTACAACGGGAGGGCACTGGGAAGCCTGAGAGATGGACCTCCCATGTTCTGCACCCTAACTCTGGTGGAAGCTGCACACACCTACAGGATGTCAAAACTCACAACTGTATACCACGGCAATCACTGTACATTCATTTAAAAAATAAACAAAAACAAAAGAGAATAAAATGCACCCATTTGACTGGAATGTCTTTCAAAATACCTGTTTTATTTTCAGTTGTAGACACAAGGGAAAAAAACTGCGCATTCAACATGTAGGAGGGTCCTTCGATAGCCACGTTCACAGAGACGGAAAGCAGAGCAGGGACTACCAGGGCCGAGCGGAGGCAGACTCGGGAGTGACCGTTCAGAGGGTAAAGAAAGAGAGGATTTCGCAAGATGAGGAGAGTTCGGGAAGCGGAGGGCGGAGACGGCAGCCCGGAGATGCAGCACATGCAAGGCCGTGGAGCTGCACGCCTAACACGGTGGGAAGGGGAAACTGCAAGCCATGGACATTTTACCACAATTTTAAACACTTTGTTGTTCATCAAAAAAGGAGATCTATAAAACTGTTTCCATAAAAATAACGAAGAGTGCAAAAAGCAAAAAGCTAAATTCCCTCCAATCACACTTCCCAGGTATCACTGCTCACTGTCTACTGCACATCTGTTCTGGTGTGTCCCATTGGTGATAAGAGAAAAGAGCTGAGTCAGGGTCACTGGAGACGACAGAGGTGTATCCAGCTCCCAGTATGGTGGTCCCAGGCCTGGCCCACGTCTGTGAGGGTCTGCCGCTGAATCAGGACCTGGTAGAGGGCAGGCGCACATGCATCCCTGTCCCTGTGTCTCTGTCTCCCTGTAAACCCACAGGAGGGCTCGCCCTCAAGACCTTAATTCTAGTTTCCCAGAAGCCCCACCTTTCAACACCATATTGGATTAAATTTCCGCCCTCTTAATCCCATCACAACCAAACTTCAACATGCGAATTTGGGAGCCACTGGAACCACGACAGCACCACTCTAGACTTTCACTGCACTGACGGAGGTATGCATGGGGAGAGAGCGTAGTTTTTGTTTTCGCTATAGGGCACATGTGCTCACCGGAGAGAGACAAAGAGAGGGCAAAAGTGACATATCACCCCCTAAGGGGATGGCCACACGGCAGTCCCTTCTCCTTCATTCTCCTCTCAGGATTTGGGCACACATACATGCACCCACTGTGATTTTGAAGCCACCAGGTCTGGGACTCAAATTGTTGTTGGTTACGTGGTATCCAGCACTTAATCATCATGCCATCGGGTGGCCACTCCTATCAGACTTTTAAACATCCACTATGGAGTTGCCTGCTCATTTCTTGGTCCGAGAACCCATTTGAGCCATGGTGAAGTGAAGATTCTGCCCGGCTCTTTATTTCTTCTCAGAGGGTTCTTGGAGAGACATGCCTGTCATGGAGGAGGCCTGGAGACAGTGGCTCAATTATAGACCAGGTTTTGCCCATGTCCTCCACAGGGATCCTCTCAGAATTGTTCAACCTGGAAAAGGTGGGACCAGCAGTTGTGTAATGGCTATGTCGCTGGACTCCCACGTAGCCAACTGCAGTTCGAGTCCCAGACCTGTTGCCTTAAACTCACGCCGGGCACGTGTATGTGTGTGCCCAAGATCCTGAGAGTAGAATGGAAGAAGTGTGATTGCAGGCACAGCCATCCCCCCTTGGGGGTGATTTCTCGCTTTCTGTCTCTCTGTGTCTGTCTTTCTGGCAAGCACATGGGCCCTATAGCAAAAACCTCTCCAAAAAAAAATAACTTAGAAAAGGTAATGAAGGATAGACATTAAAAAAAAAAAAGATCCACAGTTCCAAAGCTTGGCTAAATTCTGCAGGTAAGTTTGGTGCTTTTAACCATAGAAAAAAGAGAGAAAAGCAAATCTGAAGTTTACAGAGATGACGCGGCTCTCACAACTGTGTGTACAAGGGAGTTCAGCTAGAAATGGAGAACGTGGAGACATTTGGATCCGTTTGTATTTTATTTGTCCGGCATAAGCTTTACAATGTTCTTATTTGGATCTAGATGCTAGTGATTTCGTAACCACGCGCAGAGTTTAAATGAAGGTTAATTACTGCTGAAATGCTCGCTCCGCCCGGAGCAGGGTAAGTGAGTCAGACTGTGTTTATCGCTGGGGCTTATTGGTGCCAGGTGTCTAGAAGCTGCAGTTTGTATTTGGACATCATCAGGGTGAAGTTTCTGGGCAGCTGGAGGGTGGGAGGAGGGGGGACTTGTGCCCAGAGCGTGGTCTGCACGTCTGCAGGGACTGGAATATCTCTGCATGGGGACGGGGACCAGAGACCACAGCCCCTGGGAACATCCTGAATACTGCTGGGAGACACCCACCCTTCCGTCCCATGCCCAAAAGATCCTCAGGGAGAACCCCAAACTATCTGGAGGACTGGCCCAGGGTCCAGAGCCCACTGACTGACTGTATTCACTGCAAAGTTCTGGTGGGCTCAGAATGCAGTGTGGTTAAAGGTACACGCTGCTTGTTCCGTGCTGGGATGGATTTTGATTTATCTTTTGGTTGCCCTTTGTGGAAAACAAAAAGCTTAATTAAAAGAAAAAAAGTTTTAGGGACCAGCAGATGGCATCATGGTTATGCCACTGCACTCCTACAAAGTTGACCGCAGTACGAGCTCTGGACTTGGCAGCTTAAAACTCACAGCAGGTGAGTATGTGTGCGTGACCAAAATTCCAAGAGGAGAATTGAGAAGAAAAGATTGCAGCATGGCCATCCCCCCCTGGGTGGGGAGGTGATTTCTCATTTTCTCTCTGTCTCCCTCTGTCTGTCAAGAGCACACATACCCTATAGCAAACATATTTTTCTAAAAAAAAAAATGCTAACTTTTCTTTTAAAAACAATATTTATTAGTCCTTATTTCTTCAGAGAGAGACAGGCAGGCAGGCACCCCAGTGAGGTCTTTATGCCCCCCCCGGCCTCAGCCAGCCCGTGTTACTATACACGTGCACGTCAGCTTGGTGTGTACACGGAGCCAGAGGAGGGGAGCCCCGGACCTTCTCATGTGGGTCCAGCCAGCACTGACCGCGGTCTGGCTCAAGCATGATTCTGTTAAAGTTACAAGGATGGGACAAATTGATCTGAGGAAGGTGTTTCATGTGTAACCCCAGTTTTAAAAGCTCTGTGGCCATCCCGCTGGGGGGTGATTTCTCACTTTCCCTCTCTCCGGTGAGTGCACGTGCCCTATGGCAAAAACCTAAAAGTGATGATAATAATAACAGAGCCCTCTTTGTGGACTGGGGGAACCTCCCGGCTCCTATCTGGTTTCCTCCATCCGTCCTCCAGGCCATTCAGTTCCTTCCCAAGCTTCGGGGCTGCCAGGCCCAGGCCGCGCCCACTCCGGAAGCCCAGGCTGTTCCTCTGCTTCACCGTGGTTCTCACCCTGGCATCCCCAGGACGGCGCCGGCTCTGACAAGGGCACAGCACCGGGCCGGGGGCTGGGGGCTGGGGACCCACTCAGGCAGGCTCACAGAGGGGGGTCCACAGCGAGACTGCACATCACACAGATGTTTCTCCCAGGAGGAGGCAGAGCTCCGAGGTGTCCAGCCAACACCTCTGGGGACACGAGCATGGCCACCCTCTGCCAGAACATGCAGCAGTGTTGGGGAGGACAGCAGAGTCATCTCCAGAGGTGCCTGAATAGGGGGCAGAGGTGACAGGCATGCAAAGACCATCCAATTAAGCGAAAGGTCGGCTGAGGGTATGCTCAGCACGCACTTGCTCCCAGCAGCAATTAGGATGAAGAGGTGTCAGCCTTCCTCTGCGTGGTGCTGGCCTGATGGCCTCTGGGGACAAATGACAAACCCTGCATGACGGGCTTCCAGGAGCAGGTTTCAAGACCTTAATTCTAGTTTCCCAGAAGCCCCACCTTTCAACACCATATTGGATTAAATTTCCGCCCTCTTAATCCCATCACAACCAAACTTCAACATGCGAATTTGGGAGCCACTGGAACCACGACAGCACCACTCTAGACTTTCACTGCACTGACGGAGGTATGCATGGGGAGAGAGCGTAGTTTTTGTTTTCGCTATAGGGCACATGTGCTCACCGGAGAGAGACAAAGAGAGGGCAAAAGTGACATATCACCCCCTAAGGGGATGGCCACACGGCAGTCCCTTCTCCTTCATTCTCCTCTCAGGATTTGGGCACACATACATGCACCCACTGTGATTTTGAAGCCACCAGGTCTGGGACTCAAATTGTTGTTGGTTACGTGGGATCCAGCACTTAATCATCATGCCATCGGGTGGCCACTCCTATCAGACTTTTAAACATCCACTATGGAGTTGCCTGCTCATTTCTTGGTCCGAGAACCCATTTGAGCCATGGTGAAGTGAAGATTCTGCCCGGCTCTTTATTTCTTCTCAGAGGGTTCTTGGAGAGACATGCCTGTCATGGAGGAGGCCTGGAGACAGTGGCTCAATTATAGACCAGGTTTTGCCCATGTCCTCCACAGGGATCCTCTCAGAATTGTTCAACCTGGAAAAGGTGGGACCAGCAGTTGTGTAATGGCTATGTCGCTGGACTCCCACGTAGCCAACTGCAGTTCGAGTCCCAGACCTGTTGCCTTAAACTCACGCCGGGCACGTGTATGTGTGTGCCCAAGATCCTGAGAGTAGAATGGAAGAAGTGTGATTGCAGGCACAGCCATCCCCCCTTGGGGGTGATTTCTCGCTTTCTGTCTCTCTGTGTCTGTCTTTCTGGCAAGCACATGGGCCCTATAGCAAAAACCTCTCCAAAAAAAAATAACTTAGAAAAGGTAATGAAGGATAGACATTAAAAAAAAAAAAGATCCACAGTTCCAAAGCTTGGCTAAATTCTGCAGGTAAGTTTGGTGCTTTTAACCATAGAAAAAAGAGAGAAAAGCAAATCTGAAGTTTACAGAGATGACGCGGCTCTCACAACTGTGTGTACAAGGGAGTTCAGCTAGAAATGGAGAACGTGGAGACATTTGGATCCGTTTGTATTTTATTTGTCCGGCATAAGCTTTACAATGTTCTTATTTGGATCTAGATGCTAGTGATTTCGTAACCACGCGCAGAGTTTAAATGAAGGTTAATTACTGCTGAAATGCTCGCTCCGCCCGGAGCAGGGTAAGTGAGTCAGACTGTGTTTATCGCTGGGGCTTATTGGTGCCAGGTGTCTAGAAGCTGCAGTTTGTATTTGGACATCATCAGGGTGAAGTTTCTGGGCAGCTGGAGGGTGGGAGGAGGGGGGACTTGTGCCCAGAGCGTGGTCTGCACGTCTGCAGGGACTGGAATATCTCTGCATGGGGACGGGGACCAGAGACCACAGCCCCTGGGAACATCCTGAATACTGCTGGGAGACACCCACCCTTCCGTCCCATGCCCAAAAGATCCTCAGGGAGAACCCCAAACTATCTGGAGGACTGGCCCAGGGTCCAGAGCCCACTGACTGACTGTATTCACTGCAAAGTTCTGGTGGGCTCAGAATGCAGTGTGGTTAAAGGTACACGCTGCTTGTTCCGTGCTGGGATGGATTTTGATTTATCTTTTGGTTGCCCTTTGTGGAAAACAAAAAGCTTAATTAAAAGAAAAAAAGTTTTAGGGACCAGCAGATGGCATCATGGTTATGCCACTGCACTCCTACAAAGTTGACCGCAGTACGAGCTCTGGACTTGGCAGCTTAAAACTCACAGCAGGTGAGTATGTGTGCGTGACCAAAATTCCAAGAGGAGAATTGAGAAGAAAAGATTGCAGCATGGCCATCCCCCCCTGGGTGGGGAGGTGATTTCTCATTTTCTCTCTGTCTCCCTCTGTCTGTCAAGAGCACACATACCCTATAGCAAACATATTTTTCTAAAAAAAAAAATGCTAACTTTTCTTTTAAAAACAATATTTATTAGTCCTTATTTCTTCAGAGAGAGACAGGCAGGCAGGCACCCCAGTGAGGTCTTTATGACCCACCCGGCCTCAGCCAGCCCGTGTTACTATACACGTGCACGTCAGCTTGGTGTGTACACGGAGCCAGAGGAGGGGAGCCCCGGACCTTCTCATGTGGGTCCAGCCAGCACTGACCGCGGTCTGGCTCAAGCATGATTCTGTTAAAGTTACAAGGATGGGACAAATTGATCTGAGGAAGGTGTTTCATGTGTAACCCCAGTTTTAAAAGCTCTGTGGCCATCCCGCTGGGGGGTGATTTCTCACTTTCCCTCTCTCCGGTGAGTGCACGTGCCCTATGGCAAAAACCTAAAAGTGATGATAATAATAACAGAGCCCTCTTTGTGGACTGGGGGAACCTCCCGGCTCCTATCTGGTTTCCTCCATCCGTCCTCCAGGCCATTCAGTTCCTTCCCAAGCTTCGGGGCTGCCAGGCCCAGGCCGCGCCCACTCCGGAAGCCCAGGCTGTTCCTCTGCTTCACCGTGGTTCTCACCCTGGCATCCCCAGGACGGCGCCGGCTCTGACAAGGGCACAGCACCGGGCCGGGGGCTGGGGGCTGGGGACCCACTCAGGCAGGCTCACAGAGGGGGGTCCACAGCGAGACTGCACATCACACAGATGTTTCTCCCAGGAGGAGGCAGAGCTCCGAGGTGTCCAGCCAACACCTCTGGGGACACGAGCATGGCCACCCTCTGCCAGAACATGCAGCAGTGTTGGGGAGGACAGCAGAGTCATCTCCAGAGGTGCCTGAATAGGGGGCAGAGGTGACAGGCATGCAAAGACCATCCAATTAAGCGAAAGGTCGGCTGAGGGTATGCTCAGCACGCACTTGCTCCCAGCAGCAATTAGGATGAAGAGGTGTCAGCCTTCCTCTGCGTGGTGCTGGCCTGATGGCCTCTGGGGACAAATGACAAACCCTGCATGACGGGCTTCCAGGAGCAGGTTGGGCCCTTGTTCTCTCCACCACAAGCAAGCCCACACACCTCACCTACAGCCGGCCGTGGGGCCCAGACACCCCGGGTGCTGTCCAGCATGACAGTTACGGTAAGTCCCCAGGCTGGGCCGCGTGCCGGTATTTGGGCACGTTCTTCTCGATGCTTCCGTGCAGGCATCTGCTCCAATGTAGCTGACACTGAACGCAGAGACTGAGTGCACCCGGCCTCACCCACCAGCGGAGGCTTGAATGGAACATCTTCTGGCCTCCCAGACAAAGAGCTCTGCCCAGTTCACCCTCCTTGCTGAGCGGCACCTGCAGCAGGCCTGCCACCCACCCTGCAGAATTGCACTCACACCCCCCTGATCCCATGGCCCCTGGCCCCACTCTGGGGGACAGAGCTCAGTCTCTCTCTCTCTCTCCCCCTCTCCCTCGCACACACACACACACACATCAGCTCATTTCTCTGGAGGGCACCATCAAGCAATGAGTACATAGCACTGTTCTGGCTCTGAGAAGCCCCCAGGCCTGCAACCCCCACCCCAGCTTGCGGATGTGCAGGGAGGACCTTTGAGCATGTGGCTTCCCCATGGAGGGCACCAAGAAGAGTTGTGTCTGTGAATGATCTGGGCACACGCACAGCCCAGCCAGCTGTGCTGAATTCTCACCCATGTGCCATCGCTCTCACCCATGCACAATCACTCTCACCCGTGCACTATCATTCTAGGCAAGCTAGAGGCACGCATGGGAGAGGCGGTGGGTGAGTTGTACCTTTTGGCTAAATGGGTTCAATGAGCCTCCTAACAAGAGTCTGAAGTCCAGGAAGGCATTGCAGATCACTGTCCCAGCCTGCTGCACACCACTATCCTGGAACACGTGTGCACAGGCACCCATCCACACATGCATACACACATGTATGTACCAGTATGTACACATGTGCACATGTGCCCTAGTAAAAACGCCACTAGTTTCTTTGTTCAGGCTCCACAATGTGAAGACTAGTCACACATCCTGCAGGCAGGTGGCCAGGCTGCACTGCCACGCTGACCCATGGCTGAATAAGCCTGATGTACACCACGAAAAGCCCAAAGTGGGTAGTCTGGACAGACACCTGGACACCCTCCCGGGGACTGACAGACAGCCCAGGGCTTTCACTGGGCCAGGCACAGCTCCCCAGCATGACACCGCGGTGCTGAGGGCATGAGGTAAAGTGCGGGGCTCTGCAGGGTGCGACCACAGTCTGGGAACACCACCTGGACGAGGTGCTGTGTGTGCTCGTGCCAACACGCACACGAGTGTCCAAAAACGGCACAGAACAGCAAGCTGTCGGTGGCATTTACTCAGCTCCAGAAGGAAGCTTTTACTCTTTTTTTTTTTTTTTAATTTGTTTTCCTCATTTTCTGAACAATAAAGCTGCCACTAAAATACAGGGAAAGTTGGTCAGCACATCTCACTTCCTGTTAACAACTGGAGTCAGTATTTTTGCAGAGGCACGACTTAAAAGCAAAGGCCTCAGCAGCAAAGAGAAAAACTTGCCCAGAAAGAGGGGAGGCCCCTTTCCTGCTTCCCTGCGCGACGATGAGCGGCCAGTTTCCACTGCGCTCCTGTTTCCATAGCCTCCCCGGAGTGCAAGGCAGCGTGGTTTCCCTTTTCCTACTGATAAAGCCGGCTGGAATACATGCCAGGCTGCACTGCCACGCTGACCCATGGCTGAATAAGCCTGATGTACACCACGAAAAGCCCAAAGTGGGTAGTCTGGACAGACACCTGGACACCCTCCCGGGGACTGACAGACAGCCCAGGGCTTTCACTGGGCCAGGCACAGCTCCCCAGCATGACACCGCGGTGCTGAGGGCATGAGGTAAAGTGCGGGGCTCTGCAGGGTGCGACCACAGTCTGGGAACACCACCTGGACGAGGTGCTGTGTGTGCTCGTGCCAACACGCACACGAGTGTCCAAAAACGGCACAGAACAGCAAGCTGTCGGTGGCATTTACTCAGCTCCAGAAGGAAGCTTTTACTCTTTTTTTTTTTTTTTTAATTTGTTTTCCTCATTTTCTGAACAATAAAGATGCCACTAAAATACAGGGAAAGTTGGTCAGCACATCTCACTTCCTGTTAACAACTGGAGTCAGTATTTTTGCAGAGGCACGACTTAAAAGCAAAGGCCTCAGCAGCAAAGAGAAAAACTTGCCCAGAAAGAGGGGAGGCCCCTTTCCTGCTTCCCTGCGCGACGATGAGCGGCCAGTTTCCACTGCGCTCCTGTTTCCATAGCCTCCCCGGAGTGCAAGGCAGCGTGGTTTCCCTTTTCCTACTGATAAAGCCGGCTGGAATACATTAGGAGAATGCCCGCCAGCCCGCCCCGCTCCAGCACCGACCCCTTTCATGGCTGCAGCGCTGGGAAGGGAGGGCCACCCCGACCTGTGGACATGGCCTTATCTGCTGACCCAGTCTCTGTAGATGTCAGGAAATTCAGGGGGGGTCTCTCCTGGGTGGTCCAGTGCCTATGAAAGACAAGACAACCAGAGGCCATGCATCGCGGGTGGAGATGATGACTGACAGCTCGCTGCACGGCCCCTGGAGCAACTAAGCTCAAAGAGGCGGGAAGGACCCCCCTCGAGGCTCTGAGGGGAGCCTGCTCTGCTGCCCCTCGATTCTGACTCTGGCCTCCAGACCTGGGAGCATGGCCTCCGCTGCTGCACACCATCCCGTCCAGGGCGCTTCGTTACCGTGGCCACGGGAGCCGCAGACCACGCCCCAGCCCTGTGGGGGAGCGCGTTCCCCTCGTGGTTTATTACAGGGCAGGCAGGAGGGCCACAGCACTCAGGCCATGGGAATGTGCAGCTAAAATGAATGTAGCCGTCCTCATGGGCCCTTGTTGGGTGCCCCCTGTCCCGTCCACACTGCACTCTCCCATCCAGCCCCCACGCCCTGCCACAGCCCCTGGCCCACCCCAGACCCGTCCTTCTGGCTGGGAGGCACTCTATCCCCGTCTCTGCTCCCGCCTGAC
>NW_006159906.1:862997-882860 GCF_000334495.1 Tupaia belangeri chinensis | reverse complement strand
CCCCAGCCCTGTGGGGGAGCGCGTTCCCCTCGTGGTTTATTACAGGGCAGGCAGGAGGGCCACAGCACTCAGGCCATGGGAATGTGCAGCTAAAATGAATGTAGCCGTCCTCATGGGCCCTTGTTGGGTGCCCCCTGTCCCGTCCACACTGCACCCCCCCACCCACCCCCCCCCCCCTGCCACAGCCCCTGGCCCACCCCAGACCCGTCCTTCTGGCTGGGAGTCACTCTAGCCCAGTCTCTGCTGCCGTGTGACACATCAGGCTGAACTCAGCGCCCACGAAACGTGACCACACTCACGATTCTGTGTGATGTGGCCAACAGGCCAGCTGCTCACTGGGAGGCTGGTGCCCCCCACATCAGGGCCCCAAGTGGGAGGGCTGTGTGTGCCAGGGCTGCCCGTGGGACACCGGCGTGGCCCTCCACAGAGCCTGCGCTTCCTTGTGGCATGGCCGCGTGGAGCCAGCTCCTCACCTGCAGGTCTGGGCTGCAGTGTCTGTGACTAGTGGGGAAGCCAGTGGCTCCTTGTCCTGAGTCCCAGCTCTTCCTGACCAGGCCCTACTCTGTCCCTGTGGGACACCCCCCCGGGCTCTCCCAGGAGCCCCCGCCCCCATCAGCACACCAGGCCCTTCTCCTGCCTGCTCTCCCCTGAGCCCAGGGCCCCCGGCAGACCTTGACCCCAGAGAGTGGTGGGCATCTGCTGTGAGGGCGGAGCCATGGAGCACAGAAGCACCCTGTAGGGACTAGGGACGGCAGGGACAGACCTGCCCAGGCTGATGGACAGATGCCGAGACAGGCAAGGCACACAGAGGGTGCTGCTAGAGAGACACCCAGGTCCTGCAGGCCAGAGGGAGCACTAGGGCTATTTCTTGGAGGGAAAGGGTGCTGTGCAGGGCGCAGACTGGAGGGAGGGGGTGTGGGGCAGGGAAGCAGACCCAGAGGGAGGGGTGCAGGGCAAGACTGGGGGTAAGGGGTGCGGGGCAGGGCCACAGACCCAGAGGGAGGGATGCAGGGCAGGACTGGGGGTAGGGGGCGCAAGGCAGGGCCACAGACAAGGATGGGGGGTAGGGGAGATGTGGGGCAGGGCCACAGACCCAGAGGGAGGGGTGCAGGGCAGGACAGGGGGTCGAAGTAGGGGTGCAGATCCAACCTGGAGGGAGTGGGTACGGGGCAGGACCACAGACCTGGAGGGAGGGAGTGGGGCAGGGCAGCAGATCCAGAGGGAAAGGGCTGGGCACGGGGCTACAGACAGGCCGTCACATGCAAGGTCTGACCCGAGGCTGCACCACAGGTGCCATCACTACAGAAGAAGGTAGCCATAAAAACGAGGGCCAGGGACCAGCAGTGGCATAATGGCTGTGTCGCTGAACTCCCAGGTAGCCAACTGTGGTTCGAGTCCCGGACCCAGTGGCTTAAACTCACACCAAGCGTGTGTGCGTGCATGCCCAAGATCCTGAGAGGAGAATGGAGGAGATGGGACTGTGGTGTGGGAATCCCCCCTGGGGGTGATTTCTCGCTTTCTGTCTTTCTTTCTGCTGAGAACACGCCCCCTATAGCAAAAACCTCTCCGCACCCAAAAAAAAAAAAAGAAAAAGAAACGCAGCGAGGAGTGCTAAGCTGACTCCCCTCCTGCAGAAACGGACGTGCTAAATCTGAGCGACACTCCCCGCAGTTGAGAGACAGGCTGGCAGCGGGCGCGTGCAGTCACCGAGTGGTTCCTTGTGAATAGCAGGGAGTCTCTGTCTCCCCAAGGCTCGTCCCAGCCCTCTCGGTGACTGGTATCTATTTTAAACACCGCGTTCGCACCACTGCCCAGTTTTGCCAAGTTGGCGGAAACCAAGTCCCGCTCTGACAGTGCTCAGTGCAGGAATGTGACATTGCGCTAGCTAGCGGGGACAAAGACCCCATCCTTGCAAAACACAGCAGGAGGCGGTCACCACTTCCAGGGAGGCCTGAGGGGCCTGCGGCTCTGCAGAATTCCACGTTTGAAACCCAAGCTGCCCAGTACCCAAACACAAGCCAGCTATCCAATTCCGCCTGCTCAAGAGCTTTGCTTGACCCAGTTTCCTGCCCCGCTGTTCCTGGCGTGGGTTCCAACAACGGGCACACAGCTCGGGCACTGTGCTGAAGGCTCCAGTGTGTGCGAGGCCCCAGACGCCCTGAGGAAGAGCCGGACTCAGAGAAAACCAGGGAGTGTGTGAGCCCAGCAAAAGCCACCACCGTGGGGACTCAGACAATGCGGGCAGACACACGCTGACTTTCGTTAACACTAAAACGCCCATAGCCCCACATTGGCACATGGCGGTCCCCATTTTTAAATCTAGGGGGTGCAAACACAGGGTTTCAATAAAATGCAACTGGGTCCTGCCTGTAGCCTGGTGGCTAAGGAGCTGGATCCTATGTGGCAGATCACATGGCTTGAGTCCTGGACTCAGCAGCTTGAGAAACATGCCAGGCACATATGCATGTGTGCCCAAACTCCCCAAAGGGGGGAGAGGTGGAGACGGGACTGCAGTGTGACCATGCCCCACATGGGGTGCTTTTGCCCCTTTTCTGCCCCTCTCCAGTGAGCACATGTACCCTTTGACAAGTTAAAATAATAATAATAATAATAAAATGCAACTAACTGAATGAAAACATCAGAGCCATTATACACACATAAGGTGACTGCGGTCACACACAACTGTGGTTGCTGGGGTATGTGTGCATGTGCATGTGTGTGCACACTGCTTCACAATCCAGAACGCACCTGGGTCCCCGCCAGCGTCTGTGAGCAAGTGGGTCCAGGACGCCGGGAGCCAGGTTTCCAGCTGCCCTGAGCTGTCATCCCAAAAGGAAACCTCAGCAGTGCCATCCGTGCTGGAACCTCTCTGGAGCTTGGCTTCAGCATGACACCGACATCCGCATGCATCTGGTTCAAACAGCACCACGACGGTGTTAGCAGGGTGGTGTCACTTAGCAGTCGTGCAGCCCACAACGCTGAGGCTGTCACATGGGTGACAGGCCGAGGAAGGGTTTCTCGGCCAACCCCAGGCCACCGCCCGCAGGCCGCATCTTCTGCACGACCACAGCCGCCCACAGGCCCTGCTGCAGGCCTGGCGGGCGAGCCAGCAGCACACCTCCCATGGCACACACGCCCTGTAACAGCAGGACACGCTGGGAGACACACAGGGGCTGTTTTCAAACGAGGCATGTGCAACGAGTATAACGAGTCTGAGAAAAGCGTGTGGGTTCCCAGGACGTACGCTACGTGGGGTATGGTGTGGCACGCTGCATACGTGTGGTGTGATGTGGTGCACTGTGTATGCTGTGGTCTACCTCCGTGGATGTGTGTGCTGAGTATGCATGTGCTTAGTCGGGGATGGGGAGTGACGTACGTGCAGTTTCTGCAACATGTGTGGTGTGGTATGTGGTGTGCAGTGGGGGTGTGCATGTATAGTATGGTGTGTGCATGCTATACATATGTACGGGGTGCATGTATGTAACGTATGTGCATGGTATACATGTGTGGGCTGCACACGTGGTACAGTGTCTATGCGTGTGATGTGCAGAGGGTGTGGTGCGTGTGCATGGTACGATTTATTTATGAGCAACAGCAGCGTATGCAGTGTAGGCAGCGTGAGCGCGGACGTGTGTCTGTGTGAGCATGCGTGGTCCAGAGCCTGCTCGCAGGTCCTCCCCTCTGTCCTCCTCCATGGCTCTCACCCCACCATCACAGCTAGAAACCGGGGAGCGAACAAGAACCAGGAGAAGGCCAAAGCCACATGACTGACTGGGCGCCCAAGTTCGTTCTGGACGCCACCTGCTGCTTCCCGGGCAGGCGGCAGCCCCGGACACGTGCCTCCTGGGCCGTTCTCAGCACCCGTGGGCCCCATGGCGTTAAGCAGATCCGACCCTGAGCTGAAGGTGACCGACGTGACAAACTGCCTCACACCAGCCACGTCCAGTGGTACCCGAGCTTCCTATTTACATAAACACCAAGAAACGTGCTTCTCCATGAACGATTCCTTCCATTCGTGATTCTTTTTATTTTTCTTTTTTATTTTTTTTTTGGAGAGATTTTTTTTGCTATAGGGTGTGTGCGCTCGCCATCCAGACAGAGACAGACAGAAAGACAGAAAGCAAGAAATCACTCCCAAGAGGGGATGGTCACGCCGCAATCCCTCCTCCTCCATTCTCCTCTCGGGATCTTGGGCACGCACGCACACGCGCCTGGCATGAGTTTTAAGCCACCAGGTCCAGGACACGAACCGCAGTCGACTACGTGGGTGTCCAGCGACACAGCCATTACGCTAACTGCTGGTTCCCGCATTTGTGATTCTTTAGAGTAAGCTAAATCTCCTGTTTCTTTGGACTTCAGCGGTCAAAGGTGCACTCCTCTGAAATCTTTAAAACACCGTGATCAGCCCAGCGGCTGCTGCACGGCAGTCCATAGGCCCCCTACAAGGCGACTATGGGTTACCCGATGCATGTGGGCCCCCAGGATCTGGAGGTGCAGAAGGGCTGCAGAAAGGCGATCGTGGCATGATGGGGCCCTGTCTAGGGTACCCCTGTCTCTCTCTCTGAGTGCACTCAATCTCTAAGCAAGGAAATGCTCTGAACTACCGCCCACTCTCGGCGCACACCTGGGAGGGACACCTGTTCACAGCTACAACCAAAACGCCTGGCCCCTCCTCTCACTCTGCCACCTCCTCTGCCTTCTAAGTGACCCCCCAGTATACGTCTCTTACTCCCTTCCCTCTGTTCCCAGTGTCCTCACCCGCGGACAGGGCGGGAGGAGTGACCCAGTGGAACGGGGCTGCATCCAGGACTTCCCACGTAAGTAAAAGCACAGCATCACTTCACTTCTGTCCCGAGACAGCCTGGTGGCCTCAGTCCCTGCCCTCCCAACCCATCACCCAGAGGCCCAGGAGTCACTGTTACACCCCCACACACACCCCGCTCCGACATCTGCACAGCTGCGCTGGGAGTGTGGCTGGAGTAAAACACTGCGGACCTCACTGTTCTGTCCACACGACAGCCTGCAAGCTGGGAGGACGGGAAGCAGGCTGTGGCTGCCAGGGTGGGAGAAAAGAATTCCTATCTTGATTTGGTGACAGCTACCAAAACTCACAGAAGAGGACATTTAACCGAGTGCATTTTACCACACGCAGGGACACCTCCATGTGGCCCCACCTTGGTGGCACGCACTCCTGGGAAGCTATGTTTCACGGGCTGGGACCATGCAGAGGCACAGGTTCGATTCCTGATCCAACCTAAAGGCCAGGCATGGCAGCATGTGTCTGTGGACCCAGCAAGCCAGGGACTGAGACAGCAGGAGCGCGGCTCGGGGCTGGCCTGGCCAACACACTGACGCCTTGTCTACAAAAGGAGTTGGACATAGTAGCCCTGCCGTGGTCCCAGCTGAATGGCTGAGGCAGGAGGACCATGACACAGGGAGACCATATCGAGTAAAACATATTATACATCAGTAAATCACAACTATCAGAACTGACTCTAGCAGAAAGAGAAAAAAAAAAATCTTTGAGAGAGAGATTTTTGCTATAGGATGTGTGTGCTCCCTAGAGAGACAGAGACACAGAAAGCGAGAAATCACCCCCTGGGGGGGATGGCCACACAACAATCCCTTCTCCTCCAATTCTCCTCTAAGGATTTTGGACACACATGCACATGCACCTGGCGTGAGTTTCAAGCCTCCAGGTCCAGAACTCAAACTGCAGTTGGCCATGTGGGAGTCCAGTGCCTTAACAACTATACAACCTGCTGGTCCAGAAACGGAAAATCTTAGTAGTCCTATACCAAGAAACTGAATTCAAAATTAAGAGCCTCCCCATGAAGAAATCCCAAGCTCAGACAGTTTCAATAGCAAATTCTATTAAACATTTTTAAAAAATAATAAATAAATAAATAAATAATAATAAATGGGGTTTTTTTAAAGAGGTTTTTGCTATAGGGTGCATGTGGTCACCAGAAAGAAAGAGACAGAGAGATGGAAAGCAAGAAATCACGCCCCCCACCCCCCCAGGGAGGATGGCCACTCCACAATCCCTTCTCCTCCATTCTCCTCTCAGGATCTTGAGCACACACATACACCTGTGCCTAGTTTGAGTTTAAGCCACTGGATCCAGGATTCGAACCGTGGGTGACTACATGGGAGTCAGCGATGTAGCCATTATGTCATTTGTTGGTCCCGATAACATTACTATTATTTTATTTATTTATTTAATTTTATTTGTTATTATTATCTTTTACTTTGAACAGAGAGAGAAAGGGAAAATGAGAAAGCAAGCTGTCAGGTCCAGAACTCGAACTACGGTCGGCCACGTGGGAGTCCAATATCCTAACCATCACGCCACCTGTTGGCTCCCCCCCAATAACGTTACTCTTGACACCAAAATCAGACAAAGACATTACAAGAAGAAACCGTATTCCTCATTAATAGAGTTTAAAATATCCTTAACAAACTTGGAACAAATTAAATCCCAAAGCGTGTTAAAAGGATGACACAGCTCAGCTGTGGGGTTTGTGCTGGAAATGCAATGTTGACTTACCGTTCAAGCAAGAGTCGGCATCCTCCGCCATGTTTACAAACAAAACGAAAAGACCCGCATGACCATCTCAATAGGTACAGGAAAAGCACGACAAAACCGAGCAGCTATGCATGATAAAGCCTCCACGGGCCAGATGACGCCCTCGACCCCATGAAAGGCACGCACGTGAACTCTCCACTAACACTGCCGTAACCGTCGCCACCAGAAAACACTCCACACCCTTCCCGAGACCAGAACCGGCCAGCGCATGCACTTCCACCGCTTCTGCTCAACCCTGGAGTGAACGAACGCCCTGGACAGCGAGATAGAGAAGTGAGACACACTCCAGGCAGAAAGAAAGACAGAAAACGGGGAACCAACGGTTGGCGTAATGACTGTGTCACTGGACTCCCACGTAGTCGACTGCAGTTCAAGTCCCAAACCTGGTGGCTTAAACTCACGCCAGGTGCATGTGCGTGCGTGCCCAAGATCCCGAGAGAACGGAGGAGAAGGGACTGCCGTGTGGCCATCCCCTCTGGGGAGTGATTTCTCGCTTTGTCTCTCTTGTCTCTCTCTGTCTTTCTGGCAAGCGCACACGCCCTATAGCAAAAACCTCTCAAAAAAACAAAAAAAAGTAAAACAGTCTTTCTTCACAACCACCAGGATCCCCGATTGTCTGAAGGGACTCTGAGACACCAAAACAAGCAGGCGACTCCACAGAGGGCTGAACCAAAATCGAATATCCAAGGGTAACTTCCAGAGAAGAGGGAGGGCATGGAGGGACCACCGACCCCATGCACAACTGCGGGTCACACCCCCCCATGGCAGGCTGGAACTTACCCGCCACTCTCCTCTCGGGATTCTGGGCATGTGAGCACACATGGGATTTTTTTTTTTTTTTGGAGAGATTTTCACTGTAGGGCGCGTGCGCTCGCCAGACAGACAGAGAGAGACATAGAGACAGAAAGCGAGAAATCGCCCCCCAGGGGGGATGGTCACACCGCAATCCCTTCTCCTCCATTCTCCTCTCGGGATCTTAGGCATGCACGCACACGTACCCGGCGTGAGTTTTAAGCCACCGGGTCCAGGACACGAACCGTGGTCGACTACGTGGGAGTCCAGCAACATAGCCATCATGCTAACTGCTGGTTCCCCACATGGCATGTTTTTCAAGCAGCCAGGTCCAGCACTGGAATGGCATCCACCATGCCACCCGCTGGCCTGGAAGGCTGGAACTTTAAAGCTACAGAAGAAGAGGTGAACAATAGGGGCAAACCGGGGGGGGGGGGGGGGGAGGTAGCAAGTCACCTGAGGACACAGATTGCCCAGGCAGGTCAGTGGAGCAGGTTACCGAGGTGCTAAGTGACTGTCCCAGCATGGAAGGCTGTTAGTCTTCCTTCTCAGAGCCCAGGGCGTCGTGGAGACAGACCAGTGGCAAAGCTGTCTCAGCCCGAGGGCTAGAATGACCCGTCGCAGGTGAAACTGGACTGGTCTACCTTAGGCTGAGATCCCTTCTCAGGGCTAGGAAAAGGGCGGGAAGGGGGAAGCACACAAAGGGCACATCGGTTTTCACAAAATGGAGTCAGCTTGGTACACGCACACTCTATGCAGAAAATCTTTAGGGACTAAAAAAAAAAAAAAAAAAAAAGAGAGAGACAGAGAGAGAGAAAGATCCTACCCAAACAAGTAAATGACTTTAGAAAGGTCGCAGGATAAACAATAATATTAAAAATCGATTGGGGCCAGAAAATCTTTAGAGACAAGGGAAAAAAAACAAAAAAACTCAAACAATTAAGTGAATTTAGAAAGGTCACAGGAAAAACAGTAATATTAAAAATCAACTGGGGGGTGGTGGGAACCAGCAGTTAGCGTAATGGCTATGTCGCTGGACTCCCATGTAGTCGACCACGGTTCACGTCCCGGACCCGGTGGCTTAAAACCCATGCTGGGTGCGTGTGCGTGCATGCCCAAGATCCCGAGAGGAGAATGGAGGAGAAGGGACTGCGGCGTGACCATCCCCCCTGGGGGGTGATTTCTCGCTTTCTGTCTCTCTGTCTCTCTCTGTCTGTCTGGCAAATGCATGCACTCTATAGCGAAAACCTCTCAAAAAAAAAAAAAATCAACTGGGAGGACCAGCAGGTGGTGTGGTGGTCAAGGCACTGGACTTCCACATGGCTGACTGTGGTTCAAGTCGCAGACCTGCAGCTTCATTTCTCACGTGCTTTCTCTCTGGTGAGCACACATGCCCTATTGCAAATTAAAAACAATAATAGTAAATAAAATTAAATAATTCTTTTTTTAAAAAAAGTCTGCATGGGGCTAGCAGGTGTTGTGGTGGTTAAGGGCACTGGACTGCCACATGGCCAACTGTGGTTCGAGTCCTGGACCTAGTCTCTTGCTTTCTCAGTTAATCTCTCTCTTTCTTTCTCTCTCTCTCTCTCTGTCCCTCTCTGGTCAAGTTAAGAATAAATAATGAATAAATTTTTTTTTTTTTTTCAAAAAAAGGTCTATGGGGACCAGCAGTTGACGTCACCTGTGGCTTAAACTCATGCCGGGCGCATGTGCGTGCGTGCCCAAGATCCCGAGAGGAGAATGGAGAAGGGATTACGGCGTGACCATCCCCCCTGGGGGGGATTTCTTGCTTTCTGTCTCTCTGTCCCTGTCTTTCTGATGAGTGCACACGCCCTATAGCAAAAACCTCTCAAAATAAAAAGGGTCTATGTGTACCTTAAAGAAAAAAAAATCAATTGGGGCCAGCCGATGGCACGGTACCTGGGGCTGCTGAATCCCACGTGGCCAGCAGCGCAGTTTGAAAGACGCACTGGGCACGTGTGCACATGTGCCCAAAATTCTAACACGAGGGAGGTGGAGAAGGGACTGCAGAGTGGCCATTCTCCACGAGGCGCATCCTCTCTCTCCTTCTCTCCCTGCCCCAACAAGGGCATACCCTCTCCAGCAAATTCTTTTTTAAATCAACTTACTCTATAGGATAGTAATAAACAACTGGAAAGCAAAAATTGTTTAAAATCTATTTATAATAACATTGGAAACCATGAAATACTAATGAATACATTTGATAAAACATGTGCAAGAACCAAAGGCTCACAGCGCGGAAACACAACTAAAAGAAACTAAGGAGGATGAAAACACTTGGAGAGATCCCTCGCTGGTTGGTCAACGGGCTCAATGTTGTTGCCATGCCAATTTCCCCACCTTGATGGAGGGAACTAATGCAACCCCATCAAAATCAGCAGGCTTCTGGAGAAATGAACACACTGGTACTAAGTGTGGTCGTGAGCCACATAACATCGCTTCGGTCATTGCTTCGGTCAACGCATGCAACAAGGTTCTCTGCACCTCTAACAGGCTCTCCACAGAGCGGAGGTGTGCTGTAGGCCACACCAGCCAGGCCTGTGGAAGGGTGCTGCGTGATATTCACATAACAAACGACGCATTTCTCAGGACATATCCCCGTCACTAAACAAGGCGTGGCTGCAGACCTGGAAATGCAAAGGATCCAGAATTGATAACACAATTTTGAAAATGAAGCAGAATTGTCACACTGCTTGACTTCAAGTTACGGCGAAGCAAGGGTCGGGACAGCATGACATTGGGCCTGTGGGAAATAAATCACACTGGAGCAGGACAGAACCCAGAAGCAAAGCCACCCAAACAGACAAGTACTTCTCACACATGGCGCTGAGATTAAGTCAACGGGAAAAGGATGGGGTTTAATTGTTTGTATTTTAACAAAAAGTGCTAGAAGCACTGGATATCCACATGCAAAATAATGAACCTGAGTCTGAGCTCTTTCCAGTTAAAAAGGAACTCAAAATAGGTAATAGATCTAAACATAAATGCTAAAACGATCTCATTTTCAGAAGGTAACACAGGAGAAATCTTTATGACTATGGGTTAGGCAGAGATTTCTCAAATAGGACACGAACCATTAAAACAGTTACTGGTACTAAAACGTCTGCCCTTTGACAATATCACTAATAAAATGGAAAAGGAAACCAGAGATAGAGCGAAAGTACTTGCAACACAAATATCTCACCATGGGAACCAACAGTTAGTGTAATGGCTATGTCGCTGGACTCCCACGTAGTCGACCGTGGTTCGCGTCCCAGACCCTGTGGCTTAAAACTCACGCCGGGCGCATGTGCGTGTGTGCCCAAGATCCTGAGAGGAGAATGGAGGAGAAGGGATTGCGGCATGGCCATCCTCCCTGGGGGGTGATTTCTCCCTTTCTGTCTCTCTGTCTCTCTCTGTCTGTCTGATGAGCGCACGCACCCTATAGCAAAAACCTCTCCAAAAAAAAAAAAAAAAAACCAAATATCTCACCGATGATTTGTAAAGAATTTTTACAACACAAGAACAAGAAAAACAACCCAATTCAAAAGTGAGCAAGTGGGGTCAGCAGGTGGCATGGTGGTTAAGGCGCTGGACACTCCCATATGGCCGACCACGGTTCAAGTCTCGGACCTGGTGGCTTGCTTTCTTGCTTTCCTTCTCTCTGTGTGCCTGTCTTTCTCTGGTCAAATGAAAATGACTGAATGAATAAATAAAATCAAGTAAATAATTATTAAAAAATAAAAAGTGAACAAAAGATCTGAACATACATTTCGCTAAAGAATATACACAAACAGCTACCAAGCACACGAAAAAGATGCTGAGCCCAAACCTCACTGATATGACACAACAGCCAGCATTCTCACTAGCATGGCCAAAATGAAAGTCTGACCACAGCAAGTATTGGCATGGGTGAGCGCCAATCACGACTCTCCCAGGTTAGCAGTGAGAAACGCAAATGATACAGTCGCTTTGGCAGACAGTTTGCCAGTTTGCGGACAAGGCTGAACCACGTGCTTTCCATAATTCCCAGCGACCCACTTGTAGGTAGTTTCCTCTCTGCCTACAAGAGGAAAACATGCCCACACTACGATGAGCCTAGGGTACACTCTGCCATTTCAAAGGGCACCAGTCAGCGGCATTCGGCACAGGCGATGCGATGTAACCATCTCACCAACACCTAGCTCCAGGACGCTTCACCACCTCGAGGAAGCCCCACACCCACTAGGCTGGGACTCACTGCCCCGGCACTGTGGCCTGCACTAATGCGAGCATCCGCCTATTCGGAACGTTCCAGACAAGCAAACCCACTCCATAGGCGGCCTCTGCACACACGGTTCACATAGCACCACGCTTTGAGGCTCATCCACACAGAAGCACGGCGGGTGCTTCATGCCCTCATACAGCTGAAGACTACCAATATCCCCTGCCCGGACAGGCCACGGCTGCTGAAACTCACCCACTGATGGACAACCGGCTGCTGTGATACTACGAGCAGGGTGTACAGGTGGGGTTCGAGTCCCTGCTTCCCACTGTTCCAGGTGGAATTGCTGTGTCCTGTGACAATTCTATTGTTAGCTTTTTTGAACAATCTCCAACCTGGTTTCCAAATCACAGCACCATCTTACATTCCCATCAGCAATGCAGGAGGGTTCCACTTTCCCCGCATCTTCGCCAACACTTTCTCTTTCTTTCTTTTTTTTTTTTTTTGAGAGGTTTTTGCTATAGGGCGCATGCGCTCGCCAGACAGAGAGAGATAGAGAGACAGAAAGCGAGAAATTACCCCCCAGGGGGGATGGCCACGCTGCAATCCCTTCTCCTCCATTCTCCTCTCGGGATCTTGGGCACGCACACACACGCGCCCGGGTGAGTTTTAAGCCATGGTGTCCGGGACTCGAACCGCAGTCGACTACATGGGAGTCCAGCAATATAGCCATTAAGCTAACTGCTGGTCCCTAACACTTTCTCTTAAATTTGCTGTAGGGTGCGTGTGTTTGCTAGGGAGACAGGAGAGGGGAGCACCCCCAAGGCAAAGGGCCACACTGCATTCTCCTCTTGGGAATTTGGGCACACATGCACACATACCTGGCGCAAGGTCTAGGACTCTAAGTACTGTCGGCCACATATCACCCAGCCACCTGGACCTACACACCACGGGCTGGCCCTCATTTTCCACCCTTTTAACTGATGCCATTCTAGTGCGGGGTGAAGTGATACTCTGAGACTCCAGGCTGTGCGTCTGTGGTGACTGGTGACGATGAGTCGCCTTCTCTGTGCTTGCTGGCCATGTGGACATCTGCGATGGTGCTCACCCACATTTTAACCAGCAGTGGGCTTCTCATCGTCGCGTTCTAGCTCCTGACAGTTTATTCACAGTAACTCAGGACAGGAGACAACCCCAACACCCACCAGCAGGTGAGCGAATGACTAAATCGTGGCAGGTCCGCACAGTGAAATGCCATCCAGGGATAAAGCACGGGCGGCACCGGTAAGGCACTGCAGCGTGGCAACACGTGAGGATCTCGAACGCCACGCAGAGCGCAGGGCCTGCTGGCAAAGGGGGGCCCTGAGGCCCACAAAGCAGACCGCCATGTTTGCATCCTGGCTCCAGCAGCTGGAAAAACATGCCAGGCCCATGTGTGTGCCCGGTCCTGTGAGGATGGAGAAATGGAGAAGGGATCGCAGTGTGACCACACTCCAGTGGGAGTGCTTTCTCCTCCCCCTCCCTGTTCCTGTCTCTCCCTAGTGAGTGCACAAGTCCTTGGGCAAATTCGAAACCGATTTTAGGGCCAGTGGGTAGCATGGTGGGTATGGTGGCTGGATCCCACATGGCCAGCTGCACAGTTTGACTCCTGGTCCCCGTGTGTGGAAAACACACCAAGTGCATGTGCACGCATGCCCAAAACCCTAGGAGAAGGGACTGCAGTGTCACCATCTCCCACAGGGTACGCATTCTCTCTCTCTGATGAACATACTGTGCCCTCTGACAAATTTTTTTGCAAGATCTTGTTGAAGGGCCAGCACGTGGCATGGAGGTTAAGGCCCTGGATCTCACATGGCCAACTGTGTGGTTCCAGTCGCAGGCCCAGTGGCTTGAAAAATCACACCAGGCGCATGTATGTCCAAGCCCAAAATCCCGAGAGAAGAGTGGAGGAAAAAAGATCATGGCACGACCATTTTCCTAGGGGGGGTGGGGTGGGGTGATTAATCTCTATCTAGAGAGTAAATGCATCCTATGACAAAAAAAAAAAAAGAAACAAAACAAAAAAAGAACTCTTTAAAAAGAGTGTAAAATATATGTTTCCACTTTGAAACTCTAGAAGGAATAAAACCCAACCTATAATAATCTAATCTAAGCAGATCAGAGGTTTCTGCGAGGAGGGATTGAGTGCCGGCCAAGAGGGGAGATGCCGGGCTGCCGAGGGGCACCTGGTGTCCGTAGGGACCCTGCGACCCTGCTGCAGTAGCTCACACGCTGGCCTCAGGAAGAAGCCGACCAGCGCTGGCCTATATCCTCCAACGGCGCAGCCGCCTAACTTTTCAAGGGGACCTCAAAAAACTCACGGTGGGACCAGCAGTTAGCATAAAGGCTATGTCACTGGACTCCCATGTAGTCAGGCGCGGTTCGCGTACCAGACCCAATGGCTTAAACTCACGCCAGGCACGTGTGTGCCCAAGATCCCTGGAGGAGAAGGGATTGCGGAGTGGCCATCCCCCCTGGGGGGTGATTTCTCGCTTTCCATCTCTCTGTCTCTGTCTTTCTGGTGAGTGCATGCGCCCTATAGCAAAAACCTCTCCAAAAATAAATAAATAAAATTAAAATTAAAACAAAATTTCATGGGAAAACAGAATTAATGGACAAGTTTATTTTGGTGCCAAAAAAAAAAATCTGAAATCCATGCATAATTTTCACATGTTATTCCTCCGTCCTTTCAGGATTTAGGAGCACACACATGGGCCTGCCATGTTTTTCAAGCTGCTGGAGCCAGCATTTTCCACACATTTTTTTTTTTTTTGGAGAGGTTTTTTGCTATAGGGCATGTGCCCTCGCCAGACAGACAGAGAGAGACATAGAGACAGAAAGCGAGAAATCACCCCCCAGGGGGGATGGTCACGCCGCAATCCCTTCTCCTCCATTCTCCTCTCGGGATCTTGGGCACGCACGCACACGCGCCTGGCGTGAGTTTTAAGCCACCGGGTCCGGGATGTGAACCGCAGTCGACTACGTGGGAGTCCAGCGACATAGCCATTACGCTAACTGCTAGTTCCCCACACATTTTTTTTTGAAGACCCTTTTATCATGCATAAATTGTAACTCATTAACATCGACTGAGAAAACCTTGGGTGTGCCAGTGGCATGGGGGCTGGATCCCACAGGACCAGCTGCATGGTTCAAGTTCTGCCCTAACAGTCTGAAAACCGTGTGTGCCCAAAATCCTGCGAGGAGGGAGAGGTGGAGGAGGAGAAGGGATTGTGACTGTGGTGTGACACGGCCCAGCAAGGGTGCTCTCCCAGTTTTCTTTTGTCTCTGTGTCTGCCTCTCTCTGGTGAGCGCACACACCCTCTGGCAGAAACTTAACAGAAAACCGCTCACAGCCCAGCAGTGGCAGGACAGCCCAAGGCCTCGGTGGAGAGGACGGAGCCCTACTCCAGCCTCGGTTTGCAGCCAGGGCCGCTGTGCTCTCCCTGGTCCGGCTGCCTTCTGGACCTGGCTCCCGACTTCCTTCCCCAGGCCCCGCACAGGGGTCTCCTGTCAGTAACGACCATTCACCTCTCTGCCCAGCAAACGCAGGCCTGTTGCCCAGACGTGCCACCATCCCCGAGCACCCGCTGCTGCGCTCAGAGTGGCCATCATGTGCCATCACCAGTCACCAACGTGCCTGGGTCCTCTCCCAGTTGTGGGCCCCCCAAGGCCAAGTGAGAAACAGCACCCACTAGGAGTCAATGAAAGTTTGTTGGGGGGTGTAGCAGTGTCATGGTGGCTAATGGTGCTGGACTCCCACATGGCTGATCACGGCTCAAGTCCTGGACCTGGCGTCCTACTTTCTCTCTCCTTCTTTCTCTCATTCTGTCCTTCTCTAGTCAAATTAAAATAAATAAAGTTAAATAAAATAATTCTTAAGAAGAAAAAAAGGTTTGTGGGGGACCCAGGGGCAGGGAACAGCACCCCTCCCACCTGGTGGGAGCTCCAGTCAGTTTCCACCTGTACCCCATATGGTTACTCCCTCCATCCCCACATCCCTCCCTTCAGGACACAACCCTCTTAAAAAAGCCTTCTCTGGGACCAGTAGACTCCCACATAGTCAACAGCGGTTCGAGTCCCAGACCCGGCGGCTTAAACTCACGCCGGGCTCATGTGCATGTGTGCCCAAGATCCCGAGAGGAGAATGGAGAAGGGATTGCGGCGTGGCCATCCCCCCTGGGGGGTGATTTCTCATTTTCTGTCTCTCTCTGCCTATCTGGTGAGCGCACGCGCCCTATAGCAAAAACCTTTTCAAAAAAAAAAAGCCTTCTCAGGCCCAGCAGGTGACACATGACACAATGGTTAGGGCACTGGACTCCCACATGGTCGACTGCGGTTTGAGTCCCAGACTCAGCAGGTTGAAATCACACCAGGTGCGTGTGTGTGTGCCTGAAATTCCAGGGAGAGAATGGAAAAGGAGGGATTGTGGCAGGGCCATTCCCCCGGGGGTTCTCTCTCTCCCTCCCTCCCTCTCTCTCTCCACCTCTCTCTTTCATGTGAGCACATGCGCCCCATAGCAAAATAAATACATAAATAAATAAGCCTTCTGGGGCTGGTCAGGAACACTGCGAGGACACAAGAACCCACACAGGACGGTCCAGGTGCGCATCCTGACACGTCGCTGTCCAGGCCGGGGACATGCGTGTGTGCCCCGATCAGGCTGGCTGGGGCTGGGGCAGACTGCGGCAGGAAGACCCTGCTGAGGGAGCCTGTGTGTTTGTGTCTTTTTCTCTCTTTGAACAAAGAAAGGAAAAAAAAAATAAAAACAGAAAATAAAAATACAAGGCTTTTCTTAGCCCCCAGGGACCCCTAAGACCTCATCATTCCTCAGCTCCATTCACAGCAAAATTCTCAAAACACTGATCAACCCTGCTGTCGACAACCCTCCGCCCCGGTGACCTGGTCTGACACTGGCCCTCCCGAGGTTGCCCGCCCACCACTGCCAACCTCGCCCCACCTCGCCCCACCCGACCTCTCAGCTGGCACCCTCCACCCTCACAGCACACCAGAACCCCAGAACCCTGCCCTCCCTGCCCCTGCATAGACTGCTCTCCCCTCCTCCACGCCCCCCCTTCTTGCCGCTGTACAGGTGCACCTGGGGTCCCTCCTGTCACGTGCCTTCGCCAGTCACCAGCCTGTGGCTGTGGGAGAATGGTCCCTCAACTCCCCAGACATCAAATTCTAGGAGCTGGGTGGTGGCAGTGGTGACACAAATGGACCTCCACGGGAAGGCCCTGGGCTCACAGCGCTGGGCCTCCCCACACACACTGGGTGTGCCCAGGCCCGGGATCTAGACCAGCCCAAACGGGGTAATTACAATGGAGGGTCTCCCTCTCTCTCTGAAGAAATGTGTGAACAAGGGCCAGCCAGGGGCATGGAGGTTAAGGTGGCTGGATCCCACATGACCAACCACGTGGCTCGCATCCTGGACCCTGAGGCTTGAGAAACACGTGGGGTCCACGTGTATGCCCAAAATCCTAAAAGAAGGGGAAATGGAGAAGAAATTCAGGCATGGCCACACCCCATAGGGGTTTTCTCTCCGTCTCTGAGGAGCACAGGTGTCCTCTGGCAAATAAAAATAATATTTATTTTAAAAAAGAAAGAAAAGAGGGACCAGCAGTTGACATAATGGCTATGTCACTGGACTCCCATGTAGCCAACAGCGGTTCAAGTCCCGGACTCAGTGCTTAAACTCACGCCGGGCGCATGTGCGTGCATGCCCAAGATCCCGAGAGGAGAATGGAGGAGGAGGGATTGCGGCACATGGCCATCCCCCCGCCCCATGTGATTTCTTTCTTGCTTTCTGTTTCTCTGTCTCTGTCTTTCTGGTGAGCACCATATAGCAAAAACCTCTCCAAAAAAACAAACAAAAAAAAACCAAAAAAACAAAGAAGGAAAGAAAGAAAAAGAAATATGTAAACTAACTTTGTTAAAGCAGAGGTATCTTTAATTCTATGCAAAATGCCTTGGGAGCAGGTGGCAGCCAGAAGGCAGGCCCCGTCCTCGCTGGTGAGTGCAAGCAGGGAGAGGAGCTTGCTCCCGTCCCATCAGAGATGGCCTTCACCCGGCGCCCAGCTCACAGGGAGACCGGCGCACCCTCGTGCCCTGGCCACATCCGAGGATCCCGTGTCAGAGTCCCAGTGCGGCTCCCCACCACGTGCAGAGCCAGCCAGCCCAACCAGCCCTGCTCTTGGAGGACAGCCACAGTTGCGCCAGGCCATCCCCAGGCGAGGGAGACACTGTCCCCATGCGCCTGCCACTGTCCCGCTCACCTGCTACCTTTCCCTCTGGAATAGCAGAGCTCACGACAAAAGAACGGCGCCACTCGGGACCTGCAGACAGCAGCCCTTCTCCTGCGGCCACCCTCGACAGTCAGCCCAGGAAGACGTGTTCACCTTTAGATGGTCACACAGCCAGTCGGTGCCACCCTCACGGCCATCCTGCGTGCCTGGACAGGTTAACAGGTCATGGGGGACCTGGGCACTGGGAGCCTGAGCAGGACTGGAGCCAGCAGATCCTCCCGGGAGCTGCTCTAACCATGCAGATTCTCAGGGTGAGGGTGGAGGCCAGCCATAATCACGAAACGACCAGGGTGCAGGGGCAGGCATAGCCCAGGACAGTGGGGAGGCCCTGGCAGGAACGGGGTCCCAGCTCTGGACCAGGAGCTCCAGCTTCAGG
This sequence comes from Tupaia belangeri chinensis, assembly GCF_000334495.1. Lineage (NCBI taxonomy): Eukaryota > Metazoa > Chordata > Mammalia > Scandentia > Tupaiidae > Tupaia > Tupaia belangeri. The sequence continues at coordinate 864,558 of NW_006159906.1, read as the reverse complement.
TTCACCGTGAGGACAGGACAGTGAAGACCCGTGGCCACCCTCCTGGCACTGCTCATCCCTCCCACCCCAACAGAAACGGGACCCACGGGGAGAGGCGGGGCGCTTCACGGGCCATCTCCAGGAGCCATTGATCCACGATGCATTATTGATCTGCTGCTGTGCTGGCACCAGCCCATGCTCCCCTCCCTCCTCCAAGGCAGCCATTAGTCTGTGCTTCCGGGCAGTGGTGTGGGAAGGCTGCTCCAGATGACATCCGCCTCAGACAGCCCACTTAGAGGGGCTGTCCAGGAGATGATGTCACCGAGGATCTCTCCCTGGTCCTAAGCCCCAGACAGCTAGTGCAGCGGGACCCCCAAACCTCAGCCAGGCCCACTGCCTTCCAGGACCCCAGCCTCTCAGGGAGGGGTCTCTGCACGGCTGCATCTTCAGCAGACCGTGTGCTGTCAGGAGGGTGGGCTGGCTAGCGTAGGCACCACCAGCTCTGTCTCAGAGTGCAGACGGACAGACAGACGGGCCCTTGGCAGGGAGGGCTCCAGCTCCAGCATCAGCTGCCTAGAGGTCTTGCAACACAGCACAAGGAGGGGATCCAGGCAGCTGCTCCAGGTGGCCGCAATGTTGTTATTTACTTGTTTCACTTCCCCAAGGTCCTACAGACACTTAGGAGGCAGGGGCTGGCCCTGCATGAGGGTCATCCTTGGCACAGGAACATGCTCTCCCACCCGTCCTGCCTGGTGGGTGCTCAGAGCAGGTCTGCTTTCTTCCCCTGGCTGCATGAATAGCCAGACATGATGGGCAGACACCAACCGTCACACTGACAATCGGGGCTTTATCATCTCCACCAGAGTCCTGCCCTGGCGCCACAGCGTGCCTGTTTCTGGGACACAGTAAACATTCCCAAATAACCTTGCCTGGGCTGCCAGCACGCAGGCCCCAAGCCTGGGGCACATATGAGGTGACAGGCTGCCGGTGTCACTTTGCTCCCCCCCAAGGCGACCTCTGCTTGGTGGCGCCTGGAGAAATGCTTGGTCTGCCGGGAAGGGGGAGCCTGGAAGGTGCACAGCACAGAGTCTGGGGTTCACAACAAAAGCAGAGAGCCTTCACCAGGGCCTCCTGGGGAGCAGGGAGGACCAGCGTCCTTTTCTGCAAACTGCCCGCCTACAGACTCCGCCTCGCCCACTCACCCCAAAATACTAACCGAATACAGTGCCAGGACGGCCAAGAGCCCAACGCTCCTTTCCTGGCTGTGCCGGCAAAGCCCCAGTGGACCCAGCTCCTGCAGCTCGCCCGGAGGCCGCAACAGGGCAACAGGTGCAGCCCGAGCTAGAGCTGGCGGTTCTCCTGGGCTGTTCTAGAATAGTGCAGCCGAAACCCCCGGCGGGCTGACAAGGGCGGGCCCGGACGCAGCGGGGCCTGGTCGGGCGCACCGCCCCTGCCCGGCAAGGGTCTGCTGCGCGTCCCACGCCCCCGCGCCCCCCCTGTCGGAGTGCGCCGCGGCGGGGCCAGCGCGCAGGCGCGTCCTCGGCCACCGAAATAGAAGCCGCGGGGACCCGGCCAGAGCACG
>NW_006159906.1:857134-857555 GCF_000334495.1 Tupaia belangeri chinensis | reverse complement strand
GACCTGGCCAGAGCACGGCTACCCAGAGCCCGGCCTGACCCGGCGGGCTGACAAGGGCGGGCCCGGACGCAGCGGGGCCTGGTCGGGCGCACCGCCCCTGCCCGGCAAGGGTCTGCTGCGCGTCCCACGCCCCCGCGCCCCCGAGAAGCCACCTGCGCTCCGGGGACCGAGAGGAAACGGGAAGGGAAGGGGAGGGGTGGTGGGACGAGAGGAGGCGTCCAGGGACTCTGAAGGGTCCAGGGAGAGGTCTGGGAAGGAGGCTCCGGGATGTCCCGGGAGGACCGAGGGAGGGATCCCGGAGTCCCGACGGCCCGAGGTCCCAGGAGGTGGCTCCTGCAGGAATCTGGGGGCCCAAGGAGCGGCCCCGAGTCGAGAAAGAAGGGGTGTAATGAGGGGGGCTCTGCGGAAGGCACCGGCGGCC
>NW_006159906.1:851433-857049 GCF_000334495.1 Tupaia belangeri chinensis | reverse complement strand
GTCCCTCCCCTTTCTTCACCTTCCCAACACTCCGCCCCTCTCTCCTCCCCTTCCTCCACCTCCTCCCTCCCCCTGTCCCTCCCCTTCTCCCCACTTTTGCTCCCCCCTCCTTCTGCCTCACCTTCCTCCCAGCACCCCTTCCTTAGTGCCACAGGCAGGGCCCAGAGGCTAAAACCGCCCCGGCCTCGGTTCAGAGGCTACACCCGCCCTGGCCTGGTTTCTGCTGGCTCACGCTCTGGTTCCCAGGATGAGGTGCCCTGTCATCCCCACCCCCTACCACCACCAGCTCTTATTGAGCCAACTTGCACCTTCTGGGGGCCTGGGTGGACCTAAGGTTCCCTGCACCCTGGGCCCTGGGTGCTCTGCTGGGTCCCGCCCAGGGGTGGGTAGCTACAGGCACTGGGGAGGTGGCTGGGACAGTGGCTCCTGCCGCCTGGGCAAGGAGTTCCAAGCCAGGCCCCTCCCACTTTCCCAGAGTGGGGTGGGCAGTACCAGTGTTCCTGCACTGGACAGCAAGGGGCCCCCCAGGGCAGCCCCTAGTGAGACAGGTCTGTAACTCACCCAGGAGTCCTCAAAGATGCTGCTTCTCTGGGTCACCTCCCTCCTGCCCCCCGGAGAGTGACGGGCTCACACAGTGCCTGGCCAGGCTGCCGGCCTGCTGAAGGCCACCTCCCCAGGAGTCTGGTAGTGCCCTACCGAACTGGCTGAACTGGCAGGGATGTCCATTCGGGGTGCTCCCTGGCCAGGACACACAGCAGCTCCCTGGACTCCTCGTCCTGCCACAGGAAGACTAGGGAGCCCGGGTCTTCCCTGAGTCCCAGGGCTGACAGAGCAGCTCGTCCATCTACCTCAGGGAGGGCCCAAGAGCCAAGGCGCCCTCTGGGGCCTCTGCCTTCCAGGCCATCTCCTAGAGCAGAGCTCCGGGCTGCCAAAGGCCCAGGACAGAGCAGTGTTGCCATGCTGGGGCCGAGTTGGGGGTCACCCTCCCTTCTCCGGGGGTAGAGGTCCTGGCTGTCACCCTGAGGAGTCCTGGCCTGGCATCTGGTAGACTCCAGAGTGATTGTTGGGTCTGCGAGGACCCTGAGCTCAGCCCAAACATGTGGGTAGAGCGGGATGGGGACGGTGGGGCGCCCAGGTGGAGCCCGCACCGAGTGCTCAGCGTCCAGTGCTGGCCACTGTTACCAGGCAGGTGGAGAGAAGACTTGACCAGCTCTCTTCTGGAGAGAGAGGTTCTTTTGCAGGAACCCACGAATCTCTATTCCCCATCCCCCCCGGATTAAAATGCAACAGGGAGCTGGGCAGTGGCATGGTGGGTAAGGTGCGGCTGGATCCTACATGGCTGCTGCTCAGTTCAAGTCCTGACCTTGTGGTTAAAAAAACATGCCAGGTGTGTGTGCGTGTGTGTCCCAAAACAATGGAAGAAAAGGGATTGCAGTGTGGCCATCTCCCCGTGGGGGCGGGGAGGGGTAGTGCTTTCTCATTCTCTCTCTCTCTCTCTCTCTCTCTTTCTGGTGAATGCATGTACTCTTTAACTTTAAAAAAAAGAAAGAAGGAAAGAAAGAGGGGCCAGCAGGTGGTGTGGTGGTTGAGGCACTGGAATTCCCACATGGCCAACCACAGTTCAAATCCTGGACCTGGCAACTTGCTTTCTCTCTCTCTGTCTTTGGCAAAACCCATGTGAAAAATAATAAATAAATAAATAAAATAATTCTTTAAAAGAAAGAAAGAAAGAAAGACGGCGCAGGCAGAGAGCAGAGCAGGCTTGTTCAGCAGCGCCTGTGCCCTGGGAAGGTACACATTGTTGGGGTAGACGATTGTACATGTTGCAGGGACAGGGACGCTCCCCTGTGCTCCTCACTATCGGGCACAGCTGGAACATGCCCTCGCTCGGTGTCTCGGGCAGCTGTGATGTGCTGGGTGGGTAGCCCAAGAGCCTCCAGCCCAGGAGATCAGCGTACTGGGCCCAAGGTGGCAGAATCTAGACCTCTGCAGGTGTCCTAGGGAGAAGGCTGGCCCTGCAGGGCTGGGAAGGGCAGAGGGAGGGCAGACAGTGGAGAGGAGCTGAGGAGGTGGGTCTCCATCTGCGCCTGCGGGGCGGAGCGCTGTCTGACGGATCTCCCTGCCAAGGAGGAGCCGGCTCCCCAGCAGGAGCGGCCCCTCAGGGCCAGCGTCTAGACAGGCCTGGGGCCATCATGGGGACACGCTGACGGGACCTACAGCTGCTGGGAAGGACGTGAGACCTCTCTGGGCTGCAGCTCTGACCCTGGCAGAGGGCAGCCCAGGGCTGTCCTGGCACCCGTCCTGGGACAGGTGGCTCGTGACCGGGCTCACGACCTTGGTCCATCCCACCTCTCCAGCCTGCGCTGCCGTGAACGGGGAGGGTAGGAGAGAACTCAGTGAGCCCTCCAAAACACTTGCCCACATCCAGGCTGCCTGCCCTGTCCCTTCTCTCAAGCCTGATCCCCAGGGGCCCTCCACAGCGACCCTGCCTGTCCTTTCAAAGGTGGCCGTGTTTCACACTGTACCGTGGGACATTTCCCATGTATACATAGGAGAGTGAGTGACCCAATCTCTCTTCATCTGTGACCTCTTCACCTTCTCTTTCCAATACTAATTTCAAGTACGTCAAGTACGTCACGGTGGGGCCAGCCGGGGTCGTGATGGTGACTGGACCCCTCATGGCCAACTGCACGGTTCGAGTGTCAGTCCGGTGGCTTGGAAAATGCACTGGGTGCGTGTGCGTGCATGCCCAAAATCCCGAGAGGATAGTGGAGAGGGGACTGTGGCTTGGCCACCCCCCACCCCGGGAAGTGCCTTACTCCTCCCTGTCTCTGGAGACCACACACATCCTACTAGCAAAACTGAAAAGCAAAAGAAAACACCGTCATGTGGGCCACTGTCTCTGAGTTTCCCCAGAAATGTCAGCCGTGGACTTTGGTCGTGGTGGGAGTCTAAGTTCCCCGCCGGAACCATGCCGCCCCACACGTGCAGAGGAGGTGATGGTTCAATTCCACGTGAGAACTCCGGTGTGGCTGCTTAAAACGCGCACAATGCTCGGGGTCCACTGTCCCGCAAGACGGCGAGGCGCTGGGCTCTCCGGGCAGTCTCCTGCTGTGTGACATGTGACAGTACGCTCGCAGCTGGCTAGGACAGTCCCGGGACTACTCCATGGGGAGCATTTCAGCAATGGAGGAGACGTTTTCACAACAAGCAGCCCAGCTGGGTCCCCATGGCTGCGGTGCACGTCCAGGCCAGGCATGGTGAGTGGAGACGTGGCCCCGGGAGAGCAGGGGGAAGGGGGCTGGGGCTGCCAGCACCTCCCAGAGTCCGGAGCATGTGCTCTGAGTGCAGCTCGCGTCCCTCGGGCTGTCCCTCCGCTGACCCAGCAAAGGCCTTTCGAAGAGTGGACACCCAGACCCCTCCTGGCCAGCCTCTCAAAATCAGGCGCCCTCCCCACCCGTCTCCACGTGGCACCCCGTGGGGAGAGGACATGGCGTGGCTGGAGGATGGACAACACACAGGGTTCTGCGAGCTCTGAGCCCCCTGTGCCCCCCACCCCCACACAGAGGGCCCTTTCCTGAAGGCTGTGCTTGAGTCTGTGTTGCACAGGCAGTGGCGTGTAATGAGGCCTGGCCGAGCTGTCACCGTCATCCGCGCCTGTGCGGCGTTTAGCTGTCAAGGCCCCAAGTGCCAGCTCACTGTGCGAGGGTATACTCTCGCCCTTGCGCAGCCCTGTCAGGTCGTTGAGCATGCCGCCTGGCCTGTCAGGCTTTGTCACATGGATGGAGAGTAAGTATCCAGAGAGAGGCTCATTACAACTGCCCTAGTCAGGCAGAGTCCAAGGCGGGGCTGTCAGCCAGCCTGTCACCCTGCCGGACCACTGGTGCTGCTGCTTCCTGGCATTTCCCGGACTGACCCTCCCCAGCAAAGCGTCTGTGACCTCCAGGATGACTGTCACCACCGGATGCAGAGGCCAGAAGACCTCACTGCACCGTCATCTGCGGGTAATCCCCCCACACTCCCATGTTAGCCTGCCTAAGTGTCACCCCGCCAGGGCACCCTGCAGCCAGGGCACAGCTGAGCGCCCAGCCCAGCCATCGGGACGTCACCTTGCACATCTCCCTTGGGGGCGGCATCTGCCTCCACTACAGCTGTTCCCTCATTTTTTCTTTTTCTTTCCTTCTTCTCAGGCTTACATTTTGAGTGTCTAGAGCCTGGTGAAGCCATTCACAGACCTCCTTTCAGAATAATGCTTTTAAATGCACGAAGTCAGGCAGGAGATTGGAAAGGACGCCAGCTACTGAGACCAGTCACCAGACACCGCGCAGGTGACCATCCGCATGTTCCCCTGCACACTGAAGGACCTACTCTAGCAGCAGGCCCGAGAGCCAGCGGTGTCCACGTCATGACAAGCTGCCCTAGCGTAACCTCCTGTCACTGGAGCGTGATGTGAGAGGGCTGTGGTTCCGCCGGGTCGAGTCTGCATGCTCACCGGCATGGCCATGTCTGCCGACTGCCTAGGCACGGAGAGGACGAGCTTTCCTTCCACCGGAGGTTAGCTAGTTTCTTCCTGTTTAGGATGGCTTCTCCTGTGACTCTGAGGTGAAAACTGACATTGTAGGGACCAGCAGTTGGCGTAATGGCTATGTCGCTAGACTCCCATGTAGTCGACTGCAGTTCGAGTCCCGGATCCAGTGGGTTAAACTCACACTGGGCACATGTGTGTGTGTGCCAAAGATCTGAGAGGAGAATGGAGGAGAAGGGATTGCGGCCTGGCCATACCCCCTGCCCCCGCAACAAAAAAACAAAAAAAAAAAAAAAAAAAAAAAAAAAAAAAAAAAAAGACTATTGTAAAGAAAAGGGGCATGACTCCCTAGCATCTTTCTTACATGATATTTGAACAAAATTGCCTTCAAATATTACCGAGTTAACAAAGGAGATAGGATGCTTGGTCTCAAGGGACAGAAATTGAGTCCAGATTGTTGGCTCACTTACAACTGAAGGTGCTGCAGGTGTGGTTAGATCCGGGGGCTCAGAAGGCAGGGTGAGGTCTTCCTCCTCCCTCCTCTCTGCCCCTCACTCCTGTCTCTCTGACTGGCTCTGCTTCCTTTTGGGGGTTGGTTTCATTCTCTCCTACCATGGGTTGCTGCAGCCCAAACCTAAAATGATGACAGGGACTCTTCGCATGCTGCAGGTCTCCCGGCAGGACTTGGATGGGCCTTGGGATCTCATCCCAATCCCCTAGACCCGTAATTCTGGACAGAGGTGAAACCACGACCCGTCAGACACAGGCCACATGCCTGAGCCTGCAGCAAGGTGTGGTCTGGCATCTCGTGAGCCACAGGGCGGGGCGAGGAGCTGCTCCCCACAGACCGGTGCTGAGCAGACAGAAACAGCCCCCCTCCAGGTGCGTGAGCCGGGGCAGATGCGTCAGCACTGTGTGTTCCTCTGGGCACGGGTTCCCTGCTGCAGAAAGAAACCTACGAAGCAGTGTGTGAGCGCGGTAGACAGTTAGTCACGTCTTAGGTGACGCTGTTGGAGGTGGCAGGTAGGCCAGTACTGCAGACTGCTTCACTGCCCTCCGTCTGGGGGTCTGCGACCCGTCCAGCCCGCGGA
>NW_006159906.1:849188-851402 GCF_000334495.1 Tupaia belangeri chinensis | reverse complement strand
GCGTGTTGGTGGATCCACCGGCCAGGGAGAGCATGCTCCATGGGTTCCAGAGACCAGACGGGTGTGACCAGCAGACTTGGAAGACCACGAACTGCCCAACAGGTTCCAGACAACCTCAGGAAGTGGCATTTCACTCAGGTCCCACATCGTCGATGAGCAGAACTTAGTCACGGGCCCACATGTAGCTGTGAGGGACGTTTGGACACGCAGCTGCTGTGAGTCACTGGGTCTGCCAAACCCTGCTGTTTGGAGCAAGAAGAAAAAGGCATGAGCGGATGACAGGACCCTGCCGCACACGTTCTGGTGTACGCAGCGCTGATACAGATGGGAGCAGAGAAGTGCTCACACCAGAACTTCGACAATTGAAAGTAGCAAGGGGGGCCAGCACATGGCTCAGCAGTTACGTTACTGGACTCTCACATGGCTGACCGTGGTTCAAATCCTGGGTCCAGTGGCTTAAGACTCAAACTAGGTGCATTTTCCCAAGAGGAAAATGGAGGAGAAGGGATTGTGGTGTGGCCACCTCCCTGGTGTGTGTGTGTGTGTGATTTCTCACTTTCCTTCTCGCTGTCTCTGTCTCTCTCTCCAGTGAGTGCATATGCCCTAAGGCAAAATCCTCTAGAAAGGAAGGAAGGAAGGAAGGAAGGGAGGGAGGGAGGGAGGGAGGGAGGGAGGGAGAAAGAAGGAAACCCACAATGGGCGTGTGTGCATGTGTGCCTGAAATCCCGCGAGGACAGTGGAGGAGAAGGAATTGCGGCATGGCCATCCCCTGAGGGCTGATTTCTCACTTTCCCTCTCTGGCCAGCACACGTGCCCTATGGCAAAAAACTTAAAAATAAAATACTAAGTGTGGGTGAGGCTGTAGAGCGCCTAGGACTCCCACACGTCCCTGGTGATGGTGAAGTGGTGCAGCCACCTTGGAAAAGTGGGTAACAGCCGTACTGCAGCACAGCACATGCGTACCCCGTAACCCCGCAGCTCCTCGTCTTGACCCAGCAACTGCCAGCTGTATGTGCACCACACACGGGTGTGAGGATGCTCGTGGCACAGCCCCCACGTAGAAACAACCCAGACAGCCGTCAGTAGGAGGAGGACCGTAAGCTGTGGTATGCTTGTTCAGCGGAGTCGCACTAGGAAAGAGCTCCACACAGCTCACTGAGTGAGTCTCTCAGACGTGATGTTGAAGAGCCCACGGCGGAACGCTGCCCACATGAGGGTCTAGATCAGGCACACGTGGCTCTGTACCGTGTCCGAGTAACCATGGCTGGTAGTCCTGACCTGGGGACAGCATGGCGGGGCTGGGAACACCGTGGAGTCCCGCGTGGTGGTTCCCTGCATGTACACAGATCCCAGTGCACCTCGTTGTGTGTAAGTTCACCAGCATGCGTGCAAGGACAGGAGAATATCTGTAATGCGGGCGCTGGAGCCCTCAGCTCTCCCTGGAGGCCCTGCTCCAGGTGGGGAGGGCCGCACCCCACGCCGTGGTCCGGTGGACATGTCAGAAGTCCTGCAGGAGCATCCCGGCCAAGTTCTGTCTCCACCTGCTGGGCCTTGAGCTTCTCAGTGGAAACATGCAGGCAGGCCGAGCTCAGCAGGGCAGCAGAAATGTGCAAGCCCGGCTGAAGCATATGGAAGCACTTGGGTTCAGTTCCCGGTCGGCCCGAATGTGTGGGGGGCACGCTCTGCACCTGCAGGCTGGGGAGGCTCGGCGGCAGCTCGGCATGAGGCCCTCATTCTCGCTCTCATAGAAGGAATAAACTTTATTTTATTTCAGTTTGCCATAGGGCATGTGCACTTGCCGGAGAAAGACACAGTGAGAGAGAGAAAGTGAGACAGCAACCCCCGCGGGGTGGCCACGCTGCAATCCCTTCTCCACTCTCCTTTTGGGATTTTGGGCATGTACACACACACACAAACACACACACACACACACACACACACACGCCTGGCCACCAAATCCAGGATTCTAACCGCATGTCGACCAGGTGGGAATTCAGCTGCCTTAACCACCACACCACCACCAGCTGGCCCAAGAAGTAATCAAGTTTAAAAATGTTTAAAAATAAGTAAACATATGTAAGCGGGTTGGATTGTCCTATGTGACACCTCTCCTGGGCAGGCTTTGGGCCCGTGTTTGGACTTCCAGCTGCACCTCCACACCCATTGTAGGACTTTTTTTTTTTTTGAGAGGTTTTCGCTATAGGGTCCGGGGGC
>NW_006159906.1:844778-849130 GCF_000334495.1 Tupaia belangeri chinensis | reverse complement strand
GATGGTCACGCCGCAATCCCTTCTCCTCCATTCTCCTCTCGGGATCATGGGCACGCACGCACCGTGCCTGGCGTGAGTTCTAAGCCGCTGGGTCCAGGACGCGAACTGCAGTTGACCACGTGGGAGTCCAGCGACATAGTCATTATGCCAACTGCTGGTTCCCCCCATTGTAGGACTTTCCACAGCCTCCAGCACATGGTAAGGGGCCATGATCAACACGTGTGCAGACACAGCAGGTGTGCCAGGGCAGGCATGGCGGGAGGCGCCAGAGCAGACATGCTAGGGGCGCCGGTGCAGGCATGGGGGGGGGCACCAGAGGGACCAACAGAGCAGACATGGCGGGGGCACCAGAGCAGGCATGGTGGGGCGCTCCTGCAGGCACAGGCCGACCCCAGCACAGTCTCAGTCCCTCCGTGAGCCAGGCCATCCCACGCTTGCTGCACCACCAACTGGTTTACTTGGCAGGGCGGGTCCCTTGGGCCTGGATGGGAGAACTCAATCATTAACTCCCTTAATTATTCAGAGAGTTGGAGGATACAAAGAGGCAGATTCTTCAAAGAAGAGCCTTGAAGACCTCATGGCCATTCTGCTGTCACTGCCTGTGACTTGCTTGGGCATCGGGCAATCAGACAGCTTTCCAGGCGGGGCATCACGGGGCTTGGCTTCCTGTGTGCCCCCGCGAGTCCGCGTCTGCTTTTCCTTCACTCAGGACCCTCGGTTGTCACCGATTGACTAACTGAACCCAAGTCTTGCCACGTGGTTTATTTCCCTGACACAGTAGGAGGAAGAACTAAGCTTGAAATGAAAACACCACCGGCCCCAGATAACACCTGGCGAGGATCAAACATAGCGAGGGTCTGGTTTTGAAGTTATTTTATGGAGCAGCCAAATGTAAAGATTCTGCTGGAAAAACTCTGGGCTTGCAAGCAGAAATAAACAGCGTGTTCAAATCAGGCCGGTGTCTGAGCATTACCACTCGGAACGCCACCTCCCCGGGCGGCCCCGCGCGAGCCTGCCACCTGCCTTTGGGACCAGGACGGTCCTTGGGAGGCCAGCATTTCACGCTTTCTGGGAAGCCCTGGTCTGTTGCTTTAATTAACAGGCCAAAATGATGGAAAAGGATTTGCTTATGAAGACCAAGGGGGACAAGCTAAGGGCAGAGTTGTCTTACTCAGGCAAAACGCAGGAGTAAATATGTTAGAAGGCGATACCAGAGAAAACCTTCGTGTTAACAGAACGTCCTCTTCCGTGTGCAAATTCACCTGTTTTTAAAGTATCAAGCAAGCATTTCAAGAAGTAGTCAATAATATAGAAGTAAATAAAATGGGAAGTGGCAGCCTTTTTCTCCCCCACTGTTCTGACAGTCTTAGGGCTTTTGCACTTTTCCTTTCAAGAGTAGCCCTTACCTGAAATGCTTGGGCCCGGAAGTGTTTCAGTCTGCGTTTTCTCCAGCTTTGAAACATTTGCCTGTACGTAGTGGGAGATCCTGGGCATGGAGTTCAATTCTAAACGTGGGATCCATTTAAGTTCCATATGCACCTTATCCATGTAGCTGGACAGTTTCGTTGTTTTCTGCTATAGGGTGTATGCGCTTACCAGAGACAGAGAGAGAGAGAGAGAGAGAGAGAGAGAGAGAGAGAGAGAGGGAGGGAAAGTGTGATTCCCCCAGAGAGGATGGCCATGCCGCAATCCTTTCTCCTCCATTCTCCTCTCAGGATTTTGGGCACATGTGCACACACTCAATCCTGGGGTGATTTTCAAGCAGCCAGGTCCAGGACTCGAACCGCGTAGTTGGCCATGTGGAATCCAGCACCTTAACCTCCGCACCACCTGCTGGCTGGAGGGTGTATGCTTGCACGAGAGCCCCTTGAAGGGGCGTGGTCACCACAGTCCTTTCTCCTCCGGTTCTCCTGGCAGGATGTGGGGCGTGCACACATGTGACTGGCACGTCAAGGTAACTTTATGCAATGTTTCTTTGGCAGCATTTCAACTGCCGCCGAAGCGTGACGTCAGGGGAGGACCTCTCCACTGTGGAATCGTGCTGCTGCTCAAAAAGTGCCGACTCCAGGCCCAGCCGTGGCTGCACGGTGTCCTTTGCTCCGCCATGCTGGAGGCCATGGAGAAGAGCGGGGTTCGGCCCTGGGATCTGCTTGTTCAGGCCAGACATGCACGTGTGTGCCTGGGTGTGCGTGCAGTCCCGACTGCGGGGAACCGGGAGAGGGTCACAGCGTGAGGCCTTGCTGAGGAAGCATGTCTCTCTCTCCCACACATGAAACAAGGTGTTTAAAGTTTCCGATTTGGGGACCAGTTCCAAGGCGTGGGGTTTGGGCAGTGGGATCCCAGGTGGCCGACTGCCTGCTTGGAGCCCTGGACCAGCCCTCAGGGGGTGCTTCCTCCCCTCCCTCTGTCTATCTTCCTGTCTCTCTCTGGCTAGTGCACACACCTTCTGGCACAATTGAATACAGAGTTTCAGGTTGCAAAGCATTTCTGATTTTGGATTAGGGATGTTCAACCTACAATGAAGACGCCTGATGTTGACTACACACTAATTTTTCTCTCTCTCCCCTTCACTCTCTTCCTTCTCTCTGTTAGTTATTTTAAAAGTGAGACTGTACACTTTTAATTTTTAACATTTTACTTATTCATTCATTTGTTTTAATTCAACCAGAGAGGGAAGAGAGAGAGGGAAAGCGGGAAAGCGACCCACCAGGGCAAGGACTCAAACCACGTACGTGGGAGCCGCGTGGGAGTGTCCACCACCTTCACCACCGCTCCACCTGCTGTCCCAAGACTGTACGATTTACATTGTATTCTGCAGCTTCAGTGTTCTTTGGCATGCATGCCACAACCCTATTCCATTCTTTTTAAAATAATTTTAAACCCTTACCAAGGTAACACAGACACAAAATTTAAAAAATCGGGGACCAGCAGATGGCATAGAAGTTACTTTGCTGAACTCCCACATGGCTGACCACAGTTCAAGTCCCGGATCCGGTGGCTTGAAAATCACGCCAAGTATGTGTGTGTGTGTGTGTGTGTGCGCCCAAGATCCCAGGAGGAGAATGGAGAAGGGAGGGTAGCTTGGCCATCTCCTCTGGGTGGTGATTTCTCACTTTCCCTCTTACTGTCTTTGTCTGTCTCTCCAGTGAGCACACATGTCCTAAGGAAAAATCTCAGAGAGAGAGAGAGAGACAGAGAGAACTATCAAAAATTAAGCCAACAGCATAGAAGCACGTTTTGTGACAGCTTCCCTGGTCCAGCCACAGTAACCCGTGCTGACAGATGGTGCCCCTCAGCAGACCGAGGCCACTGGGAGGCCGGGGTTTGACTCCTGGCCCACCTCACGAGTGTGGCAGTGCAGGCCTCTACTCCAGCTATTAGGAGGCTGAGGCTGGAGAACCGTATGGCAAGATACTATCTAAAAAAGAAGAAAAAAAGAAAAAGAAACTCTGCACCCTACCTCCAATTGCAACCCTCACAAGAACCATGCTTGACTCTGGCAATTACCTTCCTAACGAGAAAACACTGTTCTTCCGCCCCTCGCTGACTCACCACATTGGACAGTAGCTAACAGCATCTTTGGCCGAGACATGAGGGCTTTGCCCCCGCCTGGCCCCATGTCTCTTGTCCCCTTTTAAACGTGTTCAAGCATTCATGCTGGCACTAGCTCTGCGGGCTGCCCGGACGCGGTCAAACACGAGCCGGAGCGTTCACCTTCCCCACTCGCTCTCAGCAGGCCCATCTGATTGCCCCTGTGCTGTGTTCTCCAGGACAGAGCCGTGGGAGAGCAGCTACGGGGACGTCTGGCGTGGTATGTAGGCAGAGGCATCTGCGCCGGGCCCCCTGCAGGCTGAAGACCAGGAGAGTCACGGTATAGTTCAGGCCATGTCTGCACAGCCAAGAACCGGGGAGGCTGCCAGTGTGAATCCCAGGGCAGAGGCAGGAGAGACCCGAGGGCCGACTCTTGCAGGTGGGCAGGGGACGAGCCCACCGCCATCCCTGCCTTCTGTCCAGGTTCTTGAGGGGCCGGTTGAGACTCACCCACACCAAAGCAACCGTCTGGATCCACTGGGTGGGAGCTGATCTTCAGAGACTCCCTCCCAGGTACATCCAGAAGGGGGTTTAATCTGGACCTGTGGTCTGGGACAGCGGACACACTGGGCCAACCCTCACGACCGCTGAGGGGGATGTGAACGTCCTCTCACATGGCGGCCCCGGGCTGGGTGGTTAAGGGCTCCTCTCACATGGTGGGCCCTGGTTTGGGGTCCTGGATCTGGCAGCTTAAAATTCATGCTGGGCACATGAGTGTGCATGCTCAAAATCCCAGGGGGAGAATGGAGGAGATGGGCTGG
>NW_006159906.1:842856-844751 GCF_000334495.1 Tupaia belangeri chinensis | reverse complement strand
ATATATATATATATATATACACACACACACATTAATATATTAAACTATTTTATATGTTAATATATTATTTTATATATTTTAATATATTAATGTATAAATGTATATACATTACAAATTGCAGACATCGGTATACTTCTTTTTTTAAAAGAATTATTTATTTTATTTATTTATTATTATTCTTTCAAATTAGTTTTGCCAGAGAGAGAGAGGAGAAAGCAAGCTACCAGGTCCAGGATTTGAACCACAGTTGGCCATGTGGGAATTCTGGTTCTTTTCCACTACACCACCTGCTGGCCCTGACATCAGTATACTTCTTAAATAGTTAAATTTTAAAATAGCATTGTTTATGGGACCAGCAGTTGGACCAATGGCTATGTTACTGGATTCCCAGGGCTACGTCGCTGGATTCCCATGTAGTTGACCACAGTTTGAGTCCCAGACCTGGTGGCTTAAACTCATGCTGGGCATGTGTGCGTGTGTGCCCAAGATCCCAAGAGGAGAAGGGACTGTGGCATGGCCATCTCCCCTGGAAGGTGATTTCTTGCTTTGTCTCTCTGTTTCTCTCTTTCTAGTGAGCGCATAAGCCCTATAGCAAAAACCTCTTAAAAAAAAAAAAAGCATTGTTTGTTTGTTCATTTTTAAAGAATTATTTACTTAACTTTATTTATTTACTGTTATTCTTTAATTTTACCAGACACACACACACACACACACACACAGAGAGAGAGAGAAAGGGAGAACGAGAAAGCTAGCTGCCAGGTTCAGGACTAGAACCACAGTAGGTCACGTGGGAGTCCAGCACCTTAAGCACCATGCCAACTGCCGGCCCCTGCTTGCTTGTTTTTTATGTTCTAGTAACTGCTCCCTTGTCTGAGGAAACCAGGGAGAGCGTACCTAACATTCTCTCCTGCTCTAGTTGTCGAGGTTTCCCTATGGTCAGCCTGTTTGTGTAGTTCTTTCTTGATGTGAATTTTCTTTTTCTTTTTCTTTCTTTCTTTTGAGAGGTTTCTGCTATAGGGCATGTGTGCTCACTAGAGAGCCAGAGAGACAGAAAGCGAGAAATCACACCCCAGGGGGGATGGCCACATCGCGATCTCTTCTCCTCCTTTCTCTCAGGATCCTGGGCACACATGCACACACGCCCAGCATGAGTTTAAGCCACCAGGTCTGGGACTCGAACTGCGGTTGACTACATGAGAGAGTCCAGCGACATAGCCATTACGCCAACTGCTGGTCCCTCTTACTGTGAGCTTTCTAGGTGTCCAGTATCCCTCTTACTGTGAGCTTTCTAGGTGTCCAGTAATTTTTGGCTGTCTGTTTATTTTGTAAAAATGTTTCCCAAGAGAACCGTCTTCCAATGTGATTTGAATAATTTTGTTCCTCACTTATTTAAAATGCCATATATATTCTATCCTGGATTTCTGGATACACCTAGGCTTATTTCTGACTTTCCTTCCTTTCTCCCTTCCTCTCTTCTTTTTTTCCTCTTTCTTTTTATTGCCAGAAGGCACATGTGCTTGCCAGAGAGAAAGAGAACGAGAAAAAGAAAAAGAAAGAGAAAGAGAAAAGGGATCCGCCCCCTGCTGTGGGGTGTGGTCACACTACAATTCTTTCCCCCCATTTCTCCATCTGTCAAAATTTGGGGCACATCCTCACATGTGCCTGGCATGCTTTTCAAGCCACTGAGACTGGGATTCAAACTGTGTTCAGCCATGTGGGATCCAATCCCAGACTACAGTGCTTAACCATTGCCCTGGAGGTTGTTGTCGCTTTTAATTTGCTCTAGGGTGAGCACACTCACTGGAGGGAGGCAGGAACAGAGAGAGGGAAGGTGAGAAAGCATCCCGGGAGGATGGCCACACAGCAATCCCTTCTCCTCCAGTCCTCTCGGCATT
>NW_006159906.1:840557-842716 GCF_000334495.1 Tupaia belangeri chinensis | reverse complement strand
CTGAAACCCAATCACCAATGTGGTGATGCCAACAGGTGGGCCTCCAGGATGCACTGACGTCAGGAGGGCGGAGCCTTGCGGATGGGACCAGGATTTATGAAAGGGCTCGCCCATGGCTTCTGCCACAGGAGGCCACAGCGTCTGCCCTGCCCGCTATGCTCTGCCCTCCGCCATGCGAGGACACAGCAACGTGGCACCATCTGACAAGCTCTGGGGGAAGGGGAAAGAAACGTGGCGGAAACTTTCCCGCCGGCAGGAACTTTCCCGTTTTCTGCATCTGGCCCACCATCACCAGCAGACTTTCCCTCCTTCAGCATTTGGCACGCCTGCCAGAGTCGAACAGAGACAGTGACCTTCATTGGCCAGACAAGGACCTGCGGTGACCACCTACTGGACAGCGGCCCTTTAAGAACGAGCAGCACCTACCGAGAGCTTTTCGCAGAGTAAATTATACGGGCTTTGCTAAATCCCAAGCCTGACTCTGGTTCTTCGTCTTTGCTGCTCTGATTCCACCGTGGATCAGAAGCCTGACCTAACAATACCCAACCTGCTGGGCTCTCGATTTGGAACTTGGAGCTTTCAGAATGTAAGAAGTTAATTTCCATTATTTATAAATTACCCAGTCTCAGGGATTTTGTTATAGCAGCAGAAACAACCTGAGAGAGCCTCTGCCTTTGAGTACCGAGATGTGTGGGGCGTAGACGCGGGCTGCAGGCTGGGATGTGGTCTGGCTAGGACAAGGAGCGTGGGGGAGGGGACACTGGCTCTTAGGCTGGACACCATCAACTGTGGCAGGGTGTGGTGTGACAGAGGGCTGTGGAGTCCCTCGGCTAAGCTCCCCACATTGTCTGGGATTGGCGTGAGTCTCACTGTTTGGAAAGTGAAACACGGAAAGGCTCCTTTTATGCTCAAAAGGTGGGGGCAAGGTCCCCCATAATGCCACAGCCCACGTACATATCTGAGGTCTGCTGGCTCGCCCAGCCCGTGTGGGGTGGGCGTCAGGCCTGCAGTGTTCCAGCAGTGGCCAGCTCGTGTCTCTGTCTCCAGGACTGGCGGTGGCTAGCTCAATGTCTCCGTCTCCAGGACTGGGTGCAAGATTCACTCTGAGACGAAGTGTCCCCTCCCCTGCAGGATAGTGTTATGGGGAGCCCCAAATCTGGGAGGTCTTGCCCGTCATCTTTACTGATTCCAAAGAGCACGCCTGGCAGGGGAAGACGTGGGAAGTCCGGCAGGGGAAGCACGCATTTGCTCACTCTGGGTGACAAGGTCCCACTAACGGCCGGGGTGGGGGAGGGAGGGAGGAGTGGGGGGGGTGCAGCCGTGAGTGTAGGCTCATGTTCTCTGTGGCAGGAACAGAGCATTCATAAATCAATTACAGATCGACATGGACTTCCTGTCACCGAGATAGGGGTCTGGTTTGTACATGTGGCTCGCAGGGTACAGAAAAGGCTGATTACGGAGGAGCTGGCTAAGCTAAACTAGGGTTTAGTTCCCCTCACCTCGCCATGTTTCCATAAAGGGGTGAGCCCACCTCTGGATTGCCCTGGGAGGCGAAGGCCGTGGTCACGAGGCATTCAGCAGGCCCTGGCCCCACAGCCGGGCTCAGGGAGACAGGGCAAGGAGAGGAGGCAGCAGAGCTCAGGGCAGACCACCCTCACCCCCGTGTCACAGCTGGCTGCCCGAAGTGGGGACCGGCGCTGGGAGAGCCCACCCCTGGTTCCAGCTGGTCCATGCTGGCCTCCTCACCCCCCCAATGCCCGCCCTACCCCGGCCTCAGAGGCAGCAGCCTTTGCCATCACAGTGGGCATCACGGGCGTGGCCACACAGGCCCAGGGCACTGAGCCACCACTTACGGAATTGGAAAGCGCTTTTGTGACAGTACTTCTCTGTATGTCCTCTTGTTTGCCTGTGTTCGTTAGACATGACACACGCGTAGCATCACTCCTGCTCTGTGTGTAATTAAGTGGATGAAATGTGCCCAATACTTCACCACTCAAGGCGTTTGCCTGCCGGGTGAAGCTGGAGGTCTGTTTATTCCACGTAAGCCTCCGTCAGGCTTCGGGCTGCACGCTCACTCGCCCTCGCCGGGGCAGCGTCCTCTGTCTGGAGACTGTCCCACCTCCCTCCTCTCGGCTCCCCCCCCGCCCAGTCCCGGTGCG
>NW_006159906.1:828840-833465 GCF_000334495.1 Tupaia belangeri chinensis | reverse complement strand
CGCGCGTTGGCTCCCTCGGGGTGACAAGGTCCCACTAACGGCCGGGGTGGGGGAGGGAGGGAGGAGTGGGGGGGGTGCAGCCGTGAGTGTAGGCTCATGTTCTCTGTGGCAGGAACAGAGCATTCATAAATCAATTACAGATCGACATGGACTTCCTGTCACCGAGATAGGGGTCTGGTTTGTACATGTGGCTCGCAGGGTACAGAAAAGGCTGATTACGGAGGAGCTGGCTAAGCTAAACTAGGGTTTAGTTCCCCTCACCTCGCCATGTTTCCATAAAGGGGTGAGCCCACCTCTGGATTGCCCTGGGAGGCGAAGGCCGTGGTCACGAGGCATTCAGCAGGCCCTGGCCCCACAGCCGGGCTCAGGGAGACAGGGCAAGGAGAGGAGGCAGCAGAGCTCAGGGCAGACCACCCTCACCCCCGTGTCACAGCTGGCTGCCCGAAGTGGGGACCGGCGCTGGGAGAGCCCACCCCTGGTTCCAGCTGGTCCATGCTGGCCTCCTCACCCCCCCAATGCCCGCCCTACCCCGGCCTCAGAGGCAGCAGCCTTTGCCATCACAGTGGGCATCACGGGCGTGGCCACACAGGCCCAGGGCACTGAGCCACCACTTACGGAATTGGAAAGCGCTTTTGTGACAGTACTTCTCTGTATGTCCTCTTGTTTGCCTGTGTTCGTTAGACATGACACACGCGTAGCATCACTCCTGCTCTGTGTGTAATTAAGTGGATGAAATGTGCCCAATACTTCACCACTCAAGGCGTTTGCCTGCCGGGTGAAGCTGGAGGTCTGTTTATTCCACGTAAGCCTCCGTCAGGCTTCGGGCTGCACGCTCACTCGCCCTCGCCGGGGCAGCGTCCTCTGTCTGGAGACTGTCCCACCTCCCTCCTCTCGGCTCCCCCCAGGCCCAGTCCAGGTCCTGCAGCCACTGTGTTTAAACAAAGGGTTTTCCTGAGAGGCTGGGAGAGTTGAGGAGGCTCCCCACATCCCTGTACAGGTAGGTTACAGGGACAATCACCACCCTGCAGACACCAAGGTAACTAAAGAGGGGCGGCCGGGTGGCCTGGTGGTTAAGGCAGCTGGAGCACACGTGGCTGAGCGTGTAGTTCGAGTCCCAGACCTGGTGGCTTGGAACACACACCCGAAGCATGTGAGTGTATGCTCAGAATCCCAAGGACGGGAGGAAGGAGGAGAAGGGATTGCAGTGTGGCCATCTCCCTTGGGGGTGATTTCTCACTTTCCCTCTCCGTCTCTCTAGCAAGTGCATGCATCCAATAGCAAAACCCTAGAGAAGAGTAAAAAGAAGACAAAGCGGAAATGGCCTCCTGGGAAGACAGCACAGCTTTTGCCATAGCTGAAACGTCTTTCAGACCTCCTCCCTGTCCTGTGACAGAGCCATTCTCACTGGGCACAGCCTTCTTGGTGCGCTCACTCCTCGTACATATTGCATATCGCATCGCTCAGCATTAAGTCAGAATCAGATGGTGATTTTCCCCATCTGTTGCCACAATCTGTTCAACCATCGCGTTCAGGGAGCTCGCGGGAAATCGTGTAGTCCAGAAAGAGGAGCGAATATGCCCCGGCCCAGACGGACAGGGACAGGGCTCGGAGGGCGACGCTGTACCCGCAGTCTCCTTCAGTAACGCCACGTTCAGAGACGCAGCGCTGTTTTCTCCTGGTGCCCGTTACGGGAACGCAGAGGCCTGGACGAGCCACAGCAGAATTACATCCTGAAACCCTCGCCCATTATTATGATATTTGATAAGGGCCTCCGCCCTCCCCAGCACTTTCTTTAACCACAAGCATTCTTAGCTCCCAGGAAAACGACGTACTTCTGTTACTTTCAAATGCAGTAAACGCCCCGCACCCCCACTGCAGCGGGAGGGAAAAAAGTGTTGGGAGCATTTCCTGCGTAGGGCAGGGCAGGGCAGGGCGGGGCCAGGCGGCGCGGGGCGCTGCGTCCCACTCAGCTGCTCCTTCTTCATTAAGGAAAGTGGTTCGCGAAGCTCCCACCGTGTCACAGGCTGATGGCTTTAGGGCGGAGGACCCGCCAGCCTGGGGAGGAGCCTTTGGTAGCGCAAGGCCAAGAGAGGAGACCTGGGCGTAGCAAAGCTCACCCGTGTCTTTCTGTGTCTTTCTATTCCCGGCAGCAGACACAGGTGGCAGCCCAGGCTCCAGGACAGCAGGGCTGGGAGGAGCGGAGCCTGCGTTGCACATGTGTCTTGCGCAGTGACTGGCTGCCATCGTGGTCTGGGGGACCCCACAATGCTGCCACATGGGATGTTGTCCCCATCGTGAAAGCCGACTCGGAACAATCCATGGCTTTAGCTTTCAGAACAGCAAGTGGGGTGGTGGAGCTCGAGACAAGCACGCGCCTGGGGCTGACTGATGTGTGACGCTTTTATTTTCGAGGTGTGACCTCGGCTTGCAAGTTCATGTGATTGTCTGGCTCGGCAGCCACTCATGTTGGAATTACGTCCTCTCTTTCCTTAGCGCCCCCTTTTAAATAGCCAGGCATGAGCCTTTGGCTCACCGGGCCAGCAGGTGGCGTGGTGTTTCAGGTGCTGCATCCTGCCTAGCTGAGTGCGCAGTTCAAACCCCAGACCTGGCTGCCTGAGAAACACACCAGGCGTGTGTGCATGTGTGCCCAGAATCCTGAGAGGAGAATGGAGGAGGGATCGAGGTGTGGCCATCCCCTGGGACTGATGTCCACTTTCCCTCTCTGAACGATGGGCCCAGGATGAGAGGAGAGTCCATGGCGCTCTGCCCCCGGCTGCTGTCAGTGCCGGCCACTCCCGGGATGACGACAGGAAACCCTTATCTGGAAGAACACCTCTTCATCCCTTCTGCCCCAACACCACGTGGGGCTGAGAACCCGGTGGGAGCCTTCCAGGGAGTGTCCTCCGGGCGGCTGAGAACCCGGAGGCCATGGAGTAGCAAAGGGGACGTCCTGGCCGGGTAAGCTTTCAGGACAGGAGTGTAAGGCCTCCAGCCACAGCGCCTGGCCTCCCCTGAGTCGCTCATTTCTGCAGACCCAAAGCGGGCCTTTAATAACGTAGGTGCTTCTGAGAACAGCTGTGCTTCAGTCCCGCCACCGCTTTTTCCATGTAGGGAGGCGGTGGCCAGATCTGAGGAGGAGGGTGACAGCCGTGTCTGCAGGTGGAGCACCCGGAGCAGGGGTGTGGCTGCGCGGGGGGAGGCCCCGCTCCCCCTGGCTCAGAGCTCCGAGTTTGCATTTTGGGCTCGCTCTTCCCCTAGGACCTCCTGAGGAACAAGGGCAGGCCTGCCCTGGGCTGCCCCGACTCCTGACCAGCTGGGCTCCAAGTCTTCCTGTCACCTTCTGGGCACCACAGACCGCAGACCGGCTCTGGGCACAGTGGGAGCTGGGGGACAGCACAGCCAAGCCGGCCAGGGCAGCTCCTGGCAAAAGGCCCGGCCCATCTCAGGGGCAAGCTCCACATGCGCTTGTAATGGGGCAGCAGGTGACGTGGAGGTTATGGTGCTGGACTCCCACATGGCTGACTAGTTTGAGTCCCAGACTTCAAAGGTTGCTCTGACTCTGTCTCTCTCTGGTGAGCACACATGCCCTAAAACAAATGAAATAATAATAATAACGATACATAGAAAGAAATAAATCATTCTTTGAAGTTAAGGACAGGGGTCCTAGGCTCATGATCAATTCAATGATTGGTTCAAGAGGCCAGTTTCTCTTTCCTTTAAGTAAGAGTTCTAGAAGCCTTATGGCCCTCGTTTGTAGCCAACATTGCCAACCAGGAGATTTTTTTTTTCTTTTTGCTGTATGGTGCCTAATTCACACACACATTAATTCACACACACACACACACACACACACACACAGAAAGAGAGATGGAGACAGAGAGACAGAGAGAGGATGTGGGAAGCACCCTCCAGCAGGGATGACCATGTCAGTCCCTTCTCCTCCTTCCTCCTCTTGGATCTCAGCCATGCACACAAGCACATGCACCCGGCGTGGTGTCCAAGGCACAGGTCCAGGACTTGAAGCACACTCCGTGGGGTCCAACTGCTTCACCACCACATCACCTGCTGGCCCTTAGCAAGTCATTTTACTTTTACCAAGTTCAGCCCTTATTAATTTTCAGCTTGGGGAATTTTTGCTTACTTAATTTTCCTCAGCAGAAGGGGAAACTGAGGGGCCCCTGCTTGGTATCAACCCCAGCCCCCTGGCTGCTCTCAGCTTCTCTGGACCAAATGCCTAAGGGGCTCTGAGACTTTTAAGGAGGAAGGAGGGGATCAGCAGTTAGCGTCATGGCTATGTCGCTGGATTCCCACGTAGTCGACCGTGGTTCGCGTCCCGGACCTGGTGGCTTAAAACTCATGCTGGGCGCATGTGCGTGCGTGCCCAAGATCCCGAGAGGAGAATGGAGGAGAAGGGATTGTGGCGTGACCATCCCCCCGGGGGGTGATTTCTCGCTTTCTGTCTGTCTCTCTCTGTCTGTCTGGCGAGTGCACGCGCCCTATAGCAAAAAACCCCCCCAAAAAAAAAAAAAAAAAAGGAGGAAGGAGAGGGGATGAGGGATAGAGGTGAGGCTGCTGTAGGAGGGGATGGGCAGGGGGGGGCTCGGGGCTTTCTGGGGGGGGGGGGC
>NW_006159906.1:826287-828064 GCF_000334495.1 Tupaia belangeri chinensis | reverse complement strand
CCCGAGAGGAGAATGGAGGAGAAGGGATTGTGGCGTGACCATCCCCCCGGGGGGTGATTTCTCGCTTTCTGTCTGTCTCTCTCTGTCTGTCTGGCGAGTGCACGCGCCCTATAGCAAAAAACCTCTCCAAAAAAAAAAAAAAAAAAGGAGGAAGGAGAGGGGATGAGGGATAGAGGTGAGGCTGCTGTAGGAGGAGATGGGCAGGGAGGGGCTCGGCACTTGCTGGGGTGGGTGCACAGGCTCCTCAGTGAGCCTGGCTTCCCCATGGCAGTGGGGAGTCCTACATGGGGGGCCCAGCCCCTGAGGCAGGCCTGGGCTCAGGAACTGTGCTTCCTTCTAGAATGCATGCGTGTTTTCTGGGGTGTATTTCCAAACCTGGGCCAGGCTGTTTTCGTTTTATTTTGTTTTAAACAAACGAAAGCATGTTGTATCCTGGCATCTACATTAAGCAAAGGCAGACATCCCTACTGGCCGGCTGGGGCCTGCAGGCTGTCCCTTTGTCTGGGCATCTGCTGGCCTCTACAGCTCAGACACAGATGCATCACCATGGTAACAGACGTCCTCAAGGTGCCTTGGTTTGCTGACGTCTCTTGGGCCAGCGGCCTCCCTGTCTGTGTCTGGCGTCTGGGCAGGAAGATTGCAAAAGGGCAGGGAGGGCATGGGGACAGGGCTGCTCCCACCCTGTCCAGAAGGGGCTCAGAAACAGCAGCCCCCAGCATGGTGAGTGGACGGCCGCACACGCTCTGCATCTGCACTGCCAGCCCTCGGGGAGTGGCGCCTCTGGCTGCCAGACTGCAGACCCGTCCCCTTGTCTAGCCTGCATGAAAGCCGTCTGATTTTGAAGAGAGAGGATTGTGCTTCACGCGTCTGCTGCAAGAAAACGCTGGACCTCCGGAGATGTAGTGTGCAGACCTGCTAGGAGGGCGGCAGGTGAGGCCTTGGCACACTGTCCCCTTCACCACCATTGCAGACAGTGGCCTGGGGCCAGGAGAGGGCAGGCCAGGGGGCTGGGAGAAGGACTATCATGAGGCTAGGGGAGGGCGTGGTCAGTGGCTGGGAGAGGGCGTGGCCTAGGGCTGGGAGCAGGCGGGAGGGGGGAGGGGCTAGGGGAGAAAGTGACCTGGGACCACAGTAAGACCTTTAACAGGATGTCACTTCCTTTTTGTGCTTTGCTGAGCTTCACCAAATCTCGCCTGGGGTGGGGCTCCCCAAGACTATCAGATACAGAAGTAACTGAAAGCACTCAGGGTGAACCAGGTGGGGTCTCTTTAGGAAGCAATTGGCGCTCTCTGAGGTGCAGGTCCTGCTTCCAGGAGGGAAGAGGTCCCCCCGGAATGTGGGCCAGGAGTGGGTTCTGATCCCAGCACCAGGCCTGGGGGAGCTCCTTGGAGCGGTCTGCTAGCAACCCCAGAAGCCCTCGCCCTCCTGGACCTGACTCTCCTCTCTCAGGAGGGACCCTCCACTCCCCACACACTGGACCTCAGAGGGGCAGGAGGAGGTTTTCCCATGCTGCAGGGGACGAGAGTGGGGGGCGGGGGTGTGAGCTGACAGGGCCAAGCCAAGGGGGACTGGAGCCCCCCAACAGGAAGGGGCTGGCAGGAGGGTGAAAACAGAGAGCTGGGCTCTTTTCTGTCTAAAAATATGAACCCCCCCACCCCTGCTACTGCCCTGGGGGGCTGACAGGGGAACTTCCCCCAGCATGCCTGCCTGGGACAAGGGGCCAAAGACCCAGAAGCTGGCTCGGAGCTGCCGCCCGCCCCTCAGGATCCAGGAGCCG
>NW_006159906.1:825042-825863 GCF_000334495.1 Tupaia belangeri chinensis | reverse complement strand
CAGGGCACCTGCGCCAGTGGCTGGCCGCCTGTTGAGCTCCTGGCTGGGAATGTAAGTCTGAACAGGACAGACCTGATCCTTGTCCCACTTCCTCCTCTCACTCCTCACTCTTCCAAAAACACAGAGGTACAGGGAAGCAACCTCTCAGTGAACAGGCAAATAGGACAATGGAATGTCATAGTGTTAATAAATAAACTGGAGATGGGGATATCAGGGAGCAGTTGGGAGCCCGCCGCCAGGTGGGAACTAGGAAACCAGAGCTGGGAGGTTCCGGCCCGTGGCTGGTTGAGAGAGAGCATGCTCCCCGGGACGCGGTCCCTTCTGCCGTTGGATCAGGGCAAGCCTGCCTCTCAGCGCAGCCGAAGGAGGGCTTAGACGTCCATGCTGAGTCAGGAGCAAGGCGGCTCACACTAGGCCTACTGAAGTCCCCGTCCCCGAGCTGAGCTCCGGTGAGATGTCAGAGCCTCAGGGGGTCACCAGGCTGCAAGGAGAGCTTCACTGAATGTCCTGTTGGGCTGGGGCAGACAGCCTCAGGTGCTAGGCAGCTGGGTAAGTCTCCAGGACCAACAGCCCAGCGGAGCCTTCCGGGAGCTCCAGCCCCAGCTGTCACTACAGAAAGACCGCACGCTGGAATTCACTCCGCTGAGCCCTCCCCACCTTCCTGATGGCAAAGCTGTGAAGCGTGTATGATGCAATGGTGTGCTCTTAAGTCACTCGCTTGGGTAATCTGTGATGCACGTACACACCCAGCGCTGTGGACAGGAAAGACCTGAGAAGGCCCTGAGCTGTCACCCCTGGCTGACCTGAGGCCCTGTGTCAGC
>NW_006159906.1:816306-825011 GCF_000334495.1 Tupaia belangeri chinensis | reverse complement strand
AGCTAAAGCAGAGATGACTAGCTGAGTGTGGAAGACACACACTCATCCACACACGGCCTCCCCAAAGACTGCTGTAATTCAGGTTATAATGCAGGCTGTAATGTAGGGCATAATGCAGGGGTATAAGACAGGGTGTAATGCTGGGTGTAATGTAGGGTGTATACAGGCTGTAATGTAGTGTGTACGTAGGGTATAATGCAGGGGTATAAGACAGGGTGTAATGCTGGGTGTATACAGGCTGTAATGCAGGCTGTAATGTAGGGTGTATACAGGCTGTAATGTAGTGTGTATGTAGGGTATAATGCAGGGGTATAAGACAGGGTGTAATGGTGGGTGTAGTGCAGGGTGTATACAGGCTGTAATGTAGGGTGTATACAGACTGTAATGTAGGATGTACATAGGGTGTAATGATGGTGGACACAGGGTGTAGTATAGGCTGTAATGCAGGGTGTAATGTAGGGTGTACATACATGATAATGCGGGGGTGTAAGACAGGGTGTAATGCAGGGCGTATACAAGATGTAATGCAGGGTGTATACAGGGTGTAGTATAGGCTGTAATGCAGGGTGTAATGTAGGGTGTACATACATGATAATGCGGGGGTGTAAGACAGGGTGTAATGCAGGGCGTATACAAGATGTAATGCAGGGTGTATACAGGGTGTAGTATAGGCTGTAATGCAGGGTGTAATGTAGGGTGTACATACATGATAATGCGGGGGTGTAAGACAGGGTGTAATGCAGGGCGTATACAAGATGTAATGCAGGGTGTATACAGGGTGTAGTATAGGCTGTAATGCAGGGTGTAATGTAGGGTGTACATACATGATAATGCGGGGGTGTAAGACAGGGTGTAATGCAGGGCGTATACAAGATGTAATGCAGGGTGTATACAGGGTGTAGTATAGGCTGTAATGCAGGGTGTAATGTAGGGTGTATACAGAGTATAATGCAGGGTGTATACAGGGTATAATGTAGAGTGTAATAAAGGGTGTATATAGGGTGTAATGTAGGGTGTAATGCAGGGTGTAATGTAGGCTATAATGCAGACTGTAATACAGGGTGTATACAGGGTATAATGTAGGCTGTAATGTAGGCTGTGATGTAGGTGGTAATGCAGGGTGTATATAGGGTGTAATGTGGGATGTAATGCAGGGTTTATACAGGGTGTGAATAAGGGTGTATACAGGGTATAATGTAGAGTGAAATGCAGGGTGTAATGCAGGGTGTACACAGGGTGTAATGTAGGGTATAATGCAGGCTGTAAGGTAAGGTGTATATAGGGTGTAATGTAGAGTGTAATGCAGGGTTTTTACAGGGTGTAATGCAGGGTGTAATGTAGTGAGTGATGCAGGGTACAATACAAGGTATACACAGGGTGTAATGTAGGGTATAATGCAGACTCTAAGACAGGGTGTATATAGAGTGTAATGCAGAGTGTGATGCAGGGTGTATACAGGGTGTGATGTAGGATGTATGCAGGGTATAATGCAGGGTGTGATGTAGGGTGTCTACAGGGAGTGATGCAGGGTGTGATGTAGGGTGTGTATAGGTGTATACAGGGTGTGGTTTAGGGTGTGATGTAGGGTATGTATAGGGTGTGATGCAGGGTGTGATGCAGGGTGTGATGCAGGGTGTGATGCAGGGTGTGATGCAGGGTGTGATGCAGGGTGTGATGCAGGGTGTGATGCAGGGTGTGATGCAGGGTGCAATGGAGGACGTCTACAGGGTGTGATGTAGGGTGTGATGCAGGGTGTGATATAGGGTGTGATGCCGGGTATGATGCCGGGTGTGATGCAGGGTGCGATGGAGGGTGTCTACAGGGTGTGATGCAGGGTGTGATGAAGTGTGTGATGCAGGGTGCATACAGGGGCAGGGTGCAATGGAGGACGTCTACAGGGTGTGATGTAGGGTGTGATGCAGGGTGTGATATAGGGTGTGATGCCGGGTATGATGCCGGGTGTGATGCAGGGTGCGATGGAGGGTGTCTACAGGGTGTGATGCAGGGTGTGATGAAGTGTGTGATGCAGGGTGCATACAGGGTGTGATGTATGGTGTGATGTACAGTGTGATGTAGGGTGTCTACAGGATGTGATGTAGAGTGTGATGCAGGGTGTAATGTAGGGTGTGTATAGGGTGTCTACAGGGTGTGGTTTAGGGTGTGAGGCAGGGTGTGATGCAGGTGTATATAGGGTGTGATGTAGGTTGTGATGTAGGTGATGTAGGGTATATATAGAGTGTCTATAGGATGTGGTGTAGGGTGTGATATAGGGTGTCTACAGGGTGTGATGTAGGGTGTGATGCAAGGTGTCTACAGGGTATGATGTAGGGTGTGTATAGGGTGTCTACAGGGTGTGGTGTATCGTGTGATGCAGGGTGTGATGCAGGGTGTGATGCAGGGTGTCTATAGGGTGTGATGTAGGGTGTGATGTAGGGTGTGATGTAGGGTGTGTATAGGGTGTCTACAGGGTGTCTACACGGTGTGATGTAGGGTGCAATGTAGGGTGTATGCAGGTGTAGTATAAGGTGTATATGGGGTTTAATGCAAGCTGTAATGCTGGGGTGTAACTCAGCCGAAACCTGAAGGCCCGAAGACTTGGGAGCCATGTTGTAAGTTAGTCCAAGTTCAAAGTCCCGAGAGCCAGGAGTGCTGATGCCCAAGGGCTGGAGACGAAAGTCTTAGTTCACACAAGGAGAGCAAAACACCCTTCCTCCCCCTGTTTGTATCATCTGGGCCCAAATGGGTTGAGTGACGGCCACCCGTGCTGGGAGGGCTGACCCTCCTGGCTCGGTCCACCAGCCCAAATATTAATCTCTTTCAAATATGCTTGCAAATACACCCAGAAACCGTGTTTTACCAGCCCTCTGGGCATCCCTTAGCCTAGTCGAATTGACGTGTATAATGAACCGTCTTGTAGGCATTTCAGGAAATCTCTGGCTAGTCATCGGCTGGCCCTGAGCTAACCCAGCAGAAACCTTGGTGACCACATAGGACAGGAGACATAGACTTCACAGAATTCGTTCAGAACAGTCTTCACCCAAACAGCGCCACCCAGTCCTGGGGGGAGGGGAGCATCTGATTTCCAGTACTGCATTGTCTAAGTTGTCCGTTCTCAACAAAAGACTAAGAGGTACGGAAAGAAACAAGAAACAGTGACCACAATTCAGGGGAAAAGGCAAACAATAGAAACAGTCCTTGAGGGGCCAGCAGGTGGCATGGTGGTTAAGGTGCTAGACTCCCACATGGCTGACCATGATTCAAGCTCTGGACCCAGCAGTCTGAAAAACACGCACTAGGTGCGTGTACACGTTCCCAAAACCCCAAGAGAAGAATGGAGGAAAAGGGATTGTTGGTGAGGCATCTTCCTTAGGGGTGATTTCTCTCTTCCCCTCTCTTCATCTCTCTCTCTCTCTGTCTCTCTCTCTGGTGAGAACACATACCCTATGGCAAAAACTTAAAAAGAAAAAAAAAAGTGGGTCAGCAGATAGCATAGTGGTTAAGGCCCTGGACTCCCACATGGCAAACTGTGGTTTGCGTCCCAGACTCAGAGGCTTGACAATCAACAAAATAAAATAAGGGGGAAAAAGTAAACTATCCTTGAAACTTGGACATCGTATTTATTAGACAAATTTTTTTTTGAGAGAGTTTTTTTCTATTGGGCACGTGCACTCGCCAGAAAGGGACAGAGAGATAGAAAGTGAGAAATCACGCCCCCCTCCGGAGGGGGGGAGATGGCCACACCACAATCCCTTCTCCTCCGTTCTCCTCTTGGGATCTTGGGCACCCATGCACGTGCGCCTGGTGTGAATTTAAGCCACCGGGTCTGGGACTCGAACTGTGGTCGGCTACATGGGAGTTTAGTGACATAGCCATTACGCTAACTGCTGGTCCCAAGACAAATATTTCTTTAGAGAGAGAGATTTTTGCTATAAGATGTGTGTACTTGCCAAAGACAAAAAGAGAGAAACCACCCTCCCCCTCAAGGGGGATGGCCATGCCACAATCCCTTCTTTTTCGTTCTCCTCTCAGGATTCTAGGCACACACACATACGTGCCTGGCATGAGTTCCAAGCCATTGGTTCTGGGACTCAAACTGTGGTTGACCACGTGGGAGTCCAGCACCTTAACCATGATGCCACCTGCTGGCCCCTAGACAGAGATTTTAAGTAAGATGGCTGTTTGAAATACATGTAAAGAAACAAAAGAATAAAAGAGCAATGTCTCAAGAAGGAGTTATGAATACAGAGAGAGAAATTATGAAAAGAACCAAGCAGGAATTGTGGGTGTGCCGCCAAGCCCAGTGTTTGAGCTGGAACACGTCTGTAATTGCGGCTTCTGGACATGAAAGAACAAGCAAGACAGGAAAACCACCACTGCACGACATTTGCTGAGAAAAAGCAAGCCCTGAGCCCTGCGTGACGCCAGAGACGCTGGACTGGGTGGCGCGGTGAGCAGCCCCCCGTACCTGTGCCCGTGCTGTTGGAATCCACGCCTGGCACACTGGGCACTCGGGACTGTGGGGGACAGTGCCCGGGATGGAGGAGAGCAGCCGGAGTCAGGGAGAGTTAGCGTGTGAACATGTTTGGGCTCCGTGACCTGTTGGGCGACCTTGGTGGCCTGTGCTGTGGCAGTGCCATTGGCTGTGGGAGTGGTCGACTTTGCTGCAGTTAAGGCACTTCCTTTTTTGTTTTTAATTTCCTACAGGGCATGTGCACTTGCCAGAGAGAGAGAGAGAGAGAGAGAGGGAGAAAGTGAGAAATCACCCCAGGGGGAAGGTCACGCCACAAAGCCTTTCTCCACTGTCTTCCCAGGAGTTTGAACACACATCACCTGGTGTGTTTAGCAAGCCTCCAAGTCCAGGACCCGAACCCCACAGTTAGCCATGCGAAATCCAGCCACCTTAACTCCCATGCCACCAGGCTGGCCCGGTACTTTTTGTAGAAGAGGCCTGTGAGAATGTCTCATCTTGCCTCTGGGGTAAACCCTGCAGCTCAGGAGTGAGGTCTGGAGGCTTGGGGTCATTCCCGGAGTGACTCGAGAGGGGAGGCTGCATGTCCTACACATGTCCCTGGGTGAAGCACACTGACGTGTGCAGGGGTTCGGCGTTTGGGGGCTGAGACGCAGACCACTCACTGCAGGGCGTCTGAGAAGCACACACAGTGACCAGGAAGGCTTTGCGGGGCCGCCACGCCAGTGCGAGGAGAGTCTAAGAGCCTGCACATGCTGTGCTGCGCGAGTCTCCCCCAGGTGTAGACAAATGCAGGGCTCGCAAGGCGCAGTGTCAGTGAGTGGAATGTTTGCGTGCCACAAAGGCCAGACCACCGTGAACATTCAGGAAGTGCAGATCTTGGGGTAGCTGACTGCCGCCCAAGCCTGGGCCCGCCTCTGCTGGCCTCTGCTGGCCTCTGATGGCCTCTGCTGCCCTCTGCTGCCCTCTGCTGCCCTCTGCTGTCCTCTGCCCACCTACTCGCTGGTCCTCCGCCAGCCTGAGAGCTGTGAGGCCCTGGGGGTAATCAAAGCACCAGCGAGCTTCCAACCAGGAGGACCCCATGGATCATTTTTCTTCATGCTTCCAGATCCCCAAAAGAAGCCTGAAAGGGATAAAGGACAGACACGTGGAGCTACACAGGCCAGTCAGTGGTGTGGCGATTGAGGCACGGGAGCCCACACGCCCTCCGTGCTGTTCGAGTCCCAGAACTGCAGTTTGGAAAAGGTGCTGGGCCCTGAGACCAGCGGATGGCCAGACTCCCACGTAGTAGATCTCTGTTTGAGTCCCGGACCCAGCGGCTTAAAATTCACAGCAGGGGCGTGTGCATGCGTGCCCAAGATCCCGAGAGAATGGAGAAAGGACTGCGGCATGGCCATCCCCCGACGGGGCAATTTCTCACTTTCTGTCTCTCTGGCTTTCTCTCTCTAGCAAGCACATGCGCCCTACAGCAAAAATCTCTCAAAAATAAAAGGAAAAAGAAAAACACCCTGGGCAGGTGTGTGTGCATGTCCAAATCCCAAAGGGAGGATGGAGAAGGGATTGTGACGTGGCCGTCTGCTGTGGGGGGGTGCTGTGTCACTTCCTCTGCGCCCCCTCTCCCACCCCGGGAAACACACGTACCTTAGGAAATTCCAAAAGAGAAACCTCGGAGGGCCATAGTGAGCCTCTTTGCTGGCTTACTCGGGTTTTTCTTCTAATTCCAGAGGGGGTTGAGATTTGACCTTGTCAGGGAACTTCAGACAGAGCAGAGGGTGTGGAGAGAGCGGGTGCTGAGCTGGGAGAGAACACGGCAGGACACGCATGCTGGCTGCTAGGTTTTGGAGGAGCTCCTCCTGGTGGGCTCTCTGCCTGGGCCTGGCGCCTGCTGCTCTGAAGGCTCATCAAGGTGGTGAGCAGAAGGTGTGAGAGTGGCCCAATTTCCCAGGTCTGCCCTGACTTCAAAGCTTGGTGTGGCGACCAGCAGTTAGTATAATGGCTATGTCGCTGGACTCGCATGTAGTTGACCGTGGTTTGAGTCCCGGACCCGGTGGTTTAAACTCACACCGGGCGCGTGTGCGTGCATGCCCAAGATCCCGAGAGGAAGTCCAGCGACATAGCCATGACACCAACTCTGGTCCCAACAGCTCCCTCCTTTGAATGGTACCTGTGTTGAGTGGGTCGTCTCCCTGGCTGCAGAGCTCGGGAGGCTGAGACCTGCACTGTCCGAGGACTCCTGTGGAGGGCTTCCACTCCTGGGGGGAACGGAAGGAAACGCTGGCCTGACATTCCCATTTGGATCTCAGCTGTTCCGACCTACGGGGTAACCGGTGTTGTTCATCTCTGCGTCCTGTGATCAGGGCTCTGTGGTCTCCCTCTGATCACGCTCACCCTCATGTAAAGGACAGATGGCCTACAAAGATTCCTCCCATGATGGCCCAGTGGTGCACACCTGTGACCCCAGTCAAGGCAGGAGGATCGCAAGTTCAAGACCAGCCTGGGAAAGATTGTTGGACTCTGTGTCTGGGAAAAAAAAAAAAAAAAGAGCCTCACCAAGGGATGCAGAGTGATCGTAGTAGTCATTTCTCAGGCAATGAGACAAAACAGCCGACAGCGTGACAGCACTGTCCACTGTTAACAGATTTCACAAGAGCCCTCCCGCTCCGTGTGGAGGGACTCACATCTAATATAATGCAGACGTCGCCCTGGGCGTGCCGCTGAGCACATGCCTGTGTGGGGCTAAGCCAGTATTTTCAGCAGAATGTTTAAAACTGTTCTTTCAGCTTTATCACAGTCTTTAACAGTGTGTGTGTGTGTGTGTGTGTGTGTGTGTGTGTAACACAGAAATACAGTAGTTACACGTAATGGTAAACAGCATATGGCGAAAGCGGTCACCGGCACAGGAACGGGTCAGCAGACGGGAGGGCTCGCTGGGTGACGGCTCGTCTCTGCGAGCTCGCGTGGCTGGGAGAACGGACTGTCCGCTGCTGGCTCTGTCCGTATCGTCTCCTCCAGGCCTCTGGGCCCCGTGGAGCGTGAGATGTGGCAGAGGAGGCTGTTCCAGCGGTTAGCACCGGGGCCTGGGGCAGCTCGAGCTCTCTTCTGCTCTGGACAGGCTGTTGGAGAGCTCGGTTTTGTCTGCTCATCCCTTTGGCTGGGGTCTCTGGAGTGGAAATTGTTGGCAGGGAACACATGAAAAGCTTCCTGCTGTAATGGCTCTTCCAAACTCTTTCCTGAGAGAACTGGAACTGGGCCAAAAGACTGTGACCCCAGGAAAGCAGCTCCGGAGTCCCCTGGCAGGCCTTGGGTCCTGGCTGGAGCTGTTCTTCCGCAGGGTCCAGGCCGCGTCTACCGGCAGAGCTCGAAAGGCAGAGGTCGCCGTCCCCCTGCCAGCCATTCTGTCTCCACTCAGGGCCGTGTTCTCTGCTGGACACGCCTGGTTTAGGCGTCTGCACATGCCTGGGTTGGAAACGAGTCCAAGAAGTGCTCTCTTCCAACTAGCCCCGGGGCCATGCCCTCTCTAAGGGGCGAGGGTCAGCCTGCATCAGGTGGGCCTGGCGTACTCAGGTTTGCAGCTGTGCCCCAGCCGGCCCTGAGTGGGTACGGCAGGATGGATGCCTGGCAAGGGCGCCGTCCCCAGGGCACTTGGGCTCTGGAGAGTACTGTCATCCCAGAGTGTAAGCGCCCTCTGCAGCATGGAAGGTGGCCCGTAGGGCTGGCACCAGGGCCTCTGCATCCCCTGGCTTGGCCTGGCTGGCGGCCGCATGGCCCACTAGCCATGAGTGGCCCCTGCTCCAACTGCAGTCGGAGTGCCGTAGGCTGCAGGAGCCAGCAGGCAGGAACAGCACCCGCCAGCGCTTGGGCTCCACGGAAGCCACAGCGTACTCGGGGGCCTCATGTCCACAGTTCACGGCGAGATCTGTGTTTTCTCCAGCAGCGCTAATCCCAAGGGCTCGGAATTTGGGCTCTCTCATGTGACGGCCTCAGGGCTGCCTGACATCCTGAGACCCAGCTTTGTAGGCTGCAGAGTGGGGGGGACAATGCCCGCCTTCACCTCGCCCTGTCAGCGTCAGGGCTTGGGCCCTGGGAGAACCTGCGACATGGCGGTGGGGTCCTGGCTCTCACCTGCCTCCAGCCTCCTGTGCTGGGGAGGGCATCGAGGATGGGAGGAACGAGATAGCCAGGGTGGCTGCCGCGGGGCTGGGAAGGAAGGGCGGCCCTCGGCCCGGGCTTTTGTGCT
>NW_006159906.1:804023-815940 GCF_000334495.1 Tupaia belangeri chinensis | reverse complement strand
ACGCAGCATTTGCTCCACCACCGCCCCTGCCATATCACCCCCGGTGCGGCTCCATCCCACGCACGCCCTGGGTGCAGGCGGGGTCGCCGCTGGGCTACTGTGGCCTCGTGCCGGTGGTGCCAGTGACAGGGGTGCTCGCCTCGGGCCGGCCACACCCAGCACTTTTCTGCTCAGGTGTAAGTGACTCATCTCACCTTCCCCCAGGAGGCGGGTGGGCCGGGGAGTCACCAGTGGGCTCTGGGCAGAGACAGGTCTGACAAGGCCAGCGGCCTCCAGCGTGGCACTGCCAGCCCTGCACCCCAGTCCTCAGCCCAGCTGGTGCAGGAGATGCAGCTGCTGCATCAGCTGCGTCCTAGGGAGTACCCGAGGGCCGATTTCCCCAGAAGCTCCCTGTTGCGCGGTGAGAAGACAGCGGGCGAGCCTGCAAGTGGGTGGTGATGGCCTCAGCGTGCTCCAGGCTGCTGCCTCTGGACCCAGCGAGCGCGCTGGCTCAGCACGGCAGGGTGGGCCGGAGACGGGCCAGTCTGGTGCGCAGAATTCCCGTGGCCCCGGGGTGGTCCAGGGGAGTCTCACGAAGTGGGAGACCACAGCCCGGCTGGTGGCTGCCTGGAGATGAGGCTGAAGCTCAGGAGCCGCAACCCTTGTTTTACTTTACTGTGAAATCCCACAGCCCAGCTCAGAGAGGAGATTGAGAAGCGGAGTCTGAAGGCAGGGCCGGCTGCGGGTGGTGCGATGCAGGGATTCTTAGCCGCCCGCCCACCTGCGCTCTGCGCCTCTGCAGGCGTCCGTGCCAGACGCTTTCTCCCCCTTCCCTGGCCCCGCTGTCTTCTCAGTGCCATAGCTAGACTGGGTTTTGTTTTGTTTTGTTTTTTAGGGTTTTGCCATAAGGTGTGTACGTTTGCCAGAGACACAGAGAGAGACAGGAGGGAAACTGAGAAATCACCACGCGGGGGGGGGTGGGGGGGTGGGCCCTGTCCTTCCTGCTCAAGGACAGTGCGCCCCTCTGCCTCTGCTTCCCCCCACAGCTGTGCGAGGGCCTGGTCCAGGGCTCAGGGCAGCAGCCCCCTGGGATGGGGCCCCGCAGAGGGTTCACTGCCAAGGACCCGGACAAAGCGGGAGGGGAGGAGGGAGGGCAACCAAGAGATGCCCCCAGAGTCCCACCAAGTGGAACTCAGTGAGTGTAAAGTAAGGGACACATGCCAGCTAACAAAGGAATCATACCTAACTTTTCGAGACCCCATTGCTTGCCTAATTTGGCGTTATAATCCATCCAGAAGCGTGAACAAAGGTCACCAAGCAATCTAAAGCAAACCGCTATGGAGGGAGGCCAACCTGGACCAAAGACGGCTGCACAAGAAGTGTATGTATCGATTTATTTTTATTTGTTTTACTTTTTAAAAGAATCACTATTTATTTATTTATTTAAATTCGACCAGAGAGGGACACAGAGAGAGAGAGAGAAAGAGAGAGTGAGAAAGAGAGAAAGCAAGCCGCCAGGTCTGAGACTCGGACTGCGGTTGGCCATATGGGAGTCCAGTGTCCTTAACCACCATGCCACCTGCTGGTCCTGATTTTTATTTTTATTTTTAATCTGGCAGAGCTCATGTACACTTGCCAGAGAGAGACAAAGAGAGAGAGAGAAGGAGAGAGCAGTCCCGTGGGGCCTGGTCATGCTGCACTCTGCTCCCCTCTGCTTCTCCACCCTGTCAGGATTTCGGGCACGCACATACACCCAGCATGCTTTTTTTCTTTCTTTCTTTCTTTTTTTTTTTTTGAGAGGTTTTTGCTATTGGGCGTGTGCACTCACCAGACAGACAGGGAGAGATAGAGAGACAGAAAGTGAGAAATCACCCCCCAGGGGGGATGGCCAAACCGCAATCCCTTCTCCTCCATTCTCCTCTTGGGATCTTGGGCATGCACGCACACATGTCTGGTGTGAGTTTAAGCCACTGGGTCCAGGACGCGAACCATGGTTGACTACATGTGAGTCCAACGACATAGCCATTACGCTAACTGCTGATCCCTCACCCAGCATGCTTTTCAAGCCACTGGGGTGGGAATTGGAATCACACAGTTGGCTAAATAGGATTCAGCTGCTTTAACCACTAGACCATGAGGCCGATTCCCAAAAAATCTATAGACTAAAGGCCAGGGGTTAAGAGGAGTGGCGCCCGGCTGGCTGCTCACCAGTGGCCTCCGTGGCCGACTCCGAGATGTCCTTTCTCCGGGGGTCCCAGGTGTGCGGTCCCCTGAGGCTGGTCACACCCACTGCATGGAGGGCCGTCACTGCCAGGAGCTTGTCCCAGATGCGTCTGCTCAAGTACTGTCCCTTCCCATGTCCCAGGCCTTGGCCTTCCCTCGGGCCACGTGCTGTCCTGCTTCCCCCTGCCCAGAGCATGCTCCTGCCAAGCTCCAGCCTGTGGGCCGCCCTTCCTTCTCATCCCTTGTTTTTAGATAGAAAGAGGACGATGACTTGATTCAAGCCAACGTGACCCCAGCTAAAGGCATGAACCTTGACCTCTTGGCTCATTCTTTTTCTTTTTTTTTTTTTTTTTTTTTTTGAGAGATTTTTCACTATAGGGCGCGTGCGCTCGCCAGACAGACAGAGAGAAACAGAGAGACAGAAAACGAGAAATCACCCCCCAGAGGGGATGGCCATGCCGCAATCCCTTCTCCTCCATTCTCCTCTTGGGATCTTGGGCACGCACACACACGCACCCGGCGTGGGTTTTAAGCCACCGGGTCCGGGATGCGAACCGCGGTCGACTACGTGGAGTCCAGAAACATAGCCATTAGGCTAACTGCTAGTTCCCTTGGCTCATTCTTTAAGAGAGATTTTTGCTAGAGGGCACTTGTGCTCGCCAGAGACAGAGAGACCAAAAGCGAGAAATCACCTTCCGAAGGGGTGGCCACACTGCAATTCCTTCTCCTCCATTCTCCTCTTGGCATGTTGGGCATGCATGCACATGTGCCCGGAATGAGTTTTGTTGTTGTTGCTGTTTTTATTTTTTAGAGAGATTATTTTTACTATAGGGTTTATGCACTCACTGTAGAGACAGAGAGACAGAAAGTGAGAAATCACCCTGGAGGGGTGTGGTCACGCTGCAATCCCTTCTCCTCCATTCTCCTCTTGGGATTCTGGGAATGCATGCACACGCGCCTGGTGTGAGTTTAAGCCACCAGGTCCGGGACTTGAACTGTGGTAACCACATGGGAGTCCAACGCCATAGGCATTATGCCATCTGCTGGTCCCTGTTTAGTATTATTTTTAAGCTTATTTATTTTTCCCATAAGCTAGAGAAACTAGAGAGAGACAGAAAGACAGAGATAGGATCTTCAAAAGGATCTTGACCCTGTGATCCACCCCCAGTCCCAGCCAGCCCTGGGTCACGGGCAGGTGCATGCCAGGCACCCAGGACGTCTCTGTGTGTGAACGTGGAACTTCCCCCGGGGCAGCCTTGCAGAGCACTGGCTTCTACTGAGCTGCAGCCAGCCAGCTGCTGAGCTCATGCCCACAGACGTCCTTGTGGAGACCACGCAGGCAGACTTGGGGCAGGGAGTGGGCTTGAAGTAATGGCCTGGAATCCGAGCTGGAGCAAGGGGCAGCATTTCCTGAGTGCAGGGGGGCAGCCCAAGACAAGGCGCAGTCTAGGGGAAGCCAAGAGGCGTCGGGTGGACTTTGCAGAAAACGCAGCACCTTTTCTTTTAAAAGTACAATGAAGGACCAGCAGTTAGCGTAATGGCTATGTCACTGGACTCCCATGTAATCGACTGTGGTTTGAGTCCCGGACCCAGCGGCTTAAACTCACACCGGGCACATGTGCGTGCGTGCCCAAGGTCCCAAGAGGAGAATGGAAGAGAAGGGATTGCAGTGTGGCCATCACCCCTGGGGGGGTGATTTCTCGCTTTCTATCTCTCTGTCTTTCTGGTGAGCGCACGCGCCCTAGAGCAAAAACCTCTCGAAATAAATAAATGAAAGTACAACGAACACATCTTTGCCATCATTTCAAACCAGATCCCCTTGGTCTATCTTAGTGACATTTAAAAACTCATTACATAGGGGCCAACAGGTGGTGTGGTGGTTAAGACGCATGGCTGACTGTGGTTCGAGTCCTGGACTCAGCAGTTTGAAAATCATGCTGGGTGCGTGTGCATGCATGCCCAAAACCCTGGGTGGGCAATGGAGGAGAAAGGATTGTGGCATGGTCATCCTCCTTGGGGGGTGATTTCTCACTTTCCCTGTCCCTGTGTCTTCTCTGTTTCTCTCAGACAAATGCACAAACCCTAAGGCAAAAATCTAAAAAAAAAAGTTGAATAGTAATGTATTTTCAGGTCTTTCGGTTGTGAAATAGGACACCGTCCTCGTTTAACGACCCAGCTGTTTAACAACTGTAAGGGTCCAGAGATCGGTCTAACTGATGGAGACACAGAAAAGACAGCGACAATGCAACTGCAAAAGAGGCTTTTATTCTTTTCCAGCTAGCTCGGGGACGAGCTTCTGGCCATCGCAGCGGGCCTTAACAAGGACCCCGAGCCTAAGATAAAGGGATCTTTTATAGCTCCGAATCACAATGCAGGAAGTACAGTCATTTTCCACTTGAGGGAGGGGGTGTGTGTGAAAGCTAGCTGTCATTATGTTTAGGTTTAGATTAGGACTTTCAGTTGAGGTCAGATTGACCTGGCTCTGGCATCGTCAGGGCCCATCTTACTTTGTTTACTTATGTGGTCTCAGACTCCCTGGGTTCTGTCCTTGAGGGTCTAACATGGCGGTGGTTGTGTCAATTCAGCCTAACACAACCACTCAGTCTGACGACCAGGTCTGCAGCCGGGAGTCCTTCCTGAGTCCCTAGTCGCCACGGTGGGTCAGTGTCCACAGCGTGGCATTTCCGCAGTCCGGCACCGCACACTGCTCGTAACCACGTACTCCACCGTGCACGCACAGCCGTGCTCAGCGCCGTCACCACGTCGCTGGGCCCGCATCACCATGGTGCCCGTCTCAGGTACCTTCTTGCATAGCTGCAGTGACGTCACCCTAGTGCAGTGTCATGTGACAGCCCTGTAGGACGTGACATGCCACCAGACCTCCGCCGTCAGCCCCTCGCGGTTGACCAGCCTGCGTGACCTCGTCCAGGAGCGGAACTTGGTGCTGCGGGGGAAGAGAGCCTGGATCGGCAAAGCTCAGGGGCCTGTGAGCGCTGGCCTCATCAGCCACACCTCCACACAGAGACCACCCAGTGCAGGACGCGCGCGGCCACCCCTGCACGGGGATCCTTGCCGGTGCTGGGTCCCCGCGTCTGACCGCTGCCCGGGTTGGGCCGTTCTCGTAACCACCTCCTACTCTCGGCACCGTCAACTGACATGGACACTTCTTTTCCTTTCTACATGGGATCTTTCGATGAATGAAATTCTTAATTTCAAATTAGTGAAGACTTTTTTTTTCTCGTTTTCTTTGATAGATAGTTTCTTAAAGGGTTTATTTTTGGTGAGCGAGAGACAGACAGACATCCCCAGCAGGGCCCCCACACTGCAGTCCACCCCGCCTCCAACAGCCTCATCATGCAGGCCCACATGCACTAGCTCGTATGGGGGGCTCGGGACGTGAACCTGGGACCTTCTCATGTGGATCCAGTTACGGCATTGCTGCACCTCTTCTGGTCTCAGTAGCTAGTGTTTATTATTTACTTACTTAAGAGGGATTTTTGCCATAGGGTGCATGCACTCATTGGAGAGACAGAAAGTGAGAGATCACTCTCCAGGGGATGGCCACACTGCAGTCCCTTCTCCTTTCAGGACTTTGGGCACACATGCACACGCACCCGGTGTGTTCTAAGCCACCAGGCCTGAGGCTCAAACTGCCCTTGACTATATGGGAGTTCAGCAATGTAACCACTACGCCATCTGCTGGTCCCTATTCATTTATTTTTAGTTTTGCTATAGAGTACTTGCACTCACCAGAGACAAAGAGAGAGAGGGAGAGTGAGAAATCACCCCCCAGGAGGGATGGCCACACTGAAATCACTTCTCCTCTATTCTCCTCTTGGGTTTTTGGGCACGCACACATATGTATTCAGTGTGATTTTCAAGCCACTAGGCCCAGGACTCGAACCATGCAGATGACCACGTGGGACCCAGCTGCCTTAACAACCACTCCCCCAGTTTACTCTGTACTATTTTTTATGTGCAGTTTAAGAAGTTGTTTCCAACTCTGAGGCCTTGAAGCTATCCTATCTCACGTCCTCAAAGCTCTGCTATTTTTGCCTTTCATAGTTAGATTCTCAGCACACCCGGAATGGTATGAGGCAGCTGGCAAGGGTCACCTGTGACCTCATGGGAAGACCCTGCCACACTGCGGCACCCACCGCATGACGGATCTCGATACACTAGGACACACCTCTCAAAATTTCGCAGGCACTACGGCGCTTCTAGTTTCATGAATTTTAGAATAAGCTTGTCAGGTTACACACACGCAGACAGACGCACACACACATCGGAACCACAACGAATTTATAGTCAGGTTTTTAAAGAACTGGTATCTTTATAATATTGAGTTTTTCCATCTATAAACAAGGCACATATCTCCACTTTTAAGGTCTTCTTTTAATTTCCTTTTTTTTTTTTTTCTTTAAAAAAAAAAAAAAAGAAAAGTGTATCTTATTCATGAGAGCAAGATGCGCACCCTTGGGGGGGACACCCGACCGGGTCTCATCACACAGTAGGCCTCCCCCAGCCCTCCAGCCTGCCAGGGTCTCGGACGTGCTTCTAGGTTGACTCGGGGTCCCACACTGCAGTCCCTTCTCCTTTCAGGACTTTGGGCACACATGCACACGCACCCGGTGTGTTCTAAGCCACCAGGCCTGAGGCT
This sequence comes from Tupaia belangeri chinensis, assembly GCF_000334495.1. Classification (NCBI taxonomy): domain Eukaryota; kingdom Metazoa; phylum Chordata; class Mammalia; order Scandentia; family Tupaiidae; genus Tupaia; species Tupaia belangeri. Next base: position 809,078 of record NW_006159906.1, on the reverse strand, counting down.
CAAACTGCCCTTGACTATATGGGAGTTCAGCAATGTAACCACTACGCCATCTGCTGGTCCCTATTCATTTATTTTTAGTTTTGCTATAGAGTACTTGCACTCACCAGAGACAAAGAGAGAGAGGGAGAGTGAGAAATCACCCCCCAGGAGGGATGGCCACACTGAAATCACTTCTCCTCTATTCTCCTCTTGGGTTTTTGGGCACGCACACATATGTATTCAGTGTGATTTTCAAGCCACTAGGCCCAGGACTCGAACCATGCAGATGACCACGTGGGACCCAGCTGCCTTAACAACCACTCCCCCAGTTTACTCTGTACTATTTTTTATGTGCAGTTTAAGAAGTTGTTTCCAACTCTGAGGCCTTGAAGCTATCCTATCTCACGTCCTCAAAGCTCTGCTATTTTTGCCTTTCATAGTTAGATTCTCAGCACACCCGGAATGGTATGAGGCAGCTGGCAAGGGTCACCTGTGACCTCATGGGAAGACCCTGCCACACTGCGGCACCCACCGCATGACGGATCTCGATACACTAGGACACACCTCTCAAAATTTCGCAGGCACTACGGCGCTTCTAGTTTCATGAATTTTAGAATAAGCTTGTCAGGTTACACACACGCAGACAGACGCACACACACATCGGAACCACAACGAATTTATAGTCAGGTTTTTAAAGAACTGGTATCTTTATAATATTGAGTTTTTCCATCTATAAACAAGGCACATATCTCCACTTTTAAGGTCTTCTTTTAATTTCCTTTTTTTTTTTTTTCTTTAAAAAAAAAAAAAAAGAAAAGTGTATCTTATTCATGAGAGCAAGATGCGCACCCTTGGGGGGGACACCCGACCGGGTCTCATCACACAGTAGGCCTCCCCCAGCCCTCCAGCCTGCCAGGGTCTCGGACGTGCTTCTAGGTTGACTCGGGGTCTGAGCCATGGTTGGCATGTGGCTTCCGGCACGGCCGCTCAGGTGCCATGGCCCGTGCCACCGAGGGTGGGCCGCCTTCCCATCTCGTAATGTCAGTTTCCCTCTTGTGACATCACATCTTTGGTCCTACTGATTCCTGGATATTGATATTTGAGTTGTAATCGTAAATGATATATGTAAAAATAATGTTCTGCTTGTCGTGGGCTAGCAGGTGGTGTGGAGGTTAAGGCACTGACACCCACGTGGCTGACTGTGCAATTTGAGTCCTGGGCCTGGTGGCCGAGAAACACATTGGGTGTACGTGTATGTGCCCGAAATCCCAAGAGGAAAGTGGAGGAGAAGGGGTTGTTGTGCAGCCACCCCCATGGGGGGCAATTTCTCACTTTCTCTCTGTGTCTCTCTGTCTTTGGTGAGTGCACATACCAAATAGCAAACATTTAAAAAAAAAAAGAATGTTCATAAGTCATTAAATCTCTATTCAAAAAATAATATTCCATTTGTTCTTTTTTTTTTTTTTTTTGGAGAGGTTTTTGCCAGAGAGAGAGACAGAGAGACAGAAAGTGAGAAATCACCCCCCCATGGGGGATGGCCACGCCGCAATCCCTTCTCCTCCGTTCTCCTCTCGGGATCTTGGGCACACACTCACAGGCGCCCGGAGTAAGTTTTAAGCCACTGAGTCCAGGATGCGAACCACGGTCAACTACATGGGAGTCCAGTGACATAGCCATTACGCTAACTGCTGGTCCCTGCATTTGTTCTTATTAAGCAGGTACATAACTTATTAAGCAGGCACTTTCTTTTTCTTTTTTTTTTTTTTTTTGCTACGGAGTGCATACACTCATCAGAGAGAAAGTGAGATCATCCCCCCACTCCCCCCGGGAATGGCCACACCACAGTCCTTTCTCTTCCATTCTGGTCTCAGGGTTTTGGGCATGCGCATACAAGTGCCTGGAGTATTTCTCAAGCTGTCGGGTCCAGGGCTCATACCATGGTTGGCCATGTGGGGTCCAGCGCCTTCACGTCCATGTCACCTGCTGGTCTCACACTTTTAAATTGTGACAATTTCCCTGTGACTCCTTGAGAATTTTCATCTAGTCGTCATATTATTCTGGAGTGATGGTCTTCTTCTTTTCTCTCCCACCCCAACCCTAACTCTACCCTACCCTTCTCTGGCCCTTCTCCAGCTCTGGCCTCCCACACGACGCATCCAGCAGCTGGAGAGGGCCTCTGTCTCCCTCCCAATCCCGGAGGGAAGCTTGCAGCATTTTACCATTCAGTGGGAGGGCTATGGCCACCCTTTACCACACGAAGACTCTGTTCTATTCCTAATTATCTAAGTTTTCTAACAAATATTGACTAGATGACATTTTACCAGCATTTATTGAGATGATTTTACACGATATAAAAAAAATCCCTTGTCCTGTTGATGTACTGATATTTTATATATGTACATGTGTGGTGTGTGGTGTGCGTGTGTGTATGAGTATGCATGTATATATATATATCAGTCATGCCTTGGTCCTTTTTCCTTCATTTCTCTATCCCATCAGATTTTAGGGCACACATGCACATGTACCTGGTGTGTTTTTCAAGCTGCCAGGGCTAGGATTCGAACCACCAGCCCAAGTTGCGGTTGGCCATGTGGGGCCAGCTCCTAGTGCAGAGCGCTTGACCACCATGCCCCACCCTGCCTTCTAAATACTTACCCAGGTGAGCTCTGGGCCGCTCAGCCGTTTCATAGGTGGCTGATCGGGGCTGCTCAGGTGCCATGTAGGACATCTGCGTCTTCATTCATGACCGAGTGAGTCTCTGCCTCTCCTGCCTCCTGGTGTCCGCCTCAGGCTCGGGGGGTTACCACACTGGGTTGGGAACTGTTTCCTTTTTTACCATTTTCTGGAAGAATTTCTCTATTAAATTGGTAGAATTTATTATTGAAGCTTTTGGGGCAGGAAAACGTCTTCATAGGAAGATTCTGAGTTATGGCTTTTATCTGTCAAATGATGTAGGACTGTCTGTGTGTCAGTTTTGGTGGATTCTGTCTCCCCCCCCCCCCCGGGGCTGTGCGTTCCTTCCCCCCCCCCCCCCTGGTCTGTGTCCTTTATCTGTCATTGAAAATTTATCAGAATAAAACTTCACAACATCTGCTTTTTTCTGTTAGTTAAGTTTTGCTATGGGCATGTGCACTCATCAGAGAGATAGAGAGACAGAGAGTGAGGGAAAGCCAGAACCCCCCACCCCCGCCCCTGGGAGTGGCCACACTGTAGTCCCTTCTCCATTCTCTTGCTGGGATTTCGGGCACACACGCATACCCACCACGCATGAGTTTCAAGTCCATGGATCTAGAACTCTCAAACTGTGGCCAGCCATTTGGGAATCTAGTGCCTTAACCATCACACTACCTGCTGACCTCAAAAGATTTTTTTTCCCCATTAAAAAAACCCTTTATTCAGGGCCCAGCAGGTAGCGTGATGGTTGGGGGCGCTGGACTCCCATATGGCCAACCGCAGTTCAAGTACTGAACCTGGTGGCTTGCTTTCTCACTTCCTCTCTCTCTTAACGCTATCCCACTCTGATCAAATTAAAATAAATAAAGTTAAATAAGATAATTCTTTAAAAACAAACAAACAAAATCTTGATTCATTTCTTCCATGAGTGAAAGGTAGACAGAGCGAAAGAAGAGAGAGAGAGCCAGAGAGAGCGAACCCTGCAGAGCCCTGCGACCGCCTCGGCCCCAGCCAGCCAGACCATGGCATGAGTGAGCCTGTAACTCAGGGAGGTCTCTGGGCTTGAACTGGCACCTCTTCCAGGTGGGCGTTTCCTCACAGTGTGTTGTTTTCCCCTCTGAGCCTGTAAGAGCCTTTTATTTATTTATTTATTTATTTTTTAAACATTTAAAAAAATTAATTAACATTCACTCCCTAAGCATACAAAACGTGACTTCCCATCCAGAATACACTGCACAATGGCTTAATCATGCATGTTATCGTCAATCTTTTCACTGTCGGGCGGGCCGCCCTCTGGCCCGTGGCCTGTGTGCAAAAATGCATCATGACTTTTTTGATGACCCAAAATTGTTTTTTAAGTTGAATGACTTACTTCCTCCATGTGTGGGAAAGACAGAGAGGGGGAGACAGCACCCTCAACAGCGCCATGAGACCACAGTCTACCCTAGCTTCAGGCAGCCCCAAATTGGGGGCCAGCACGCGCCTGGTGTCCTCAGGGAGGCCTCCAGACTCGAACAGAGAACGTTCCCCATGGCAGTGCCTTGCGGGTATCACCACTCACCACCACACCATCATCCGTTCCTCATCCTCCGTTCCTGACCCTCACAGGGTGACCGCTGACTGCCCCGTCCCCTTCTCTGGCGGGCTGCCCTCAGGCTGTGCGAGGGGCTGGAACTCCACCAGGAGCACAGGCCAGGCTTGGGGGGCCTCCTGCCCTGGATCCTTGCAGCCCTCCCTGCTTGGAGCCCCCGTGCCCAGGCCCACAGCCACAGGGTGCAGCTGGTCAGCTCCTATGAAGCTCACGGCCAGAGACAGACGGAGGTGGAGCTCTCCCTGCACGGGCACGCTCAGTAAGGCCCCTGGGAGACGTCGAAGCCTTTAAGGCTCAAACCGTGAAGCCTAGTTAGGGACATCTCAGACGCGTTCAAAGCTAGACCAGATAGTAGGCCAGCAGGTGGCATGGAGGCTAAGGAGGCTGGATCCCACATGGCTGGATCCCACATGGCTGGATTTGTGTTCAAGTCCTGGACCTGGCGTTTGAAAATCATGCTGGGTGTGTGTGCATGCATGCCCAAAATCCCGAGAGGAGAGAGGAGACAGGATTGTGGCATTGCCATTCCCCTGGGAGGTGCTTTCTCATTTGCCCTCTGTCTCTCTCCAATAAGCAACCTACTGCAAAAAAAGAAAGTAGGAAGAAAGCAGAAGAAAGAGAAAGAAAGAAAAAGAAAGAAAATGAGTAAATAAACCAATAGTAAAATTTGCCCCACGGCGTTCAGACAGAAGCGACTTACACACACCTTTCCTCATCTCTGTCCTCACCTCGTCTCCTGTCTTGTGGGTGTGTGTGTGGGTCTTTAAAACATTCAAGGAAAAAGGGTATTTTGGTACAAAAAATATTGAAAT
>NW_006159906.1:783212-803993 GCF_000334495.1 Tupaia belangeri chinensis | reverse complement strand
TGTCACAGGAGAGACAATGTAGCGGAGGAGCGGTAACTGCACAGGGGCTCAGACCTGAGCACGTGTCTGCTCTGAGAATCCACGTCGCACGCTGTAAAGGCCCACAGTGGCTAATTCCAATTTTCCAATGAATAAATAATAACCACATATAGCTGGTGGCTTCCACATGGCAGAGCACAGCTCTGGAGTCTTTTTGTTTTTGGAGAGGTTTTCACTATAGGGCGTATGCGCTCGCCGGAAAGACAGAGAGAGACCGAGAGACAGAAAGTTAGATATCACCCCCCCAGGGGGGATGGTCACGCCACAATCCCTTCTCCTCCATTCTCCTCTCGGGATCTTGGGCACACACGCACACATGCCCGGCGTGAGTTTTAAGCCACCAGGTCTGTATGTATGCTCACATCTCCAGTGTATGGCCGGGTGGCTCTGACAAAGATGCGGGTGCTTGTGACCCACACTTCTACCAACCTGTGGCCCATGAGCGTCACCCTCACCCCCTTCCAGGGCGGTCCCCACCCCAGGACCTTAGAGGAACCACTTTCAGGGCTTCTGGAGTTTGCGCAGAAGGACGCACAGACCGTGCAGGCTTCCTGGACAGGGCTCCTGCTCAGTGCGATACTCACCTTTATCCCTCTTCCCCCTTGCCCCTTGCCGCCCCGCAATGGCTCAGCACAGTGCGGAACCTGTCGGGTGCAGAGGGCGGCCCCCAGATGCCCCCAGCTGCCCCCAGCCGGCACTCGGGCAGGGGTCCCAGCGCTGGGGTCTGAGTTCAAGGCTAAGAAACCTACGACAGAAATTCAGGAAGAGATTTTAAACAGAACACACGTAAGGTTCTGTACGGGCCATGACAGAAATATCGTGAGCCGAGGTCACAGGAACCTTCTCTCCCTTGCCTAAGTCAGCACAGGCCTCCCGCAGACAGCACGACCGCGGAATGAGCCAGCTGTGCCTGTAATGCGAGTGCCCGTCCACCAGGGGGCTCACATATTCTTTTTCTTTTTTTCTTTCAGGTTTTGCCATTGCACACGTGCACTCTCCAGAGAGAGGCAGAGAGTGACAGTGAGAGGGAACGTGCGAAATGACCTCCCAGGAGGATGGTCAGGCCAGTCCCTTCTCCTCCATTCTCCTCTCGGGATTTGGGGCATGCACGCACACACACCCAGTGTGATTTTCAAGCTGCCGGGGCCAGAACTTGAACCACAACCGGCCATGTGGGAATCCAGCATCTTAACCACCATGCTACTTGCCGGCCCCACCTATTTTCTTAATGTCTTTCTCTTTTAAAAAATGTTTAAAGTTTATTAACTTATTTCTTCCATGAGTTGAGAGACACAAGGAGAGAAACACAGGGACACCCCCCTCCCCCCCAGAGGGTCCTGACAGCAGCCATGCCCCCACCCCTGCCTCAGCCATGCCTGGGTCGTGGGCATGCGTGTGCCCAGTGTGCTCGGGGTGGTGGGGGCAGTCTCCCACGTGAACCCAGAACCAGCCCATGCAGGGCAGCCCCATGGGGCACCACGTTCGACCTCCACACCACCACCTGGCCCTGTGAGCCCTTGATGAAGGCTGGTTTACCAGATTTTTTCCCTCGTGGTTTTTACTTTATCCTAAGATTTTGTCTACACCCGGGTAAGGACGGGAGCCCACGTTCTCGCCTAGGAGCCTCTCGGGCTTGCGTTTTCCTCTGGGTCCACGCTCCGTCCCACTCTTGCCCTAGCGCCCATGTCGGCAGGGGTCAGGTTCACTCTTGACTATGGAGGCCCCTTCTGTTGAAGCAGATCCGACATCTACCTGGGACTTGGCCTGGACGTCGTTCAGGGGTGTCTCTGACTGTCTTGGTCTGTCAGGGCTGCTGCGGGGTGACAGCACGGACAGGGAGTGACTTCTCACAGGCCCAGGGGCTGGGAGCCCACGCCGAAGGCCCTGCAGAGCCAGCCTGGAGGGCTGCTCCTGCTCAGACGGCACCCTCTCTCTGCCCGCTCGGCAGTCAGGGCCGGCTGCTCTCTGGGACCCCTTACAGGCCGGGCCTACCCAGGAGGGTCCACCCTCAGGACCTGGGGACCCCCAGCAGGCCCCGTCCCCTGGCGGCTGTGGTTTAACACCCTCTGGGGAGGGTATAGACAGCCAGTCCGTCGCTCTCCCGGCCGAGGCTCATTACAGTCTTCCATGTCCACGGCCTGCACTGGGCAGGAACTCGCTCTGGGCTTTGGTGCCAGGCGCAGGACTGGCTGCATCTCCAGCTCATAGGTGGCTTTCTGCAGGCTTTGTCACTCCGACCCTGCCCGCTCTGGGGCTCTGGGAGTAAATCCCTCCCGAAGGGGCCCACGTGACCACTGCACCATGGAATGCATGGCTTCCGGCTCCGAAGCGCCCCTGTTCCCGCGTGCACAGCCTCCTGCTGCCCACTGGTGTCAGGGCCAGCCTGTCAGCAAACAGTGATTCATCTGCCAGGCACCCAGTCTGCGCTGGCTCTGGGTTCGAGAGAGGCGACACGTCTGTCCTTCCTGGGAAACAGAGTGGGAGAGGTCTGACTTGGCGTCTAGGGTAGTGCCATGGGCACTGACGGGCTTCCAGAGAAAGGCTGGAGCGGTCGGACTGTCCACAGCGGGCTTGTCATCTGGGAAGACGGGGCTGCGGGGCAGTGAGTGCCGGCTTCTGGGAGGAGAGCGGAGGGCTTTGAGGGGGTGACTGGGGTGGGGTGGACACCCTGGTGGCAGGAACGGCAGGGCCAAGGCCTGGAGCCCGGGGCCTTGTAGTGCTGGGATTCTAGAACTGGAGCGGCCGAGGTCTGCCCGAGAGGACAGCTCTGTGCTGACAGCCCAGGGCGGCAGCCACTGGCCCACGGAGCTGTTGACCCTTGCAACGTGGCTGGTGTGACTGAGGGACTGAATTTTTAATCAAGAGAAAGATTTTCTGGAGTGCTCATGTGCTCTGGAGAAAACCAGAGACGGAGGGGGGAAAGTGAGGAAGCAGCCCCCAGGGCGGATGACCATGCCACGATCTCTTCTCCTCCCTCTCCTCCCAGGGCCACCGGCACACACACACACAGTGCACCTGGCGTGTCGTGCAAGCCACCAGGTCCTGGACTCGAATGGCACTGCCGGCCATGTGGGATCCAGCCACCCGAACCCCGCACGCCTCTCGTTCCTGAAGTTTTAACTTTAATTGAATGAAATTTAGGCAGCCCAGACACTCCATGGCTGCCAGGTTGGACAGCCTGGCTTGGGGTGACGCGGCCACCAAGGAGGAGAGCAGGCAGGTGCACTCACTGCTCAAACGTCCTCGCCCGCCTCCAGGGGGTAGAGACGGTGTCCCCTGGTGTGCAGAGCCCCTGGGAGAGACGGCTAGGTTCAGGAGAAGGGGGATGACTGAGCAGGGGTGGGGTGTGTCGGGGTCGTTCTCAGGCTACTGCCTGCAAGGCGGCCAAGGCGAGTGCGTTGGGGATGTGCTCTGCCCTGAGCGGGCTCCGTGCCGGGCGGTGGGCAGGCCAGGTGCAGGCGCCAGGCTCCAGGGGGAGGACCGGGCTTCCGGGATTTCCTTTCCTTTCCTTTCTTTCTTTTTTTCTTAGTTGCCAGAGGGTGTGTGCGCTCACTAGAGAGAGACAGAGAGACAAAGGCAGAGACCATTCATGAGTGGGGCGTGGCCACACCACTGTCCCTCCCCCTCCATTGCTCCATGCTGCGGGGATTTGGGGCATGCACACACCTGCTTCTGGCGTGTTTTTCAAGCTGCCAGGGCTGGGATTTGAACAGCAATTGACCATGTGGGATCCAGTTCCTTTAACCACCAGGCCGCGGGGCCAGCTCTGTGGCATTTCCCCCCAAGACATGTGTGTGTACGATTGTGTTTATGTTAAGCTCTTACGAATGCACTGGAACTGTTGAGGATAACGCTAAACTTCATTCAATTAAAATAAAAAATTCAGGAGCAAGAGGCATGTGGGGTTTGGGAAGGCTGGATCCCACATGGCCGACAGTGCCTTTTGAGTTTTTTTTTTTTTTTTTTTTGGTCTGAAAATGTCTTTTTATCTAAGCACAAAAATTGAGATGTAATATATGCATTTGTACATGGAGAAAAACACACCAGAAAGGCATTTATAAAGCCCTGGCCCTTGTCACTGTCATTCACGGTTCCGCAGAGCCTTCAGCCAGTGGGCCTCAGAGGCACAGCTGATGTGCTAGCCCCTGACGTTACCTGAGTCTTCGAAGGAGAAGAAACCTTTTTTTTGTATGAGCCAGGCCCATTTGGGAGCAAAGCCCACAGCGTGAGCTTGGCCCACCGGGAAGATCTACCAGCCTCCAGAACCAACGTGGGGACGGGGAGGCACAGGGGGCTGACGATGACCTGGGCCCTCCCAGCCTCTCACCTCCTCCGCCATGTCGGTTGCGGGTCCCTCCAGACCTCGGGGAGGCTCCCTGGGCAGCTGGGACTCTGACCTGCTGCAGCCCTGGGCTCCCGTGACCGGTGTCCTGAGAGGCCCCTTCCTTCCTGTCGGGCCGGGCCGCTTCCAAGCTGGGTGAGGGGGACCGGCGCGCTCTCGAGGAAGGGAAGGGTGTGGCTGGGGGCCCCAGGAGCAGACCTTCGGTTGTAGGTGTAGGCCTGACCTTCCTTTGGGAGTGGACCCCAGAAAGTGCTGGTGCAGAGTGAGGCCCAGCCCACAGGGACCCTCTGAGAGATCGTGGCTGTGGATCCCCGCTGCCAGGGTCGAAGGCCCCTCTGGGAGTCCTGTGGACCCCCCAGGCACAGGCTCTCCAGGCCAGGGGGCCGCCCTGGGGCAAGAGCCCCTGGCAGGCCTGGGCCACAGGCGAGGCACCCAGGCGTGCAACCAGGAGAGACGTGAGACATGGCGGGGTGTGCTGGGTGCTCTTCGGAGAGATCCATGATCAGCCAATTGCATGCGCCCCCCTCCCCCCATTCGTAACCAGGCGATGTGCGGTTTTATTTCCCTAAAGGAGTATAAAACCAGCAGGACTTAGGTACGGAACCATGCATGGGGGGTGGCAACAGCTGATGGCCCCGTCCCCAGTTTCTGGGCTTCTGCTGAAGCCCTCACCCGGATACTGGGAAGACAGGAGAGAGTTGGGGTCATGGAAGGAACCCCATGTTCAGCAGTTCAGATCACAGACTTGCTCACTGTTTAAGCCAGCAAACCCCGAACCGCTAACCTCGTTAACCATCGGACTAGGTTTCCGTGAGTCGGATATTAGGCGCTTCATGGACGATGGCTGAACCTGCAGTTGGTCCTGTGGGAGCCAGCGCCTTAACCACCATCCACCTGCTGGCCTCAGACTTCCCGTGAAGGAGAAAATTGTCTAGAGGGTACATGCCTTCACCAGAAAGTGACACAGAGACAGAGACAGAGACAGAGAGAAAGAGGGAGCCAACATTCCCCATGGGCGCAGTCACCTGCGATCCGCTCTCCTGCATCTTCCCCTTCTTTAGAACGGTGGGCATGTGCATGCGCCCAGCATGTTCCTTGAGCCACTGGTCTGGGATTGAACTGCAGGGTCAGCCATGTTGAATGAGGCTGCCTTGACCATCGGGCCACAGGGCCAGCCCCCGTTTTCTCACACTTAATGACAGTTCTGAGGGGACTGAGCTGCCCCGCCCCTAGGGCCCAGGCACCTCCGTGCAGCGCCACCCGTGGTCCAGACAGCTCTTCACGTTTCATCGCTGTACTTTCCTTTCTCTATACTTCTTATTTCATCGCTCTGCAGCTTACAGGGACATGGCTGAGAAGCAGAGTGAGTGGCGAAGAATGCATGCAGTAAGTGAGCTGATTCTAGCTTCACTGAGATTGCGCTGTGCACTGAGAGCTGGACGCCGCATGGCCAGCCGCAGTGTGGCCCTAGCTCCAGGGCTTCCAAAAGCACAGCGGGCAACCACACATGTGTGCCCAGAGTCCTGATGGGGCGGGGAAACCAAGGAGAGGCGGTCTCGGCATGGCCACGCCCAGCTGGGAGTCCCTCCTCTAGGATGCTTGTGCTCCCCAGGGAGACTGAGACAGAGGTGAGAAATCACCCTCCGGGGAGGTGGCCACTGTGCAGTCCCTTCTCTTCTGTTTTTCTCTTAGGATTCTGGGTACACACACACATGTACCTGGCATGAGTTTTAAGCCACTGGGTTCAGGACTTGAACCACGGTTGACTATGTGGGAGTCCAGGGATGTAACCATTATGTCATATGCTGGTCCGAAGCCCACACACCTTCTGGTAATAAAAACACATTAAAAGGGCCAGTCTGTAGTGTGTGGTTAAGAAAGTCAGATTCCACATGGCCACCTGCACAGCTCGAGGCCTGGACCCTACAGCTGGAAGGGCACTGGGTGGCAGTGGGTGACTGAGATCCCAGCAGGGACTAGCAGTTGGCATAATGGCTATGTCGCTGGACTCCCATGTAGTCGACTGTGGTTTGCACGTGGCTTAAACTCACGCTGGGCGCATGTGCGTGCGTGCCCAAGATCCCGAGAGGAGAATGGAGGAGAAGGGATTGCGGCGTGACCATCCCCCCTGGGGGATGATTTCTCACTTTCTGTCTCTCTGTTTCTCTCTGTCCTACTGGCAAGCGCACGCGCCCTATAGCAAAAACCTCTCCAAAAGAAAGAAAGAAATATAGTTATCTTTCAAAACTTGAGCAAGGAGCTTTTGTCTTCAACAGTACGGCCTCGTCTGTTTCATGAATGGGCATGCAGGAAGGCCCTTCACTGAGTCCTCGCTGTGAAAACATCCCCTGCCAGTGAAGTAGAAGAGAGCTGCTCTGAGCACGCTGAGCCAGCAGCCTGGACTGTGCGGCCGCCGGGCTCCCCGCTAAGTGACCGTGCCCATGTGCACCTGCTGACACAACCACAGGCCGCGGGGGGCTCCAGGCCTGAGAGCAGCGTCCCTCACTGGGTGGGACTCCAGTGGGAGACAGTGCGGAAAGGAGGCTGGCTCTGGGGGAGCCTCTTGGCAGTTGGGACTGAGGGGCTGTGGGCTGTGACGTCGCAGAGAGCCTTCACGGGGTGGGGCGGACTGCGGGTACTGAGAGGGGCAGACGCTGGGGCAGCCAGGCCGCACTGGGGTTGGGGGTGAGGGAGACAGCGGAGCCACGGTGTGAGGACTGGCCGTGCCTGCGGCGGAGCCTGAAGACCCACCATCTTCTGCACAGGGCTGCCATGGCTTCCTGCCCTTCCTGAGATCTGGGGGTGACTTGTGACTTCAGTCAGCACTGGCGAGGGGCTCCCTGAGGTCCCAGGCACGGAGCATTAAAGAACGTCCATTGCTTGAGCCAACTGCTCCGCTTTAGCGTCTCCTGTTTGTCCTCAGTCGAAATTTTTTTTTTTTTTTTTTGGAGAGTTTTTTTTGCTATAGGGCACATGTGCTCGCCAGACAGACAGAGACAGAGAGACAGAAAGTGAGAAATCACCCCCCAGGGGGGATGATCATGCCGCAATCCCTTCTCCTCCATTCTCCTCTCAGGATCTTGGGCATGCACGCACACGCGCCCGGCGTGAGTTTTAAGCCACTGGGTCCGGGACGCGAACCACGGTCGACTACATGGGAGTCCAGCGACATAGCCATTACGCTAACTGCTGGTTCCCAGTTGAAATTCTTTACAGCTGAACGAGCCTAACCGGAACAACTAGTTAAGCCACTGCCATTTGTTAAAATACTACAGTTTTTTATTTTTAATTAATTAATTAATTAATTTTGCTATAGGGTGCATGTGCTTGCCAGAAAGACAGAGAGAGACAGAGACAGAAAGCGAGAAATCACTCCCCAGGGGGAGTGGCCATGACACAATCCCTTCTCCGTTCTCTTCTCGGGATCTTGGGCATGCACGCACACGCGCCCGGCGTGAGTTTTAAGCCACTGGGTCCGGGACGCGAACCACGGTCGACTACATGGGAGTCCAGCGACATAGCCATTACGCTAACTGCTGGTCCCAATACTACATAGTTTAAACTTCTGTTTCTCTGGCCAAATTTGGGAATGCTTACTCCATTAAATTTTAAAACTTCCATAAGCTTAATATTTACATAATATTTACACCTCGGTTGGTAGGTGCAATTTACCTAAAGTGTTACACTTACTCGTTTTGCAAAGACAGCACTTACACAAAGAGATGTAGTCGGAAACTGGGAAATTGGGAGCCTTCAGTTTGATACTTTCTGGATTATTTGATCATGATACTTCTTTTTAAAAATATTTTGAGAAAGAGTTTTATGGTATCGGGCCCATGTGTTTGCTGGAGAGACAGAGAGAGATAGAGAGATAGTAAGCAAGCAATCACCGCCGGGGAGGATGGCCACACCACTATCCCTTCTCCATTCTCCTCTCAGGATTTTGGGCCCGCACACACACATCTGGAGTGAGTTTCAAGCTGCTGGGTCTGGGACCTGAACTGTGGTCGGCCACATGGGAGTCCAGAGATGTAACCATTACGCCATCCATGGGTCCTGGTACTTTTTCTTTAAGGGTTTTTGTTTGTTTTGCTATAGGGAGCTAGAGAGAGACAGAGAAAGTGAGAAATCACTCCCCTCCCCTGGGGAGGATGGCCTCTTTATAATCCCTTCTCTCACATTCTCCTCTTGGGATTTTGGGCATGCCTGGTGTGACTTTCTTTCTTTTTAAGGAGTTATTTATTTAATTTTATTTATTATTTTTATTATTGTAATCTGACCAAAGAGAAACAGACAGAGAGCGAGAGAGAAGGAAAGTGAGAAAGCCACTTCCAGGTCTGGGACTTGAACTGGGGTCAGCTATGTGGGAGTCCAGCCGAGGTGGAGGCCGCCATCTTGCCACTCTACCTCAGGCAGGCACACTGGGCACCATGTTGTTTGTAAGTACACAGTAAAGCTGCTAAATCCTGACGGCATCTTCTACACGTTAACTTGGCTCGTTAGTATTATCTGGCCAGCCTGTTCTGGGGGTGTGTGATTTTGCGCTAGGGCACATTTGCTAACTGAAGAGACAGAGACAGAGAGACAGACAGAGGGAAAGTGAGAAGTCACTGCCCGGGGTTGACCATGCCTCAGTCCCTTCTCCAGGCTGTCGGGTTTGGGGCGCACATGCACACATGCCTGGTGTGTCTCTCAGGCTGCCTTGCCAAGGCTCAAACCACACAGCTGGCCACGTGGGACCCAGCGCCCTCACTGCCATGCCACCCCGGCCCCCTCTGACCGGCTTTCCCCGAATGCTTTATCGTCCGCAGCTGCTCCCTATGGTCATTACACTTTTTCTCATGGGTGATCACACGTTTTCTTTTCTTAAAATTTTTACAACAGTTGACTTACTTATTTCTCCCAGGCGTGAGAGAGACAGAGACAGTGAGAGGCGGCACCTCCATCAGAATCTTGGCACCGGGATCCGCCCAGACCCGGTCAGCCTGGACCACGGACACAGGCCCGGTGTCCTCAGGGAGGTCTGTGGGCCTGAACCAGGAGCCCTGCATGGGGAGTGGCTCCCTGAGGCGCCGTTTCTCTGCTGGGCCACCATGAGGTCCCTGGTCACACGCTCCGTGTCTGAGCTGCAGACGTGACACTGCACGTTCTGACACAGAAAGCACCTGCGTCTCCGGCCACTGGTGACAGCTCTGAGACAGGGCCGCCAACACCAGCTGGAGGCAACTGGCGGAAGGGAGCCCTGCGCCTCCGGTGGGTCATTAGCAAGGGCACGTGTGCATACCGCGTCGTCGCACAGTGCTACGAGCTATCCAAAGTCTGACAGGAAAGACTCGAACCCACCCTTGGCCCCATTTTCTCACCCAAACACCAAAGACTGCGCTGGACGAAAGGAAGGGCAGACTGCAGGGCACGCGGGGCAGAGGACACGGGGGCAGGCGCTGGCTTTATCCTGGGCATTACTCGGCTCTCTTCTGAGGATGGTAATCTTATGCTCTCTTTTTACTCAGTCATACATCCTGTTTCGGTTTATTATTTTTAATTTTTATTTTTAGTTTGCCCTGGGGCATTTGCCAGAGAGAGAAAGAAACAGAGAGGGAGAGAAAGTGAGATATCCCCCCCGGGGGGATGGCCACACCACAATCCCTTCTCCTCCATTCTCCTCTCGGGATTTTGGGCACGTGTGCACACGCGCCCAGAGTGATTCTTCTTTTTTCTTCCAAGCTGCTGGGTCTGGTACGCTAACCATGCAGTTGGCCGTGTGGAATCCAGCCCTGTAACCTGCTGGCTTTTTCCTATATGTTTTTCTCTATGACAGATCATGTGTGTGCACAACACAGAGAGAGACAGAGACAAAGAAGTGCCCTGTACAGGATCCAGGCATGCTCCTTCCAGTCCTCCAGCCTATCAGACCCGAGTACTCATGTGTGTGCCTCACGTGGTTCAGGCTACCTGGACTAGGGACTCAAACCAGTGTTGCCGTGTGAGCTCTGCTTCCTTGGGGCAGCACATGACCACTGTGTCACAGAGCTGGCCCTGTGTCATTTATTTTTAAAATCTTTTTCATTGACTGAGACCAGCAGTTGGCATAATGGTCATGTCGCTGAACTCCCATGTGATTGACCATGGTTTGAGTCCCAGATCTGGTGGCTTAAACTCAAGCGGGGCACGTGTGTGCGTGCTCAAGATCCCGAGAGGAGAATGGAGAAGGGATTGCGGCGTGACCATCCCCCCTGGGGGTGATTTCTCACCTTCTGTCTCTCTCTGTCTCTCTCTGTCTTTCTGGCGAGCACACATACCACATAGCAAAAATCTCTCCAAAAAATAAAATCTTTTTCATCAACTAAAACTTCTAAAAAATATTAAATAGTAATATTGATAGCAGGAAGGTTTCTATGTTTGCTTCTAATTAAATGGGAATGGATATTCGAGAGGGGTGGAGGCACCGGGACGAGTCCTGTGCCACACGTGGATTCTGGCCCCTGCTCACAGGAATGTCATGCTCTCCCACTTTTGGGTTTCTTAACTTTTTATTAATAATAGTTGTTAAATATCATAAAATTACTTTTGAGCATTAAAGAAAATACTTGTACTGGCTATTTTCTCACTGATTTATAACGTGTATTTTCTTAAAATACATTAATTTTTATTGTAATTTCTGATTTACGTAAATAGTTGCATACATTTGTGGGGCACAGTTCTTCAAAACACGTATGCTTTGTGTGCTGATCAAATCAGGAGGAGACGGATCCACCATCACCAACATTAATTGTTATTATTACTTTGTGTTGTACACATTCAAAAATCCACTCCTTTAAAAAAAAGTATACGAATTTATTTATTTATTTATTTATTTATTTATGTTTGACCAGAGAGGGACAGAGTGAGAACGAGAGAGAGAGAGAGAGAAAGTGAAAAAGCAAGCCGCCAGGTCTGAGGCTGGCAATGTGGGAGTCCAGTGCCCCTAACCACCATGCCTCCTGCTGGCCCCCCAAAATCCACTCTCTTTGCTATACTGAAATGCATGTTGGGCCCAGCGGATGGTGTGGTGGTTAAAGTGCTGGACTCCCACACAGCTGACTTCAGTTTAAGTCCTGGAGACTGTCATGAAACACCAGGCGTGTGTATATGCATGCCCAGGATCCCAGGAGGATGCAGGAGAAGGGGTTGTGGTGTGGTCAGCCTCCTGGGGGGGTGATTTCTCACGTTTCCTGTCATTGTTTCTGTCTCTCTCCAGTGAGCGCACGTGCCCGATGGCAAAAATTGAAAAAAAAATAAAGGCCACTGTGGGCTCTTTGCCCAAAAGAAATAAAAAGAAACATATATGGAATTGTCGCCCACCTCCAATACCCTTCGTGTCGTGGTATCCTGTAACTGATCCTACTATCTGTCTGTACGTGCATGCGTGTGTATGTATACATATGTATTTGGTGATATGTTTTAGTTTCTAGAGGGCTCATGTACTGGCTGGGGAGGGGGTGCAGAGCGAGAAAGCACACCCCCAGTGGGGAATGGCCACCCTCAATACCTTCTCCTCCATCGCTCTTTCCGGATTTGGGGCATGCCTGCACACACGCTCCATGTGTTTTTCAAGGACCGTGCAGTCAGCTGTGTGGGATCCTGTCTCCTTAACTACCACACAGCAGCTGGCCCAGGGCCACTCTTTACACTCATTCCATATTTCTTGACCAAATTCTCCTCACCCCCTCCATACCCGCTCCACTTCGGGTCCTGACAGTGCTCGTCGGATTTTCTCAGGCAAATCTTAACCGCTGGGCAGGCCTGAATGAGAGTGCAAATGTGCAGTCGCACCACTAGATGGGGCCGTGTCTCCAATTTCCCATCGTGTTTTGCAATGTAGGGGCCTATGGGAGGAGTGCTCAGAAGGGTCCTTGTCTCCTCTTGATTTGATCCGTTCTATCAGGGTGTGATTTGTGCACACCAGATCTCAACATTCGGAGGCACGCGACGTGGGGATCTCACACGAGCACGTGGCCTTGTCCCAACCACTGCAACTGTATTGCAGGACACTTCCCGGTTCGCCCCTGTCGCCCAGGCCCTGAGAAGCCCCCATAGGCTCTCTGTAGTTTCTCCTTCTCTAGAATTTCGGGTAGGTGGAACCGTACGGTGTGTGATCTGAGTCTGGCTTTTTCCCATCACACAATGCTTTCAGGATTCGTCTTATTTTCATTTATGCTGCTTTAGGGGCACCATCTCCCCATGCTGGATTTCCCAGAATGTGCAGGGAAACAGCCTGCCTCCGGCCTTGGGAAAACTCCGGAGTGGGCACGCCTGCTCTGGCCTGTGGGGCCCTCCCCACCTTCCCCTGTCTGTCAACACCTCCCCTACAGCTCTGTGGGGACAGGACATTTAACGCCTGGGCTAAAGCCTTTTGCCACTTACAGCATGTGGAGCCTCTGCTCAGACTAAAGTGTAAGTGTCTAACAAGGGCTTAACATGTGAAAATACCGCGGGGTTTTAGTGGCAGAATGTGTGACGTCGAAGGTGGACGGGCTGTTCTGGGGGCGCCCTCTCCCCAAGTCCCAGTGCACACAGATGTGCCCCTGACCTGGGCAGCCACCATGCACTGTGAACTCAGCTGCACAGCTGGGACAGGTGACAAGAAGGGCCTAGTAAAACAGATGTCACCACCCAGGGCCGACACCAGCAGGACAGGGGTGTAGGGGCTGTTAGTCTGCTGGGCTGAGGAGTGGCCTGGGGGAGTGGGTGCATGATGTGTGAGCAGACACGTGTGTGATAGTGAGTGTGTGAGTGGACGTGTGTGTGACTGTGTGTAAGTAAATCTGTGTGAGGGTGTGAACATGTGTGTGAGTGGACCTGCGTGTGTGAGAGTGGGAGCATGTGTGAGTGGTTGTGTATGAGTGTGAGTGGACCTGTGTGTGTGAGGGTGTGAGCATGTGAGTGGTTGTGTATGAGTGTGAGTGGGCCTGTGTGTGTGAGGGTGTGAGCATGTGTGAGTGGTCGTGTATGAGTGTGAGTGGACCTGTGAGTGTGAGGGTGTGAACATGTGTGAGTGGACCTGTGTGTGTGTGAGCATGTGTGAGTGGTCATGTATGAGTGTGAGTGGGCCTGTGAGTGTGAGGGTGTGAACATGTGTGAGTGGGCCTGTGTGTGTGAGGGTGTGAACATGTGTGAGTGGACCTGTGTGTGTGTGAGCATGTGTGAGTGGTCATGTATGAGTGTGAGTGGGCCTGTGTGTGTGAGGGTGTGAGCATGTGTGAGTGGTCGTGTATGAGTGTGAGTGGACCTATGAGTGTGAGGGTGTGAACATGTGTGAGTGGTCGTCTATGAGTGTGAATGGGCCTGTGTGTGAGAGGGTGTGAACATGTGTGAGTGGTCGTGTGTGTGAGTGGACCTGGGTGTGAGAGGGTGTGAACATGTGTGAGTGGTTGTGTATGAGTGTGAGTGGGCCTGTGTGTGTGAGGGTGTGAACATGTGTGAGTGGTCGTGTGTAGTGCAAGTGGATCCACATGTGCATGGTGTGAGCATGTGTGAGTGGCCATGTGTGAGTGCACATGGACCTGTGTGTGCGTGGTGTGAGCATGTGTGAGTGGCTGTGTGTGACTGCAAGTGGACCTATGTGTGCAAGGGTATTAATATGTGTGAGTGCACATGGACCTGCGTGTGCATGGTATGAGCGTGTGTGAGTGGCCATGAGTGGTTGTGAGAGTCCGTGCCCACAGGCCCGTGGAGGACATCCCCCTGCTCGGGGTGCCCTGTCCAGCTGGTGGCCCAGGTCTTCTGCTCTTCTCCTTGCCCGGGTTTCCCTCCCTGGGAGGTCCCCCCACTCACCCACACGGCCTGTCTGTGCCCACCTGGGCACATCCCCATGAGGACCGATGCCCTTGGAGAGCCCCAGTGCCAGCCCTGACAGTGGTGCCAGGAGTGGTGGCCGCCTGCATCCTCAGGGCAAGCTGAACCAGGACCTCATTGCCAGCCCTTCCTTGGGTCATGGGGGCTGTTCTTTGCCTTGGTGCTCCGAGAAACTCTACCACCCCTGCCTGGCATGGTGGACGTGGTTCTGTCCCAGCTGGAGTTGGTCCCTCCCTGGAGCTTGGGTCCTAGCAGCCCCAGCCCCAGCCCTCTCACCTGCCTGTGTCATCCCAGTCCTCTGCAGCGGCCACCTTCGGCCTTCATGGCCAACGAGGCCCCACAGTGGCCTCTCCCTCCGATTTGCACCCGGCCATCTCTGCAACATGAACTCTGCAGTGAGTATCTACACCGCTCCCTCGTCTACACGTCCAAAGTAGACTGAAGAGAAGGCACCCTCCTGCGGGACAGGAACCAGAGGACGGGCCAAGCCGAGCACGTGCTTGTCTCCGGAGTGGGCTGTCACTGCTCAGTGGAGGGGATGGCTGGGACAGGACATGTTCTTATCCCGGCAGGAAGGTGACCTGCCAACTCCCTCCTGGGAGAGGAGCCTTCGGTGTTCCCGGGGCCGTCAGGAAAACCCTGCTCCCTTTGGACTTAGGTGGAGGTTTCCGAGAACTAAGTGTTCTTAGAATGGTGTGTTTATGGACACCAGCGTCGTGCACTGGGTCCAGGCTGCAGGCCTTCCCGGCCTGGCTTCTGTGGCTTCTCATTTTCCCTGTTTCACACACGTCGTGACTAGTCTTGTGGTGGTTACTGTCTCTCTCCTGCACCTCGTCTCCCTTGGGGCCAGGGCTGTGAAAAGCCAGCCCGGCCACGAGGGGCTGTCCCAGCTGTGGCGCCCTGCGGGGTCCTGGTGCAGGGTGGCCTGGTACGCAGACGTCCTCTGCAAACACTGAGGTATGCACGGTGGCCGTGTCGCATTTCCTTAGGGAAGCTCTCCCAGGTCGGAGCAGCATTTCAGCCTCGCAGCCGTCTCACCCCTCCTGTTCCACAGCGTGACCCAAAGCGGGCGGGATGGGCTTCGCTTTTCACTCGTATGCATCACTTACAAAAATGAAACTGGGAACCAGCAGTTAGCGTAATGCCTATGTCGCTGGACTCTCACGTAGTCAACAGCGGTTCGACCCGGACCCGGTGGCTTAAAACTCACACCAGGCGCGTGTGCATGCGTGCCCAAGATCCCGAGAGGAGAATGGGGGAGAAGGGATTGCAGCGTGGCCATCCCCACTAAGGGGTGATTTCTCGCTTTCTGTCTCTCTGCCTCTGTCTGTCTGGTGAGCGCACGTGCCCTATAGTGAAAATCTCTCAAAACAAAACAAAACAAAAAACAAAAAAAAAAATGAAACTGTTCTAAAGCGAAATTATGCATGATTTCATATAGAGAAACCTGATGGCCTAGTTGGGGAAGCTGGACAATTTTGTCCTCACCTTTTATTTCCCTGTCTTCAACAGAGAGCACCATCCACCTCCGTTCACTCAGCAGTCACCAGCATGTATGGACCGTCCTGATGTACGAGGCCTCCAGTTAGACACTCCGGAACGATGACGAGGAGTACCTGTCTATGCTCCTGGAAAGCGCGTGCTGGAAAACGAGAGTTAGAACGTAAGCCCTGCTCTGATACTTGCACTTTCAGCCAACGAGGTGCCCCTGAGACTGCCTCTTCCCTTTCACTTGAAATGACTGTGAAACCAGACAAGTATATAAGAATAATGGTTCTCACAACACTGGACACCAGACGGCGAGGACGTGAGCACCAGAGAGAATGCGAATGCCATGAGTCCACGGTTACCCCGGCCGGCTGCCTGGAGGTTCTGGGCTGTGGTGACGGGAGAGCCCGGGGGCTTGGCACACGGTGCAGGTGAGAGAGAGCGGAGTCTGGGCGCCCGGGGTAGCTGAGTCCCCAGGGCAGAGAGCCGCAGAGGCCAGAGACGCTGGAGGTCTTCAGGGAACTC
This sequence comes from Tupaia belangeri chinensis, assembly GCF_000334495.1. Taxonomy (NCBI): domain Eukaryota; kingdom Metazoa; phylum Chordata; class Mammalia; order Scandentia; family Tupaiidae; genus Tupaia; species Tupaia belangeri. Next base: position 787,765 of record NW_006159906.1, on the reverse strand, counting down.
CCCTAACACGCAGCACGTGCTGTTCAATAAGCGTGTGTGCAGACACCCCAGCCATGGGGAAAGAGCAGCCCGAGGGATCAGAAGGGGTGCAGTGGGAGTACACAGCGGTGGGGAATCGTGCCCCAGGCTGGAAAGAAGCACTGTCTGTGGGCTCTTGCCCCAGCATGGGGTGGGGAGCTGGCCCTAGAGTATAATTTGTTCTGATCCCATCTAACAAGTCCTAGAGAAAGACCGAAAAGGATTGAACTGCTTCTTTTTAATTAATTAATTAATTAATTATTATTTTTTGTATTAGATTTAATCATATATATATCTTTTTTTTTGGACAGATTTTTGCTATAGGGCGCATGTGTTCACCAGAAAGACAGAGACAGAGAGACAGAAAACAAAAAATCACCCCCCAAGGGGGATGGTCACACCACAGTCTCTTCTCCTCCATTCTCTTCTCGGGATTTTGGGCATACACGCACATGCGCCTGGCATGAGTTTAAGCCACCGGATCTGGGACTCGAACTGAGGCTGACTACACGGGAGTCCAGTGACATAGTCATTATGCCAACTGCTGGTCCCAATCACATATATCTTTACAGTATATAACATTTCTTTTTCCAGCATGATTACCATAATTATCAGTCAAGAAAAAGACATTATTCTGGGACCAGCAGTTACCGTAATGGCTATGTTACTGGACTCCCATGTAGTCGACCCCGGTTTGAGTCCCGAATCTGGTGGCTTAACTTCATACCAGGCGCGTGTGCGTGTGTGCCCAAGATTCCGAGAGGAGAATGGAGGAGAAGGGATTGTGGCGTGGCCATCCACCCTGCGGGGTGATTTCTCGCTTTCTGGCGAGCGCACATGCCCTATAGCAAAATCCTCTCAAAAAAAAATAAAAAAAAGGCATTATTATCTACATCATCATCAGCAGCAAATAGCTTTTCCTTTTTTTCCAGATTATTATTATTTTTAAAATTCTTATTACGTTTTTAAACATTCACTCACTATACATCATTTGGCTTGTAAAGAGAATTTACCTAACATCAAATACTTCTCAGACCAGTCTAACTGAGAATGCTATCTATACTTGTTATCATCGACAGGTAATAAACCATTTCTGTGTCCCACAACTGTCTTGCCTGCTTTTCTCCTGCTTTCCTTTTCTATACTCTTCCCTTCTCCCCCACCCCATCCTGTTCTGCACTGTCTTCAGCATCCATAACTATTTTCACTGCTTTTATGTCCTCCAACATTTCAATCTCTACCATAGAGTGTGGACAGTCAGTACATATTAAGTGGATACATACAATATTTTTCTTTCATATCCTGACTTCCTTCACTCAGCAATAAATCTTCCATATTCATCCACTTTCTATCAAATGCCAGGGTCTTTTTTTATGGCTGAGTAGTATTCCACAGAGTGTATGTGCCACACTTTTTCAGTCCATTCATCTGTTTGTGGATATGTGGGTTGGTTCCATGTCTTAGCAATCATAGTTGAATAATGCTGCGATAAACATTGATGTGGAAGAACTTTTCCCACTGAGCTTTCTCCTGTCCTTGGGGTAGATACCAGAAGAGGGATTATTGGATCATATTGGTAGTTCTACTTATAGATCTTCGAGGAACCTCCATATTGTTCTCCACAGTGGCTGAACCAGTTTACATTCCCACCGATAGTGGAGAGTTCCCCTTTCACCACAACCCCACCCACACTTAACAATTTTTTGTATTTTTAATCTTTGTTATTCTGAAGGGGTTAGGCATTATCTCATTGTGGTTTTAATCTGCATCTTCCTTATAATGAGGGATGTTGAGCATGTCTTCATATGCTTTCAGCCATTCACATGTCTTCCTTAGAGAGATTTTTGTTCAGCTCATTTTTCCCATATTTTAATTGGGTTAATCCTTTTTTTTTTTTTTTTTTTTTTTTTTTTTTTTTTTTTTTGCGGGAGTTTTTTGTCCCACCCACCACGAGACATAGTTTACAAAAATATTCTCCTATTCTGAGGGTGGTCAATTCACACTAAGTACTGTGTCCTTTGCTGTGCAGAAACTTCTTAGTCGAGATAGTCCCACTTGTCTGTTTTAGGGATTATTGACCATGTCTTATTTAATAAATCTTTGCCTACCCCGATGTCTCCCAGAGTTCCCCAGTGTTTTCCACCAGCAGTTTTATAGTTTAAGGTCTTAGGTTCAGATCTAGACCCATTTTATTAATGATGAAAGATGGTGATTCAGTTTCATCTTTCTGTGGGTGGATACCCAGTTTTTCCAGCACTATTTGCTAAAGAGGTTTTCCTTTTCCCATTGGATTGACTAGTACCCTTTGTCAAAAATCAGTTGGCTGTAAATTTGGGGGTTTATTTCTGAGATCTCTATTCTATTCCATTGGTTCACCTGTTTATTTTATTTATTTATTTATCTGTTTTTAATGTGTGTACTAATACCATGCTGTTTGCTGTTTTGATGATCACAGCTTTATAGTATATTTGGCGTCAGGGAGTGAGATGCTGCCCACTCTACTCTTCTTGAGCAGGATTGCTTTGGCAATACTGGGTCTTTTATGATCCCAGAAAAATTCTATGATGGTCTTTTCTAGATTTGTGCAGAACATCTCTGGTATTTTGATTGAAGTTGCATTAAATATGTAAATTAATTTGGGTAGAATTGCCATTTTGATTATATTAATTCTTCCAATTCAGGAACATGGGATGTCCTTCTACTTTTTTTGTCATTTCTTTTTTGATTTTAAGCTTATTTATTTACATTCATTTACTGTACATCATTACAGCATACAAAATGAGATTTTCCATCCAGAGTACACTGTACATTGGCTCAATCAAGCACATCAATATACGTGTTATTGTCAGCAAATAATTTTCCTTTTCTGTTTTCCAGTATATATATATTTTTCCCATCCTTAATTCCCTATCTCTCACCCTCTGCCATCTCCCACCCTCCTCCCACACTGTCTCTGGTATCCATGGTTGCTTTCTGTGCCTTTCCCCCCCACATTTTATTGAATTACTAAAAACCTTAATTAATCTAAATATTTTCAATAGCAAGCACAGCTGATGTATCCATGATATATCACAAGTCTGACTTTAGGCATAAACCTCAGTGAGTAGAATAAACATACTATAAAGTAGCACCTAGCTGGGGCTATATAGCTTACTACAGTCATTGAATAGGTTTTTTTTCTTTTTTTTTTGGGAGAGGTTTTTACTATAGGACATGTGCGCTTGCCAGACAGGCAGAGAGAGACAGAGATACAGAAAGCGAGAAATCACCCCCCAGGGGGGATGGCCATGCCGCAATCCCTTCTCTTCCATATTCCTCTCGGGATCTTGGGCATGCATGCACACGTGTCCGGCATGAGTTTAAGTCACTGGGTCCAGGACTTGAACCGCAGTTGACTACGTGGGAGTCCAGCGACATAGCCATTACGCTAACTGCTGGTCCCTTGAATAGGTATTTTTAATGCATTTTTTTTAATTTAAAGAAAAACAGTTTTCGTGTTTTTTTTTTCCCCCTGAAACATGTTTTAAAAAATAATTAATTTACATTCATTCCCTAGGCATTGTCACAGCATACAAAATGTGATTTCTCATCCAGAATATACTGCACAGTGGATTAATCATGCATGTTATCACCAATAATTTTTCATTTCTAGTTTCATATATATATATTTAACCCTATTTCTGACCCTCTGCCCTTTTCTACCCTCTTCTCACACTATCTCTGGTGTCTACAGTTGTTTTCCATTCCTTTCCTCTCCACATTTTATTGGTCACACAATTTCTTAAATAATATAACTACTTTCAATAGCAAGTTCAGCTGGTAATTTCAAGAAAAGCAGTTTTGTTTTTAAATAATTATTTTATTTAACTTTATTTATCCATTTATTTGTTTGTTTGTTTGTTTATTTTTAAATTTGAGCAGAGTGGGACAGAGTGAGAGAGAGAAAAGGAAAGTGAGAAAGTAAGCCACCAGGTCTAGGACTCAAACCATGGTCAGCCATCTGGGAGTCCAACATCCTTAAACACTATGACACTTGCTGGCCTCAAGGAAAGCAGTTTTAACTTTAATATATCAAAGAAATGCTAAAGAACTTTGCTTAAAACTTAAAGCCAGGAAAAAGGTTAGGATTCTGTTCAAATAGGTACATGAACCTATCAGCAGCTCAAGACAGGACAAAAATCTTTAAAACCGGACAACAAAGTCTAGAAGAAAAGCAGCAATATTTTAGTCAAAAGTCATAAAATCCTATTTCACCAGTTCAGTCTCATGTACTTAATCTATCTTCTATTGTGGTTTGATCTTCCCAATTGAATTCTGGGATATAATATTCAACTCCAGATTTGTCCCTATGATTAAGTTAGCCATTTTCTTAGTTTTTGAACTCCTATTTCCGTGTTTCTGTATTTACTTTTCCTGGTATAGCACTCCCTTGACAACTTCTTGGAGATCTGGTCTGGTGCTGGTAAATTCTTTCAGGTTTTGTTTATCTGAGAATGTTCTTGTCTTTTCTTCCCATATGAAGGATAATCTTGCCA